>NW_027224341.1:1044534-1392713 GCF_023699985.2 Odocoileus virginianus | reverse complement strand
CCCAGAGATAAATCCACGAACCTATGATCACCTTATCTTCAACAAAGGAGGCAAGGATATACAATGGAAAAAAGACAACCTCTTTAACAAGTGGTGCTGGGAAAACTGGTCAACCCCCTGTAAAAGAATGAAACTAGAACACTTTCTAACACCATACACAAAAATAAACTCAAAATGGATTAAAGATCTAAATGTAAGACCAGAAACTATAAAACTAGAGGAGAACATAGGCAAAACACTCTCCGACATAAATCACAGCAGGATCCTCTATGACCTGCATCCCAGAATTTTAGAAACAAAAGCAAAAATAAACAAATCGGACCTAATGAAGCTTAAAAGCTTTTGCACAACAAAGGAAACTATAAGCAAGGTGAAAAGACAGCCCTCAGATTGGGAGAAAATAATAGCAAATGAAGCAACAAACAAAGGATTAATCTCAAAAATATACAAGCAACACATGCAGCTCAATTCCATAAAAATAAATGACCCAATCAAAAAATGCGCCAAAGAACTAAACAGACATTTCTCCAAGGAAGACATACGGATGGCAAAAAAACACATGAAAAGATGCTCAACATCACTCATTATCAGAGAAATGCAAATCAAAACCACAATGAGGTACCATTACATGCCAGTCAGGATGGCTGCTATCCAAAAGTCTGCAAGCAATAAATGCTGGAGAGGGTGTGGAGAAAAGGGAACCCTCTTACACTGTTGGTGGGAATGCAAATTAGTACAGCCACTTTGGAAAACAGTGTGGAGATTCCTTAAAAAGCTGGAAATAGATCTGCCATATGACCCAGCAATACCACTTCTAGGCATACACACTGAGGAAACCAGATCCGAAAGAGACACGTGCACCCCGATGTTCATTGCAGCACTGTTTATAATAGCCAGGTCATGGAAGCAACCTAGATGCCCATCAGCAGATGAATGGATGAGGAAGCTGTGGTACATATACACCATGGAATATTACTTAGCCATTAAAAAGAATTCATTTGAATCAGTTCTAATGAGATGGGTGAAACTGGAGCCCATTATACAGAGCGAAGTAAGCCAGAAAGATAAAGGCCATTACAGTATACTAACACATATATATGGAATTTAGGATGGTAATGATAACCTTATATGCAAAAAAAGAAAAAGAGACACAGATGTATAGAACAGACTTGTGGACTCTGTGAGATAAGGCGAGGGCGGGATGTTTCAAGAGAACAGCATCGAAACATGTATATCTAGGGTGAAACAGATCCCCAGCCCAGGTTGGATGCATGAAACAAGTGCTCAGGCCTGGTTCACTGGGAAGACCCAGAGGGATGGGGTGGAGAGGGAGGTGGGAGGGGGGACCGGGATGGGGAATGCATGTAAATCCATGGCTAATTCATTTCAATGTATGACAAAAACCACTGCAATGTTGTAAAGTAATTAGCTCCAAATAATAAAAATAAATGAAAAAAAAAAAGAAATAGAATAACATGCTTTCCTTAATTAATCACAGTGAATATGGCTTATCATTTTCAATATCATTTTTTTAATGATAACTTACCCCAGATTAGTTACTCTTGGCAAGATTATACCAACTGCTGTAGTCCATATTTCTTGTCCTTCATTAGGAAAACTTCTTTAGAAGTTCAGTAGCACATAGTATAAATTTATACATATATAAATTATATATTTTTATATAATTTACATTTGTATAATTTTTTTTTTCTAACAGTTATATGGTCCATTTTTTTCTTAGATAGTCTTTCCTCGGGTTAAATTTCCAACCTGCTGTCATGCATTTGTCTCAGACTTGAATGTGTTCGAGTTAGGAATAAAATGGATTTCGCTTTTTCCAAAGGAAATCTCTTAAATTATATCACTTTTTCATTGGGTATTTTCTGCCATTTTGTGAACTTCCTGACTATGTGATCATTACTTTTTACAGAAATATATATTATTGACTATTGGAAGGTGTTAAATTAAACAAACTGTTTTTTCATTAATGCAGTTTCTTACCCACTGTTCTTCCCTCTCTCTAACTCCCACCTCTAATTTTGACACATTTTATCAGTTAGCAATACTTTCAGTGGCAAATAATAGAAAACACACCAACTGTATCATAAGTAGACAGGAGTTCATTTTTCTCACAGATCAAGAAGTCCAGAGGATGGCAGTCCAGGGCATCTGGTAGCTCATTAATGTTATTGAGGATCCAAGCTCTTTTCTGCCATCTTCAGCCTCTCAGCTTCTATAATCATGGCAATTGCCTCATTTGGCTCCACCTTTGGGCAGGCAGAGAGATGAATGAAGAGAGAACAACAAAAGGCCAAAGTTCTATGCTAGTCAAGTCGGTCCATTAAAAAATCCTTCCACTTACTTAATTGACCCTGACTGGGTTACTGTGGCATCCTTATGCCAATCATTGGAAGATGCCCAGAGAGAAAGGCTGTGAATGGGACAGACTCCATCAAGCAACCCCATCTGCCACATTTACTGTTCTCTCTTATAGAACAGAACACAAGTCTGTTCTATACATCTGAGTCTCTTTTTCTGTTTTGCATATAGGGTTATCATTACCATCTTTCTAAATTCCATATATATGTGTTAGTATACTGTAATGGTCTTTATATTTCTGGCTTACTTCGCTCTGTATAATGGGCTCCAGTTTCATCCATCTCATTAGAACTGATTCAAATGAATTCTTTTTAGTGGCTGAGTAATATTCCATGGTGTATATGTACCACAGCTTCCTCATCCATTCATCTGCTGATGGGCATCTAGGTTGCTTCCATGTCCTGGCTATTATAAAAGCTGCTTCCTTTATTTAATTTTTATTATTTTTGAATTTTTTCGGGGGGGCCTTGCCTCAGAGCATGTGGGATCTTAGTTCCCCAAACAGGGATTGAACCTGCACCCCCTACACTGGAAGTATGGAGTTTTAACCACTCGACTGACAGGGAAGTCTCTAGGGTCTGATTTTAACCTGAGCTGGGAAATATTTAGCACCTGGTTCTCCGGGAATAGCTTTGGCATGAATGTTGATTGATAATTGTACTTGTGTTATGGGCTTCCCTGGTGGCTCAGAGGTTAAATCGTCTGCCTGCAATGCGGGAGACCCAGGTTTGATCCCTGGGTCGGGAAGATCCCCTGGAGAAGGAAATGGCACCCCACTCCAGTACTCTTGCCTGGAAAATCCCATGGACGGAGGAGCCTGGTAGGCTGCAGTCCATGGGGTCATGAAGAGTCAGACACGACTGAGCGACTTCACTTTACCAAGACTAAAGTGAGGCCATGAAGGATTTGTGTTGGATCTTCACTTGTTTGTCAATGACGTTATTTCTTCGCTAAGTCAGATAATAGCACTTAAATATTAGAAGGCGAGTTTCTCAGTTTTTCACAATGTAACAGCAATGGACCAAACACATTTTTAAGTTTAATCTATTTTATTAACATTTTCTTCATTTTCTTTTGCAAGTTTAGATAGTCAGTAAACTGAAAAATTGAATGCTGACTTCCACCATGTAAATATTTCCCCTATAGTCAGTTTCTTTGCTACCAATGTGATGTTGCTGAATGTGGGATTGGAAAAATGGGCAGCAAAGAGCACACCATTATACACTGTTTCCATTATACAGATACAATAGATATAAGTAACCTTAAGAGAACACTAAAATAATGGGCTGGCCAAAGATTTCATTCAGCTTTTCCATAACATCTTATGGAAAAACCCCAACATACTCTTTGGCCAACACAATAATTAGAAAGTGATGAGATGTGAGTATCTATTACTTTTATTTTTAATATGATATGTTTAATTTTTAATAATGACTATGTTTAACAACTAGGTCCCAAGACTCCTGAAAACTTAACGATGGACTGACTCTCAGGAGCCTGTTGGAGTGAGGCCCAGTACCTGATTTAATCTATTTGACTTACTATTTCCTTAGTGTAAAAGGGAAATTAAAATGTTTATCTTGTCTAACAATCTATGATTGTTGTGAGAGTTACATAAAATGATCCATTTGGTGAAAGAACTTCCTAATGCCAAAGAAGTGAAAGTTGCTCAGTCATGTCCAACTCCTTGCAACCCCATGGACTATATAGTCCATGGAATTCTCCAGGCCAGAATACTAGAGTGGATAGCCTTTCCCTTTTCCAGGGGATCTTCCCAACCCAGGGATCGAACCCAGGTCTCCCACATTGCAGGCAGATTCTTTATCAGCTGAGCCACAAGGGAAGCCCAAGAATACTGGAGTGGGTAGCCTATCCCTTCTCCAGTGGATCTTCCTGACCCAGGAATTGAACTGGGGTCTCCTGCATTGCAGGTGGATTCTTTACCAACTGAGCTATGAGGGAAGCCCCCTAATGCCAAATATTTATGTAAATATTACCTCAGGAAAAAAATTTTTTTAAAGGAGAAATGTAGGAAGAGAAAGAAAAAAGCATGCCCTGGGGAAATGAGCACTGTTTCAAAGAGATAAAATTGAAAATAAATCTCAGATCAATCCATCACTTTGACAGTAAAGATATCCTGCGAGGATTCAGGAAAGGAAATGAACTCAGGGCTGTGGTGAATGGTAAAACTGACCAATTCTTTGCATCTCCTCCCACCGAGAGGTTAACGATGGACAGACCTGGTGACTTGCTTTGGCCAGTAGAATGTGGCACAGTCAATGCACCATCCGTTCTGGGCTTGGCACACTTCTAATTGCTGCTCTTGGAACTTAATGACTGCAATATGATGGAAATGGGGGGCAACTGGAGACTTAGGAGGGACCCCCCAGTAGAGATCAGCTAAGCCTGCCTAAGTCAGCGTGATTGCTGAGTTGAGTCCAGTCCAAATTATTGAACTTCAGCACCATGAACTGAATAAATGGCGGTTGTTTAAATCAGTAAGACTTGAGGCAGTTTGTTACAGAGTAAAGCCCAACATTGCAGTATTCAAGGGTTCAAGGGTTTATAGCAGGTTCTTAGTTGGAGTTTGTATTAGATTCTCTATATGACTTATCGTCAGTTTGTATAAGAGCCAGTATTCTTTTTAATTAAGTATAGTTGGTCCACAATGATGTGTTAGTTTTAGGTGTAGAGCAGAGTGATTCAAATATATGTTTGTGTGTGTGTGTGTATGTGTGTGTGTATATATATATATATATATATATATATATATATATATATATACTTTTTCAGATTCTTTTCTATTACAGATTATTATAAGACATTAAATATAGTTTCTTGTGCTGTATAGTAAGTCCTTGGTGATTATCTATTTTACATATGAAAAATGAAAGTGTTGCTCAGTCATGTCTGACCACGACCCCATGAGGAGTCTGCCAGGCTCCTCTGTTCGTGGAGACTCAGGTTCATTCTCTGGCTAGGGAAGATCCCCTGGAGTAGGAAATGGCAACCCACCCCAGTATTCTTGCCTGGAAAATTTCCATGGATGGAAGACCCTGGTGTGCTGCACTCTATGGGGTCACAAAAGGTCAGACATGAAGCTTCACTACTATATATAAAATAGATAATTAATAAGGACCTACTGTATAGCATAGGGAACTCTACTTAATACTCTGTAATGACCTATATAGGAAAAGAATCTAAAAAAGAGTGGATATATGTGTGTCTGTGTGTGTGTGTGTGTGTGTGTGTGTGTGTAGTCCTCAACTTCTCCAAGCCAGGCTTCAGCAATACATGAACCGTGAACTTCCAGATGTTCAAGCTGGTTTTAGAAAAGGCAGAGGAACCAGAGATCAAATTGCCAACATCTGCTGGATTATTGAAAAAGCAAGAGAGTTCCAGAAAAACATCTATTTCTGCTTTATTGACTATGCCAAAGGCTTTGACTGCATAGATCACAATAAACTGTGTAAAATTCTGAAAGAGATGGGAATACCAGACCACCTGACCTGCCTCTTGAGAAACCTATATGCAGGTCAGTATGAAGCAACAGTTAGAACTGGACATGGAACAACAGACTGGTTCCAGATAGGAAAAGGAGTACATCAAGGATGTATATTGTCCCCCTGCTTATTTAACTTATATGCAGAGTATATCATGAAAAACGCTGGGCTGGAGGAAGCACAAGCTGGAATCAAAATTGCCAGGAAATAATAACCTCAGATATGGAGATAACACCATCCTTATGGCAGGAAGTGAAGAGGAATTAAAAAGCCTCTTGATGAAAGTGAAAGAGGAGAGTGAAAATGTTGGCTTAAAGCTCAACATTCAGTAAACTAAGATCTTGGCATCTGGTCCCATCACCTCATGGGAAATAGATGTGGAAACAGTGGAAACAGTGGCAGACTTTATTTTGGGGGGCTCCAAAATCACTTCAGATTGTGATTGCAGCCATGAAATTAAAAGACACCTACTCCTTGGAAGGAAAGTGATGACCAACCTAGATAGCATATTAAAAGCAGAGACATTACTTTGCCAACAAAGATCAGTGTGGTCAAGGCTATGGTTTTTCCAGTGGTCATGTATGGATGTGAGAGTTGGACTATAAAGAAAGCTGAGTGCTGAAGAATTGATGCTTTTGAGCTGTGGTGTCAGAGAAGACTCTTGAGAGTCCCTTGGACTGCAAGGAGATCCAACCAGTCCATCCTAAAGGAAATCAGTCTTGGGTGTTCATTGGAAGGACTGATGCTGAAGTGGAAACTCCAATACTTTGGCCACCTGATGTGAGAGCTGACTCATTGGAAAAGACCCTGATGCTGGGAGGGATTGGGGGCAGGAAGAGAAGGGGATGACAGAGGATGAGATGGCTGGATGGCATCACCAACTCGATGGACATGAGTTTGAGTAAACTCCAGGAGTTGGTGATGGACAGGGAGGCCTGGAGTGCTGCAATTCTTTGGGTCGCAAAGAGTCAGACACAGCTGAGCGACTGAGCTGAACTGATATATATATAACTGATTCACTTTGCTGTATAGAAGAAACTGAACACAACGTCTTAAATCAACTATACTCTAACAAAAATTTTTAAAAATCAAACTCATAACTTTTTCTCATCATTCTATCAGAACATAAAATAGATGCCTGTCAAACTCTTGGTGTAAAATTCTGTATTATGCCACATTCAAAAAAGTTTTCTGTGATTGTTTATTATTGACACAGAAATGTTAACATGATTTTTGTCTTTGAAAAATGTAAAATCAGCATTCCCTGGAGCCAACTCACTTGATACAGACAAGTTATAAATGCAGTCAAAATAAATTTTATGATCTTGTCCTTAATAATTTTCCAATATACTATTTTTCAAAGTATATATTTACTTAAGTGTTCAGACATCATTCCTGGATAGTTAGAGCAATGATTCCATTCTGAGACTTTATTTTTTATTAATTAATTAATTAACTTATTTTACTTTACAACATTGTATTGGTTTTGCCATACATTGACTTGAATCCACCATGGCTGTACATGTGTTCCCCATCCTGAACCCCTCTCTCACCTCCCTCTCCATCCCATCCCTTTGGGTCACCCCAGTGCACCAGCCCCGAGCATCCTGTATCATGCATTGAACCTGGACTGGCGATTCGTTTCACATATGATAATTTACATGTTTCAATGCCATTCTCTCATATCATCCTGCCCTCGCCCTCTCCCGCAGAGTCCAAAAGACTGTTGAATACATCTGTGTTTCTCTTGCTGTCTCGCATACAGGGTTATCATTACATCTTTCTAAATTCCATATATATGTATTAGTATACTGTATTGGTTAGTATACTGTTTTTCTTTCTGGCTTATTTCACTCTGTATAATAGGCTCCAGTTTCATCCATCTCATTAGAACTGATTCAAATGTATTCTTTTTAATGACTGAGTAATATTCTATTGTGTATATGTACCACAGCTTTCTTATCCATTCGTCTGCTGATGGACATCTAGGTTGCTTCCATGTCCTGGCTATTATAAACAGTGCTGCAATGAACATTGGGGTATATGTGTCTCTTTCAGATCTGGTTTCCTCAGTGTGTATGCCCAGCAGCGGGACTGCTGGGTCATATGACAGTTCTATTTCCAGTTCTTTTAAAGAATCTCCACACTGTTCTCCATAGTGGCTGTACTAGATTGCAGTCCCACCAACAGAGTAAGAGGATTCCCTTTTCTCCACACCGTTTCCAGCATTTATTGCTTGGAGACTTTTGGATAGCAGCCATTCTGACTGACATGTAATGGTACCTCACTGAGGTTTTGATTTGCATTTCTCTGATAATGAGTGATGTTGAGCATCTTTTCATGTGTTTGTTAGCCATCTGTATGTCTTCTTTGAAAGAAATGTCTGTTTAGTTCTTTGGCCCACTTTTTGATTGGGTCTTTTATTTTTCTAGAATTGAGCTGCAGGAGTTGCTTGTATATTCTTGAGATCAAGCCCTTGTCTTTTGCTTCATTTGCTGTTATTTTCTCCCATTCTGAAGGCTGTCTTTTCACCTTGCTTATAGTTTCCTTTGTTGTGCAGAAGCTTTTAATTTTAATTAGGTCCCATTTGTTTATTTTTGCTTTTATTTCCAATATTCTGGGAGGTGGGTCATAGAGGATCCTGCTGTGAGTTATGTCGCAGAGTGCTTTGCCTATGTTTTCCTCTAGGAGTGTTATAGTTTCTGGTCTTACATTTAGATCTTTAACCCATTTTGAGTTTATTTTTGTGTATGGTGTTAGAAAGTGTTCTAGTTTCATTCTTTTACAAGTGGTTGACCAGTTTTCCCAGTACCACTTGTTAAAGAGATTGTCTTTTCTCCATTGTATATTCTTGCCTCCTTTGTCAAAGATATATTCAGTTCAGTTCAATCGCTCAGTCATGTCTGACTCTTTGCAACCCCATGAATCACAACACGCCAGGCCTCCCTGTCTGTCATCAACTCCTGGAGTTTACTCAAACTCATGTCTATCGAGTCAGTGGTGCCATCCAGCCATCTCATCCTCTGTCGTCCCCTTCTCCTCCTGCCCCCAACCACTCCCAGCATCAGGGTCTTTTCCAACGAGTCATCTCTTCACATGAGGTGGCCAAAGTATTGGAGTTTCCCCTTCAACATCAGTCCTTCCAATGAACACCCAGGACTGATCTCCTTCAGGATGGACTGGTTGGATCTCCTTGCAGTCCAAGGGACTCTCAAGAGTCTTCTCCAACACCATAGTTCAAAAGCATCAATTTTTTGGCACTCAGCTTTCTTCACAGTCCAACTCTCACATCCATACATGACCACTGGAAAAACCATAGCCTTGACCAGACAGACCTTTGTTGGCAAAGTAATATCTCTGCTTTTTAATATGCTATCTAGGTTGGTCATCACTTTCCTTCCAAGGAGTAAGCATCTTTTAATTTCATGGCTGCAGCCACCATCTGTAGTGTCCATAGGTGTGTGGATTTATATCTGGGCTTTCTATTTTGTTCCATTGATCTATATTTCTGTCTTTGTGCCAGTACCACACTCTCTTGATGACTGTGGCTTTGTAGTAGAGACTGAAGTCAGGCAGGTTGATTTTTCCAGTTCCATTCTTCTTTCTCAAGATTGCTTTGGCTATTTAAGGTTTTTTGTATTTCCATACAAACTGTGAAATTATTTGTTCTAGTTCTCTGAAAAATACTGTTGATAAGTTGATAGGGATGCATTGAATCTACAGATTGCTTTGGGTAGTATACTCATTTTCACTATATTGATTCTTCTGATCCATGAACATGGTATATTTCTCCATCTATTTGTGTCCTCTTTGATTTCTTTCATCAGTGTTTTATAGTTTTCTATGTATAGGTCTTTTGTTTCTTTAGGTAGATTTATTCCTAAGTATTTTATTCTTTTCATTGCAGTGGTGAATGGAATTGTTTCCTTAATTTCTCTTTCTGTTTTCTCATTGTTAGTGTATAGGAATGCAAGGGATTTCTGTATATTAATTTTATATCCTGCAACTTTACTATATTCATTGATTAGCTCTAGTAATTTTCTGGTGGAGACTTCAGGTTTTCTATGTAGAGGATCATGTCATCTGCAAACAATGAGAATTTTACATTATGAGACTTTTTAAAATAAATTGTTAAATTAGCTCTTTGGATCATATGGTACACTCTATAGAGTCTGCTTGAATTACAAACAGTCCTGTCTCCAACACTCCCACCATTTTTGGGAGGCTGGGACATGACTAAAAAATCCACCCAACAATGCAGGAGATGCAAGAGACATGGGTTCAGTCCTTGAGTTGGGAAGATCCCCTGGAGTAGGAAATGGCAACCACTCCAGTATTCTTGCCTGAAAAATTCCATGGACAGAGGAGCCTGGCGGGCTGCAGTCCATGGGGTCACAAAGAGCTGGACACGACTGAGTGAGCACACACACACTTGAAATGCTGAGAACAGAAGAAAGAAGGAAGGGGCATGACAAAGAGAGGCAGAAATTAGTTGGAAATATACTAGGACATAATAGTCATGATTGAAAAAAAAAACTGGGAATGTTTTGAGTAAAAGAAGCATAGATTTGGAAAGGGTGTGATGTACAGTTCATGCCATTACTTCTAATGAGCACTTTACCCAAGACAACCCAGAAGATAGATTTCTACCATAAACATATGTATGAAGGAGAAAGGATGTGAACTATGCAACAGAACCACGTTTGTGTTCACTGTGAAAACATATCAAACACCATTATCATCAAACATTTACAGAGAGCACGGCTGTATACATGAACTTGTACCAGATGTTATGATTAGTTTCTCCTATGCCACTATGTATTAGTACTTTATATATACTAAAAATCCACTGCATACAACTGTTTGTTTACAGGTAAATCACTTTACTAGAAATGGAAATAGATCTCTTCTAGGAGAGGGCAATACCCCACCATGGTGGGAAATAGCCATGTTCTGATGATCACTTCAGGAGGTCAGAGACAGTCCAGCATGGGAAATTACTAGTTTGCTCTCCTTTAAGATAGCACATGGGGAAACAATCTTTTAAGATGGGGATCAATCCTTTAAGATGGGGAAATAATGGAAACAGTGAGAGACTTTATTTTCATGGGCTCCAAAATCACTGTAGTTGGTGACTGTAGCCATGAAATTAAAAGACACTTGCTCCTTAGAAGGAAAGTGATGACCAACCTGGACAGCATATTAAAAAGCAGAGACATTACTTTGCCAACAAAGGTCTGTCTAGTCAAAGCTATGGTTTTTCCAGTAGTCATTTATGGATGTGAGAGTTGGACCATAAAGAAAACTGAACACCAAAAAATTGATGCTTTTGAACTGTGGTGGAGAAGACTCTTGAGAGTCTCTTGAACTGCAAGGAGATCCAACCAGTCAATCCTAAAGGAAATCAGTACTGAATATTCATTGGAAGGATTGATGCTGAAGCTGAAACTCCAATACTTTGGCCACCTGATGTGAAGAACTGACTCATTGGAAAAGACCCTGACACTGGGAAAGATTGAAGGCAGGAGGAGAAGGGGATGACAGAGGATGAGATGGTTGGATGGCATCACCAACTTGATGGACATGAGTTTGAGTAAACTCCAGGAGTTGGTGATGGACAGGGAAGCCTGGCATGCTGCAGTCCATGGGGTCGCAAAGAGTCAGACATGACTGAGCGACTGAGTTGAGCTGATGATAATACACTTATAAAACAGAAAAAGAGACTCAGATGTATAGAACAGACTTGTCGACTCTGGGAGAAGGCGAGGGTGGGATGTTTCAAGAGAACAGCATTGAAACATGTATATTATCTAGGGTGAAACAGATCACCAGCCCAGGTTGGGTACATGAGACAAGTGCTAGGGCCTGGTGCACTGGGAAGACCCAGAGGGATCGGGTGGAGAGGGAGGTGGGAGGGGGGACTGGGATGGGGAATACATGTAAATCCATGGCTAATTCATTTCAATGTATAACAAAAACCACTGTAATGATGTAAAGTAATTAGCCTCCAACTAATAAAAATAAATGGGAAAAAAAAAAGGAAAGAAAAAAAAACAGTATGATAATACACTTATATAACAGGCATAATAATATTTAATTTGAAAGATCCTTAGGAAGTTGAAATCACTTCTTGTCACAGTAAGTAGGCTATTATTTTGGTTCAAATCCATTCTCTAACCTCAAAAAACAAAGCAATACAACCTGGGTACCTCATGAAGGTATTGTGGTTAGGATGCTGCTGCTGCTGCTAAGTCGCTTCAGTCGTGTCCGACTCTGTGCGACCCCATAGACGGCAGCCCACTAGGCTCCTCTGTCCCTGGGATTCTCCAGGCAAGAACACTGGAGTGGGTTGCCATTTCCTTCTCCAATGCATGAAAGTGAAAAGTGAAAGTGAAGTCGCTCAGTTGTGCCCGACTCTTCGCAACCCCATGAACTGCAGCCCTATTAGGCTCCTCCATCCATAGGATTTTCCAGGCAAGAGTACTGGAATGAGTTGCCACTGCCTTCTCTGTGGTTAGGATGGTAGGAACCTTAAGAATACAAGATTAGTTTTAAAAGTGAACATACATTTAGAAGGAGAAAATAAATCATAACAAGTTAGACACTTTTTAAGATGCTGATTTAAAAATCCAGATGAAACATCATACTCTTTGCTAGATTCCTCAAATATCAGCCTTTGTAATAGCATTTTTCTCTACTGAGAAAAGGAAAATAATTCATATTTTCCTATAACATGCTTGATGGAACTTTGGGTTTTATTCTATTTAACCTGAAAAAAAAATTGGTGGAGGGGTTCATAACTTGTTCTTGGGAAGTGCACATTAAGTTTTGGCATTGATGCCAATTTTAGAAGAGTTTTGTCAAGTTTATTTCCTATATGAGTTACAAGATTTGGGGGAACTTCAAGTTTTCACTAAGTGACAAATTTTAGGTAACCTTTTAAAAGGATATAAACAACACTTGATCTATTTTTTTTGTTGATGTCCTCATGTCATGATGTGGATAGAGTGGGAAGAAGCTATATATATATATATTAGAAGAATATATATATTCTTTCAATATAAGGATAGCTTATAATATATATCTGAAAGCTATTCTAATATCTGGTAAACCAGCAGTAATTTAACCATACCCAGATGTGACTTTTTATCCCATGATTCCAATAAATCCAAACCAAGTGTATCTCCAATTCAACTTCCCCTTAATTTGTATCCCAGCATCCCATACTGAGGGGGGGAAGTTGAAGTGGAAAGGAAATGACCTTACAACAAACTGCAGGAAAAATATCTTGCTCTTGAGAAATACACAAAACCTCCAATCATATGCTAGTCTATTGCTAGTGTTCATCTTAGGGCCTTGGGAGGGGTACATGTAAATACGGGGCAGTGAAGCTTATCTTAACCTCCATAAGCTTCACCTGAAATTCACCTTTGATTTTCATCTTTTTCCTTCCTTTCCTACTCAAACATGTCACATCTTTCTTAACATCCTTTCATTGCTTCAGCTCCCCATATTCTGATATTTTGCTCCATCATTATCAAGATTGCTCCCTCAAATGTAACAACATTCAACAGCTTTTCCTTGGTTTACATTCTACTTGATCTTATAACGTTTTAGGCTATTGAGCACATGCTCCTTGAAACTCCCCCTTCTCTTTTGTTTTTTGGTGACTTTTGGGTCCCCATTTGTCCTTCAGCCTTGCAAGTCTTCTTTTTCTGCTCTGTTCTGGCCTGTCTCTTCCTTAGCCTCCCACATCACATAGATCCCTATGATCGCCTTATCTGCCTTCTGTACTCATCACTCCGTGGACTCCAAAGAGAACCCTCAGCTCTTAGAGATGCAGCTAGGACCTCCACAGGGAGTGATCTCTTAATTTCTAATTCCCATATTACCATTTCAGTTTGCTCCAATTTCATTTTTCCACCCATCTGAAGGGCAGGCTGCTGCACAGTCACACCAGTACCTCAAAACAAGATGTTAGAAATCTGCTTCATCCTCAGGCTTCCTCAACTGACTCCACATTGGTCTCAAGGATATAAATTTTGGAGTAAATTTGATGAGATCCTCTTTGAAATATTTTAAATTGCAGGTTATCTCCAAGGCAATTCATTGAAAAGGCCTCCTTAACTCTCTGCCAGTATAAATTACCATTTCCATCTGTCTGTGAGCTTTGCACTGAACCCCAAATAGTATATTGTGAAATTCAAACCTTACCCATATTTCAAAGTCTAGCTTATAAACCACATCTTCCTTTCAAGTGCCCCTAAACAGGCCTGTTAACGTTGACTTTCATCACTTGGCAAAATCAGCAACAACTCCCTTCTCTGAACTGGGCTTAATTTGGGTTCTTCCAAGTTAAGCAATGGAGACAGAAGTTTGAAGACTCCAAGAAACTTTGAGACCAGTTGATTTTTCCACCACTTCTTCATTTATTCTCTACTCAGAATACTATTATACATTTGGACATTACCCAGACAGGTTTTTGGTCCCCTGTTGGTGAGATTTTTTTCCTCAAATGCCCAAGTACATCTGAAGCTCTATCTTGGGGGGTGAGGACCCAGAGTTATATGCACATCCAGGTTATTTAAGCTTGTTATCCCAGACGAGCCCCTTGTGATTCATCTACTTTTAGGTTTCCCTGGTGGTGCAGCAGTAAAAGGTCCGGCTGCCAATGCAGGAAACACAGGAGATGCTTCCATCCTAGGGTGGGGAAGATTCCCTGGAGGAGGAAATGGTAACTCACTCCAGTATTCTTGCCTGGAGAATCCCCATGGACAGAGGAGCCTGGTGGGCTGCAGTCCATGGGGTCACAAAGAGTTGGACGTGACTGAGCACAAGTATGACCACTGGTCGCATTCCCAGTCTCCCTGCCGGAGCCACGTCAATCGCTCCCTTTGCAGGTGGAGAACCAATCCTAGAGAAAGTAGCCGATGCCCCAGGGACGTGTGGGAACTCACTGCGCTTTCTGCTCAGTCATGCTGCTGCTGCTGCGGCTGCTAAGTCTCTTCAGTCATGCTATGAACCTAAAAAAGTAGGTCGTTGCCTTACAGGGAGAAGCGATATTCTGACTTTCTGGACACGTATGTGACAAAAATGGTAGCCACTGTGCTACCATTAATTTACGAAGTTAATTTATGAAGTAAATTAACTATTCTCTTCCTGAACCATTCCTGCAGTCTTAGGAAAGTATTGCATCTCAGGAAGACATCTTGTTGTTTTAATCATGACTGTCTTTCATTTCTTGGTTAAATCTGTGATCAAGGATGGAGAAAGAAGGGAAAGGATAGAGAACTTCCAATTTGCTCACTGGAATACAGTTATCCAATTTACTCACTGAAATATACTCTAAAAGAAGCATATTGGGAGACGCCGTCCGGTCCGCGCGGGAACCGGTCCGCGCACAGAGCCCCCGCCGTGCGCCGCCCGCCGGTGGAGCGAGCCGCGCCCGTGCCTGGGGCGTACGGAGTGATGGGGGACAATGGGGCCGCGGACTGCAGCGTCCACGAGACCCGGAATGAAGCTACCAACGCGTACCTGGTGGTGATCCTTGTCAGCTTCGGGCTCTTCATGTATGCCAAGAGGAATAAAAGGAACATTGTGAGGATAGTCCGTTTGCCACCTCCAGCAGAAACTCCGTCAGAGCCCAACTTTTATGACACAATAAGCAAAATTCGTTTAAGACAACAACTAGAAAGGAACTCCATTTCCAGGAAATATGACTATCAGCAGCCGCAGAGCCAAGCTGACGGTGTGCAGCTCTCGCTGGAATGAAATCTCAGAAAATGAGCGGCATAAATGCTTCTTGTTCAAGAGTGCGGTCTCCTCCCGCTACTAAACCATGACCAGAGTTTTGGGGTGTTTTTTTTTTTTAACTTCTGTCTCCATAAAATCATTTTGTTTGTGACTTTCCTCCCAATTTTCTGGTGTGTTTGGTTTCACTTTTTAAAATTTCATCTCAAGATCATTTGTTCCACAAATTGAAAATGCCTCCAAAGGCCTGAACACAGAGAGTCTGGGAAGCCGGACGGTCACCAGAGATGGCGATCTTACATTGTGAAGACCTGCAACTCCTTCAGGATGCAGTCAGGAGCAAAAGCACAAGAGTCTGGAGCCTAGGCCACTTCTGAACTTTTTCGCAAAATTAAAAAATAAAAATCAAATTATTAAAAGAACTCCCTCTTTGTTTGTGCCATGGGATAAATGTCGTAATGGATAAGGGACTAACTAATGTGTGTTCTTGTGGCTGTTGTTACCTCAGATTGAATTAGCCATCTTTGCTTCTTCAGGAGTCACACAGGAAACTTGTCTTTTCTGCACCGTGAAATCCTGATGCGCACCCCCCTGCTAGTTGTGGAAATTTCCTGGGACTGGAGTTCATTCCCCTTCATGGTGTTCCCACGAGTTCCTTCCACCAGAAGAGTCTTCTTCCAGCCATGCCAGGGCCGTGCTGCTGAATACATGGCACCTCTGACAGGTGCTAGCTACTTGCTTTGGAATCTTATGACTATAAATGTTTAACTGTCTAGCTTCTTGGGCTTTTTTTTTTTTAACCATAATAAGCTTCCCTGTAGACTCATATCTTTTTTGTGCTGAAAACTTCATGCTGAAAACACTGAAATGTTTTTGCCCAGTTTTTCATATTTATTTAAATAAAAACTGATTGGAGGCAATAGCAGGTACATTTAACCGTCCATATAACTGTTCAAGAATTTGTTTTCAGGACTTCCCTGGTGGTCCAGTGGCTTAGACTCCATGCGGCCAATGCAGGGAGCCCTGGGTTCAATCCCCCGTCAGGCAACTGGATCCCACATGGCACAGCTAAAGATTTCAGATGCTGCAACTAAGACCCAGAGCACCCAAATAAATATTAAAAAAGAGAGAGAATTTGTTTTTGAATACAAATGCCATTTTAAAAGTTAGAGTTAATATTTTAAATGTTATTGCCTTTTCCTTTACAATTATGAAGTAAAGAATATACATTTTATTGGGCTTTTTATTAAATTTGTTTTTTTTAGGTGAACCATTTTAAAAGCCTTTATTGGATTTGTTATAATACTGTTTCTGTTTTTTGTGTTTTGGTTTTTTGGCCAAGAGGCATGTGAGATCTTAGCTCCCTAAACAGGGATCAGACCTGCACCCCTTGGATTGGAAGGCAAAGTCTTAACCACTGCACCACCAGGGAAGTTCCAAGAATATAAATTTTAAATGAAAAATTTAGGCCAAGTGAAATCATTTCAAGAAAATTGCACTTACTTTAAAATTTATGTCATTCAAAAGTGTATATATTTTACAAGGTGGATTGTTGATCAAATGGAATAATTCTTTCTTAACCCACAGATGAGTTTGAATTCCCCACCTGTACCCAGAATGAATACATAGACTGAAGGATTGTAAACAGTGGTAATTATGGCCTGGGGTGAGCAGAGCAGCAAGGAAACAGTCTCTTAAACTTTGCTCTTACGTAATCAGGAGTGGGAGTGGTTCAAATGCTGTCACTGATGTGAGGTACAAACCTGGACAAATTATGAAAACTGGCTATCTCAGCTGATTTGAACAAACTGTGTACCTAAATAAATAAACAACAACAAAAGAAGCAGCATATTGATCCAGGGTCATTCACATTGTCTCAGGGCATGACCCAACTCTGAACAAGAAAAATGCTCCTGAAAGGAGCTGGAGACTGACATTACGTGATCCAAATGTGAACAGCTGCCGTGTTATTGAGTGCTGAGCATGGGCCAGACATCTGGAAGAGCTCTACAATCACAACTGCACCAGTCCACACAGAATCTTTATATGTTTGGGACAGTTATTACCCTGATTTTACAGATAAGAAAACTAAGACATAGAAAGATTATGTAAATAGCCCAAGGTTACATGATTTGAAAGTATCAGAATGAAGTTCTGATCCCAGGCGATCTGATTTTAAATTTCATGTCTTCATGAAGAAAATTCATTTTTATCATATGCTGTTACATCACAGTGTGTTTTAATGCATTTTAGGTCATTTTATTATTATAAAAAATTAATCTATCAATAGATGAGTTGTATCATGAAAATATCAATTAAATTGAAAATTCCATAGAAGTGGGTGTCAACTATTACAATTACTTCCCTTTTAATAAGAGAAACTGATGCACAAATGAACCAGAATTGAGAGCCAGTGTGAAATAATGAGATAATTATATACCAATTTTGTTTTCTGGGTGATCTCAGATTGTATACAGTTTTACAACTAAGTTAAAAACCTTAATGTTGTTAAGGGATTTGTACGGTTTAAAGTTTAACTCATTTAAAATCAAAAAGGAAAGAAAATCTTGAAAGCATTTATCCTGCACTCTTGCAGAAGATTCAAATACACACTTTTTATTGAATATCTCAACTCAGAAAGTTTTGAAAAGATTGGTTAGATTTACATCTCTACAGTGCTTAAGAACACCCAGCACAGATATTTTTAAAAGGCTTCCTTTTAAATAAAACTATGTATAATTAGCCAAGTTTCCTATGACTTGTATCTTAGTTTGGTGTTCCACAGAAACAAACCCTGCAATAAGAACTAAAGAGCAAATATAATTTGTTTGATAAGAGAAGGGTGTAGTCAGGGGAGAGTGGTGAAGAGATACAGGAAGGAGAGCCCAGTAAAGGGGAGCCTGCTTTCACCCGTATGGGTGGGGAGCCCCTGAAAGCCAGTGGAGACCATGCACCCGATAAGGGTGAGGGAGTGGGGACACTGACACACCAGCTTCCATCAGGTGCTGTTTCAGTCATTGAATGAGGGCTGCTCGAGGGAGGGGCGATGATTCTGCCTGTGTCAGGCCTGCCCTACAGGAGAGGCTCTGGGCTCCAGTAGCAAGAGAAGGTCCTTGCTTGGCGCAGATGCTGGCAGCTGGAAGCCCACTGAGGGTGGGGACCCCAGCATCTGCTCTACCTCTCCCCCATCCTACCTTTCACTATAAAGGACATTAATTTGTCTCTAAATTTTTACATACAAACAGCATTTCCTCTTGATAATAATAAAAGGAAAGATTAAATTGTCCTACAAACAGACTCCATCACATTAGTTTGTGTGAGGGTTTCCACCAAAGCAAATGCCCAGGAAGGGAATCCAAGCTCCCTGTTTCAAGCTGCTCTGATGAGCAAACACACAAGGTCTTGCACAGGATGGATTATGAGTCAGTGGGAAAGACTTATGCAAGAAGCCAAGTCCACTCAGTGTACATCACTGATACAGAATATCAAGATGCCTCCTGAGAAGTCTCTCTCTTTCAGCCCTCAAAGTAAAATATTGTTATTATTGGACCTCATAGTCATTCTTCTTACTCTATCTTTACACAAAATCCTAAAGTTCTGCTGGTCTCCAAATCCTTAATTTATGATGCAAGGACATTTGCAATTCAGAGAGAGATCAAATGGTTTATCTTTGATCATAAGCTGAGTCAATGGTTCAATGACAGCCAGCACTAATTCCACATGGTCAAGGAGATGGCAAGATTTGAAGTTATAAATCTTCCCCAGGTCACCCACTCTCCTCTAAGTGGTATGTGTTTTCATCCTCTTTCTAATTGTCTCCTTCTTTCCTTCCTCTCACACAAAAATTTCCAAATTGGCCAAATGACCAGATAGATGTTTCTCCTTTCTAGTATTCTTGCTACATTGTGGCTATAGGTTATGACCTTTACCCCTTTCTCAGGAATGAAAAAATACCAGGTAATGAAATAAACTCTCATGGGATTAGAAGATGCAAACTAATTTTTAGCCATTTCTTCCTGCCCTTGTAGCCTGTTTCTGTTCCTCTACCTCTGAGCCATATGCCCACATAGTTAGAAATAAAGATCTATTTGTGTGTGTTCTAGTCTGCCCAAGCTCTTCCCATATGAAACTCTTTCTAAGAACAGTTTCTTGGTGCTTTGTCCTGAAAAATCCCCCATTCATTACCCAAATAATAATAATAATAATTGAAATTACTTAAAAAAAATCAATTATAAAGATGACCCAAGTTGAGAGAAAGACGCATTCAAGAAAGAAATTATTTTAACCAAAAAGAAAAATGTAATGAAAAGTGGGGAATCATGTGGAGTGATTTTCACCCTCATATTGGATGCCTGGTAGATTGCTTAGAAGAGGGGAAAAAAAGGATCAACTATGTGATTTACATTTGCACTTTGAAATTTGTTCTTAGCCTGAAATCAAATCTCTGTATTTACTCAGCCATAACATGGAGTCATACTATTCTTCCAACTGATGACTCACAGGAAACATTGGATGATTTTTGAACAGAAAAATTAGCATAACACTCCTTTTCAGAGCACTTTGAAAGATAGAGGAATGAGAGAATGATGGAAAATGTCTTCTGAGAGTCACCATTCAAAAATTCTCATCAAGTTCTGAAGAGGGCAGAAATAACTGATGTTTTCCTCTGGTCTTGCAATGGAAAGTATGAAAAGCTGCTTTTACATTGTAAGTGGATTTACTGGGAGGTTTTCTTCCCAGCTAATGCTCCAGGGTGTGTATGCACCTGTGAATTTGTGTGTGTGTGTATGTCTGTATTTGCATGTAAAAGAGAAAGGCATCAACATAGGAACAGGGACACAAAACTTATATATATTTATCCTAAGGCTTGCTATGCATTTCTCTCTTATATCTTTGGAGAGAAACATCATAAAGTTCTGAAGTATATAAGCATATAGATGACAATTACAATGGAAAAGCAAAATACAGCAAAGCTTTAAAGTTGCAATTACAACTTTGCATGATCTGAGCATGACATTGAATAGCATGCATTCCTGCCTATTAAAAAAAAAAAAGTACTACATGAAGGACAGCACATGGACACTACTGTGTTCCAGTTGCATCAAGAAGACTGGTAATCAGCCAATATTGATTGGATTTAGGATTGACAAGAACATCCTGCCAATTGAGCGTTTATTTATCTACTCTACTTGGTTATTTAGTTGAAGTTATATCCATTATTTATTTAATGCTCTTGTTAATTCGATCTGCTCCACATGTCTTAGTCTATGGTCTAGTAGACACTGGCTCCAAGGTACCTATTTAAGTCAGAGACTGTATTCTATTTATAGCAGGACGTGCCATCCTTATGAAATGCTCTGACGTTCAAGTTGGACAAAAGGATAACCAGTCTTGATTTCCTAGTGAACTCAGATTCTTCTCCTTTTATATCCTCAACTAGAGCTTGAGGCATAAGGAATACATAGGGAGTCCATATCCTTAGCCATGAATTAAGAACTATGAAAAGATAATAGCAACTTGATAGACATTCATAATTGAAGGGAACATCTCAGAATAGTGGCAAATTACCTTAACTATGTCTAACAATGATCCACTTAGGCAGAAATTTTAATTAATGACAGGAGCAAAAGAACAGAAGTATCAGATCATTCTGGCATTATGTAGCCTTTCTGATCTTCAGATAGAATATACACCAAGTTCTTATCCTGTAAAAATATAATCCCTTGAATCTATAGAACATACTGTCCAACACAACTGTCTGTGATGATGGGAATGTTCTGTATCTGATCTGCCCAATAGTAGCTACTAACTACATGTGACACTTGAAATATAACTTGTGCAATGGAGAAAACTGATTTCAAATTTGATTTAATTTTAATTAATTTAAATTAAAGTAGGAGCTCTTCATTTATTGCTGATAAAATTGCAAAATGGTATAGCCACTCTGTAAGGAAGTTCAGTGGTCTCTAACTAAACATACTCTCACCATATGACCCAGCAGTGGTGCTCTTTGGTATTACTCAAAGTAGTTGAAACTTATATGCACACAAAAATCTACAAATTGATATTTATAGCAGATTTATTCATAATCTCCAAAACTTAGAAGCAATCAAAGATCTCCTTTAGTAAGGAAATGAATAAAAACCAGTGGGCAGAAGTTGAAAATATATTGATTTATCAGATCCTTATCTGCTAAGGATCTTTATGAGATTCTTTTCTGTAAAGTAAGATCTAACTCTAAATGCTTGGAGATTTTTTTCGAGAAAATGTATTTTTTCAGTTTAACATTGACTTTTCTGAGACTTTGAATCAGGTTAAAAACTCCTTGAAACTCTCGTCCCTTCTTGAGTTCTCTGGCCCTGGTGTCCAGCGTCTCCTCCTCTTCTGTTCCTTCTCAGTCCCCATTTTGGTTCCTTGGTTTCCATGTACTTTCATGCCTCCTATTTGAGCTTTTGTCCCCTGAGCCCTTAAGACTCTTCTCTTGATATCTGCTTGCTTCACCCAGCCCAGTTCACTATTCAATCCCATGACTAGGTTTTTGACTCACAAGCCAGTATCTTGAGGCCCCAGACTTCGTACTGGGCTGCTTTATCCTAGCTATTAACTCCCTAGAACGCTTCTGCCTGCATGTTCCATACAAACCCAACATAGGAGGATTTGACTCAATAACCCTCTAATACGAATACCTTCTGACAACTATTAGGCTTCAGGTCTATCATTTTATATCCAGATTGATCTTATCATGGGTCTTTTCCACATCTAATGTTCTGCGGGTGGTAATGCTAATACAATGCATCTTTTATGGGTGGTAATACAGAGTACTTCTCTGGAGACTGGAGATATTGTTGTCTAGAACCTTATCTTTTCATTCAATGCATCAACAATCCAATCTTCCTCTGTAAATGTCCTTCACATGCATCCTGCTTGCTTTTCCTGCAGAATGAGCTGGAGGTCTGGGGCTCTAAGAACTAAAGCAACCTGGGCATGGGAATGGGAAAGGGGGTGGGCCACGACCAAGTGACCAGAGCACTGGACACTTGGGATTCATCACCCATGAATCACTGAGAGGTCAAAATGGCAAGTCCATTGGATAGAACTGAGAGCAGCAGTGAGAAATATGGGGAAGGTTTGGTAGCATAGAACCTGAATGATGGAATAAGCAAGTTTGAGAGACAAGGTCCACAAAGGGTTCTAAAAGCATAAATGTTGGGCAAAGAGAACTTTATGAGCTTCTGTTGATGACTTTGGGGGCAAAAAGTGTGCTATTAAGATTACAGAGCTCACTAGGATCTCTTTTCTCTTTTGCCTAATACATTACCCTAGCCTAAGCCCTCATATCATATTACTACTTAATTACTGTATTACTGCTTTGTCTAAACTGTTACCTTTGCTAAGTTAGGAAAACTTTCAGTGGCTCAGATCCTTATCTGTAAAAGTGTTCGTACCTATTTGACAGAGTCATTTGAGGATTAGATGGATACTATATGGAGAGCATTTAGGAGAGTCTGGCCTGTAATAAAATCTATATAAGCATTTGTGTTTTGTTTTGTGTGTGTGTGCTCAGTCATGTCTGACTCTTTGAGACCCCACAGACTATAGCCTACCAGGCTCCTCTGTCCATGGGATTCTCCAGGCAAGAATACTGGAGTGGGTTGCCATTTCCTTCTCCAGGGGATCTTCCTGACCCAGGGATCAAACCTGCGTCTCTTGTGTCTTCTGCATTGGCAGGCAGATTCTTTACCACTGAGCCCCTGGGAAGCCATGTAAGCATTAGCTATGGTTATTATAATGTTCTATTAATATTATTATTTCTGTAACAGTTTTTTAACTGGCCCATCTATTCCTAGACTCTATCCCCTCCATTCCATTCTGCTTGTAATTTTGCCATCATTTTCCTCACAGTCCTTCTTTGACCATCATTATTTTTTTGATTACTTGATCAGGCCCAAACTCCTCTGACTATCATGACCTTCAGTAATCAAGCCTCATCCACCCAACCTGACCTGTCTTTGCTCCCCAATGCATTATCCCTCCATGCAGAGACCTATTTACTGTCTCCAGAGGAAATCAAGACCTTTCACACCTCCCTACCTGTGTTTAGGTTACGTTTCTTCCCTGGAAATGTCCCCTTTCTTATCTACTATCTGTGTAAATTCTAACCACTTTTCAGGGCCCAGATTAAGTTCTACCTTTTCCACTATAGAGGAGGTAATGCCTATTATGCTTTTCCAATGTGTATGTCTAATAACATCAAGAAGAATAGAATACATAGTGTGTATTTGATAAATATTTCTGTTTTAATTATCCTTCCTCTAGTATCTAACA
The DNA here is from genome assembly GCF_023699985.2 of Odocoileus virginianus. NCBI lineage: Eukaryota > Metazoa > Chordata > Mammalia > Artiodactyla > Cervidae > Odocoileus > Odocoileus virginianus. Next base: position 1,368,756 of record NW_027224341.1, on the reverse strand, counting down.
TCACATATTTTAGAACTATTTTTTGCTTGACTGATAGTTTATGAATATAGGTTGTAACAGTTTAGAAAACCTTCAGTTACACATCATAGAAGAGTACATTAATGGAATTCTAAACCCTAAGGATATTTATTGTCTTCTTCCAAAATTTCATCATCAACCCATAAACGTCTTTCTGCACTTTGGTTTCACCATTCTCAGCCTGTTGGATTTTCATCTATGTACTTTTTACCTCGCCATCACAAGACTGGGGCTTCCTAGGTGGTGTAGTAGTGAAGGGCCCGCCTGCCAATGCAGGAGACATAAGAGATGCAAGTTCAATTCCTGGGTCAGGAGGATCCCCTGGAGGAGGGCATGGCAACCCACTCCAGTATTCTTGCCTAGAGACTCCCATGGACAGAGGAGCCTGGCGGGCTGCAGTCTATAGGGTCGCAAAGAGTCAGACACGCCTGAAGCCACTTTGCAGGGGCATGCACAAGCCCGTCTGCCTGGCATGCTGCAGTCCATGAAGTCACAAAGTCAGACACGACTGGGCGACTGAATTGAATTGATATGAATTCCTGCAAAAGGTCAGAAACCAAACTACAAATTTTGAAAATTTTGTTGTTGTTGTTACTTTCTGTTTGGTATAAACATTATGTGCCTAGCCGAGCTGGGAGTCCTTTAATTATTTTTTCAGGAAGCCTTGTTGACAGTGTAGATCCTAAAGCAACCAACCAGAGCAGTCTCCTGTTAGCATATGCTCTAGAACAGGAGTCCACTCCAAATAACAATTCCCTCCTGAACACATTATTGTATTTACCTGAATGCAAGGTAATTAACATCTCCAGCAAGTCAAATTTCTGATTGCCTCATATGGTCTCAGCAGCTCTCAGGCCACTCACCCATCTGGTTGCAGCGCTATAGCCATTTGCCAGCATGTGGGTTTGTGTGTGCAGGAGCCAGGACCATTGGGTGTTTGGAGTAACACGTTGCCACATGTGCATAGACAGGATTGTAACATGTCCCCAGTCACTGCATGCCTCTGCTCAAGTCAGAAAGGGACAGCTGCTCCTGGTCACACCACTCTTGAATTTAAGACCTGAAACATTCCCTGCTCACTGTCTCTGGAGAATATCACAGCATGGAAAAGATAAAGGTTTTACAGTTAACTGGATGATAAGCTATAGCCTTAGCTGTGAAAGGAAAAGCCTACAAGTCAAGAAAATAGCAGCAGTTCTAGATAAAAGCCACACTGAATTTTTGAGCCATTGAAGAGAATGATATAGAATGAAAAGAAAAGTGATTGCTAAGTCAATTTAGTCTACTTATGTCTTCTTAAATTATGCATATGCAGGTTAATTTGAAGGCACTATACAAAGGCACTGGAGTGGAGAATGAAAAATCCCAAATATTACCAGATGAATTGGTTGTATGACATTCCACACACAATTGTTTTGGATCTGAAGTCTTACTTTTCTTTCACCTGTCTTGAAAGCACATAAATGCAATAAACAAATCTATGCAGGTGTAAGGACAACTGGCCCAATGTATACAATAGTTAGTAGCAATGCTAAGAAATATTCAACCCATGTGTTTGGATTGTCTGAAGTTGCTGGTCATTGGCTATCCTGAGAAGTCATTGAATAAACATAGCTGGCATAGCTTATGTGTTACTGAAGCTCATGAATGGCTACTTGGTAGACATGCTGAGACAAAATAAAAGAAATACAATGGGCCGTGGATATTCCATAGAAGCTAAACATAGCACTTGCAACAAATATCACCTGTGGCCAGATGGAGTTGCAAGTTTCATCCACATAATCCAAGACATATTTCTGTTTAGTTTTGTTTTCCACAGAGAGAGAAGGCCAGACCACCTGGAATGAGCACTTGCTATGCTCTCCTTATAGTGGCTACAGTGATCTTGCCTTGATATTAACAATTACTGCTCCCAGGCTCAGGTGGGAGATATGGGTGATTGTCAAGAGCAGAGAAGGAAATGACCAAAGTGACCTCTATCCCACAGTGTTTGTGATTGCTTCTTGGTACTACTGGCTCTGACTCATACTCTAACGTCAATTCAGCCCCTGCTCATGTTCCCATGAACAGTGGCAGGGAGCATTAGAATTGTCAGTGTAGTGGGTAGGGTGGAGCTTCTAGATGGAACCTCAACTCTGTAAGGTTTTAATTTGGGCAAACTGCTCAACTTTTCTAAATCTCAGTGTCCTTTGTGTGTGTGTGTAGATTGAAGATAATGAATTTAATTATTTCATAGGATGATGGGCAGATTGAATCAAATAATCACATGTTTAGCCCATGATAAGCTCTAAAAATGTTAACTCATTATTATTACTTTAGTTACATTGGTGATAAAAGAGAAGGGTGTAGGAGACTTCCCTGGTAGTCCAGTGATTAAGACTGTGCTTCTAGTGCTGGAGGCCCAGGTTTGATATCTGAAAACTAGATTCCACATGCCATGTGGCAAGGACAAAAAAAAGTTTAGAAAAAAGAGAAGGGGGCCTTTTAAAACCTATTTGAGACATCATTCATTCACTCATTACTTCATTCTAAAGGAACCTCTTGGTTTTCATACTGGGTACCCGCTCTAATGGGGTAGACAAAATGGCATTGAACACAAAATCTCAACTAAGTGAAATTTGTTTCTCAAATTCCTTTCCTCTCAGCTGCCTGCTCCACCGTTGCCTCCTCCCACTGCCCTGGTGGTTCAGAACTGCACCCTGAAGACCACCTTAGCAGGTCAAACTGTCCCCCCACTCATCCCCCACCAAGGTCCCATGTTCCCAGGTGTTTTCTTTGGTGACTGACTTAATTCACTAAGATGTTACATTTAATGCAGTTGTTAACTATTACATTTAATGTAATTATTAACTATCTTCTAGATAATAAGCCTGCAGTTCAACAGTAGAGTCATAGCACCTTACACATGAGAGTCCTGCTCGTGTGGAATTTCAGAGCTCAGAACAGGTCCATGGGGTGAAGACCTTGGAACAAGTAAGACGTTCAGCATCTCTCAGATCAGTTCACACAGAAAGTTCTGTGTAGGTACAAGGTTGGCTTGGCGAAGGATAATGAAGTCTTATCCTGATCTGATAGAGTGTGCAGTTCAGTTGGAAATAAGGAGATAAGAAGTGTATCAGTTAGAAAGCAATAGAATGAAGTCCAATGCATAATATTGTTAGATAATAACCATTAGATAATTTTGTTCTGAGGATACATAAAACACCTAAAGTTATCTAGTAATAATAACTAATGTTTATGGAATGCTTACTATGCAAAAACAAATTTTAATGTGGTAAAATATATGTAATATAAAATGTATCACTAGTAACATTTTAATATTCACAATGTTGTACAACCATCCCCCCTATTTAGTCCCAGAACATTTTCATCACCCCGAAAGGAAACCCCATATCCATTATACTTCTCAACCTCCCCTCCTACCAGTCCCTGGTACCTACTAATGTGCTTTCTGTCTCTATGGATTTGCTTATTCTGAGTGCTTCATATAAACTGATTCATTTAATAAGCAGTTTTTTAGATCTAGCTTCTTTTCCTGAGTGTATTATTTTTAAGATTTCATCCGTGTTGCAGCATGCATCAGCACTTTGTTCCTTTTCATGGGTAAATAATATTCCACTGTTTGGATGGTACCACTTTTGTTTATCCATTCATCAAGTGATGGACATTTGGGTTGTTTCTATGTTTTGTCTATTGGAAATAGTGGTGCTCTGAATATTCGTGTTCAAATTTTTGTTTGGGCACTTTTTTTCAGTTCTTTTGAGTATGTATTCTAGTGTGGAATTACTGGGTCATATAGTCATTCTATGCTTAACTTATTGAGAAACTTCCAGACTATTTTTCAGAGTTTCCACTTTTCATTACCACCAGCCATATACAAGGGTTCTAGTTTCTCCACATCATCACCAATATTTACTGCTTTTCCTTTTTTTTAATCCTGTCTTTCCTAGAAGGTGTGATGTCTTGCTGTAGCTTTTGGTTTGCATCTCCCTTATAATTAATGACATGGAGCATCTTTTCATGTGCTTTTTGGCCATTTGTATGTCTTTGTGATAGCATTTTAAACACCTGTTTCAGTTGACTTACCCTAAACCTGAGGGGTATTTTACAGATAGGTAAACTGAGGCTTTGTAAGTGATTTCAATAAATTGTCCAAAGTCATGGCAAAATCAGGTTCAAATTGATTTTAATGTTCTGGATCTAGGGGACACAAACCTGGCAAATGATGGTCTTGGGTAATTGAAGAGTGTTTGACCTCCCAAGTTAGGACAAACTTCCAAGGATAGTGCAGTTAATGATCAAGTCACAGTGAAGCGGCTCACCTATGAAGCAGGTCAGTTCTGGAGGAAAACCACACACATGGGTCCCTGGGTCACTGGCTCATGTGTGGCTTGAGGCATTCAGTTTTCACAAGGGGAGTTTAGGGAAGCCTCTGTAGGCCACTGGAAACTTTCGTTTCCATTATGTTTCTCATTATTAAAAAGAAAAAGAAGCTGCCTGTCATAATTGCACCAAGATCTAATTTCTTTCACAAATGCCCTTTTATTTAATTAACTAGAACACTGAAGTCAGAAGGTACAAGATGAAGAAGTTAGACTTACATAACCCAATAGGAACAGAATCCAGACTGTATTTCAAAGAGCTTCTGATCACTCAGGATATTCAAAGGGTTTTGGAACAGGCCAGGTGAGTGAGGGAATATGTGCTTGCTCCTTTAACCCTCAGACTGACTCGACCACTCCAGAGAAGAGTGTCTGCATTGACATACTGCATGGACCACGTGTGTGGATGTGCCACAGGCTTCCAGGGGCCACCAGCAGCTGGTTAGACTTTATATACATCTTGGTTACCTACCCTGCCTCCTCTTTAGATTATTCTGGAGTTGATTACATAATTTGGAAGTTAAATAATGCACATATAGAATGAGAGTTTCTACAGAGTGCCTTTGATATAGTAGTTTCTAGGAAGAAATTTCCTTTTGGACATGTGGGTTGTTTCTGTTTTGCCTGTTGGAAATAGTGGTGCTCTGAATATTCATGTTCAGATTTTTGTTTGGGCACTTTTTTCAGTTCTTTTGAGTATATATTCTGGTGTGGAATTACTGGGTCATATGGCCTTGAGTTTCTCTTACTAGTCCTAGTGCCCATTTGACTCTCTCTGCCTCAGTTTTACAATGTCATGCCATACTTTAACACCCTCTCACAGAACGTGAAAGATTGTTCAGTATTTAGGATAAAATAGACTATAACTTAAAATTCTGTATTTCAAAGAGCTTTATTTCACATTGTTCTCTGGAGCGGCTGAGTCAGTCCAAGAGTTAAAACAGCACACATTCCTTATTCACCTGGCCTATTCTAAAGTCCTTTGAATATCGTGAGTGATCAGAAGCCTTTTGAAATACAGTCTGGATTTTGTTCCTATTGGGTTATGTAAGTCTAACTTCTTCATCTTGTACCTTCTGACTTCAGTGTCCTGGTTAATCAAATAAAAGTGCATATGATCAATAAATATCTAAAATACATGGAAATTAAGCCAAATGAAGGAGAATTTTAAGTTACAGTCTGTTTTATCCCAAATACTGAATAATCTTTCATTCTCTGTGAGATGGTATTAATGTATGGCATGACATTGTAAGACAGAAGTAGAGACAGTCATATAGACACTAGGACTAGTTAGAGAAACTCAAGTTTGAACACTGGTGCCTTTAAAGTATCAACAAATGACATGAATGGGACAAAGCCTGCTTCCTACACTATGTGGAACATGGTCTTTTCCCAGGTACTTATGTGAGTAACACTTGCGAGTCACACGCCACATGGGCCATGTGGAGTGTTTTCATTAACACAGAGACCGATCTCCAGCCAAACCAGTGCTTTCTGTTTTCTTTAAAGGAAGTGCAAAGTATAGGTGTTTACCAAATCTGGACTAGACTGCTTAGTCTCCAAAGAGCTTGGTTGTGGTTTCTGTGTTTTCTTAAATGTGTTTCAATATGGAAGAGAGCCATTTTGGACAGAAAAGAGTGAGATTCACTTGAATAATTTTTCTCCTGTGATCTGGACCTTCCAAGGAAAGATGAGGAAATTAGCAGGAATATTCTTATCAAGGATGGAGACTATATAATGTCACCCGTATAAAGTATATAGATCATGTTTTTAAGAAATACCTTTAAAGGTTAGTCGTTAAAATGAATTTTTCCCCAAGAATTTTCTATGCTTGTATTAAAAAAAGAAAGTGTGTGTGTTAGTCTTTCTGTCAGCCCCAACTCTTTACGACCCCATGGACTGTAGCCTGCCAGGGTCTTCTGTCCATGGAATTCTCCAGGGAAGAACACTGAAGTGGATTGTCATACCCTCTTCTAAGGGTTCTTCCCATCCCAGGGATTGAACTCGACTCTCCTGCATTACAGGCAGCTACTTTAGCCTGGTCCACTAGGAAAGCTCCCACCCCCCAAAAAAGAAAACCTCTCAGCGAAGGTTTACCTAAAGATGAGGCATTAGCTAGACAACTGGGGAGGGAGCATTTGCTGGTGCTGGGCTGATATCTGGAGCATTTGTTTCCTGGAGAGTGTGATAAGATAAAGTGGGCTCTTTAATCCTCTGCATCCAAAATACAGATGCCTTAAATCCTGTTGCAGTGCAGAGCTTAATCAGAGTTGGAGTTTGACTGTGAAACCACAGACCCTTTGTAACAAGGTCTTTATGTGTTTGGCTGTACAGTCAGTACAACCCAGCCAAACTGATTTGAGTTCCCTGAATGTTGTAAAAACATTTAAGGACCTTTCAAAGCAGTTATATGTTTATTTGAACTATACAATTCCAAATTTATAAAACCAATATATTTGACATTAAAAACTTATGGAGGATAATTGCTTTACAAGATTGTGTTGGTTTCTGCCATATATCAACATGAATCAGCCTCAGGTTGTGTGTAAAAAATAAAAAACAACGCATATAAGGCATGGTGATGTCCCTTCGTTGATGTCCCTGAAGCTGTTACAACACTGTTTGTTAATCAGTTATGCCCCAGGACAAAGAAGGTTTATGCTTTCAAATTGTGGTGCTGGAGAAGACTCTTGAGAATCCTTGGAACAGCAAGGAGACTAAAACAGTCTATCTTAAAAGAAATCAACCCTGAATATTCACTGGAAGGACTGATGCTGAAGCTGAAGCTCCAATATTTTGGCCACTTGATGCAAAGAGTCGACTCATTGGAAAAGACCCTGATGCTGGCAAAGATTAAGGGCAGGAGGAGAAGGGGGTAACAGGACGAGATGGTTGGATGGCATCACCAACTCAATGGACATGAATCTGAGCAAACTCCAGGAGACAGTGAAGGACAGGGAAGCCTGGCATGCTACAGTCTGGGTGTGCATGCTTAGTCACTTCAGTCATGTCTGACTCTTTGCAACCCTATGGATTGTAGCCTGCCAGGCTCCTCTGTCCATGGGGATTTTCCAGGCAAGAATACTGGAGTGGGTTGCCATGCCCTCTCCAGGGGATCTTCCTAACCCAGGGATCAAACCTGCATCTCCTGCATTGCAGGAGGATTCTTTACCACTGAGCCACTGGGAAAGCCCGTGCTGTAGTCCATAGGGTCACAAAGAGTTGGAGATGACTTAGCAACTAAACAAATTGCAAAATAATCAGTCACTACTCTTGAAAAAAATGCCAAGGTCATGAAAGACAAAAAGACTAGGGACTGTTACAGATTAAAGGGGACTAAGGACGCATACAAACTAAAATCAGTATATAATCCTGGATTGGATCCTTGATAGGGGAAAAGAAAAACAGGAATAAAAGGCATTATTAGGGTAATTGGTTATATTTGAATATTTACTGGGGATTAGATAATAGTCACAGTATCAAGGTAGAATATCTTGGTTTTGTTAATTGTGCTGGTTATTAAAGAAATTGTCCTTGATTAGAAGATATGTACACTAAAGTGCCTAGGAGTAAAGAGATGTAATGGCTGCAACTTGAGAAAAATGACTGTATGTGTGTGTATATACATACACAGAGAGAGAGAGAGAGAGACTCAAAGAGCAAAATGGTTAACAACTGGTGAACTTGGGTAAATGGCATACAGAGGCCCTGGCAACCTTTCCATAAGTTCAAGATGATACAATATTAAAAACTATAAAAGATATACTCTGGCTAAAAGATTCCCTTCAAGATATAATCTTGTTTCAGGTGTCATTTGATGATTAAGGGTAATCCCAGTAGGCCAATTTATCCTGTCTCGTCTGTCCAAACTTAGAGAAATTTGCTTTCTAATCATACCTAATGCTATGATCGAAGGCATGATAACTCCAGACTCCCAGAGCCCACTGAATCTATAAGTATGAAGTAGTGTGCATGCATACTAAGTCACTTCATTCGTACCCGACTCTGTGTGACCCCAATGACTGCTGCCCACCAGGCTCCTCTTGTCCACAGGATTCTGCAGGCAAGAATACTGGAGTGGGTTGTCATGCCCTTCTCCAGCGGATCTTCCCAACCCAGGGATTGAACCCTCATCTCTTACATCTCCTGCATTGGCAAGTGGATTCTTTACCACCAGCATCACCTGGGAAGCCCCAAGTATAAAGTAGAGAATCAACTAATTTATGGATTATTCTTCTGATAAAATTTCTTGCAGGTAGTTTTACATAATAACTGCTATAGAACAGTGTGGCAGAGGCTGCTAGTTGCCATCTCAATATTCATTATTCCTTGGTAAAAATATCCCTGATTTTTAGGGAGGGAAAGGGCTGCTCCCAGTAAAGACTTTATTTCCCAATTCTCCTTACAGCTAGATGTGGTTATTTGGCTAAATTCTGACCAAAGAAAATAAAAAGGAAAGTTATATGGTAACTTCCAAAACACCTTCTTAAAAGAATCAGTCATAAGTCCTTTTACCCTTCTTCTTTGTCTCTTCTCCCATAATACCTGGAGTGTAGATGTGAGGCCTGGATCTCTAGCAGCTATCTTGGGTAACAAAGGCAAGGTCCATACCATTGGGGTGGTAGAACAGACATAAGGAAACTCTGTGGGTCCCTGATTAAAAATAGCTGTCATACCAACCTTAGAATGTCTACTCACTAACTATATTTACTTTACAGGAGAAATAGAAACTTTAATTTTGTTTGTCATTGCTAATTTGAGATTCTATTATGTATCATAAAAGAAATGGTACTTTTTAAAAAATATAAGGGGCTAAAGTCTGGCTTAGACTCACAGTTTCTATAAAGTTTTCAGGTGATAATTCACTCCATGAGGGTAGATACCATTGATATATCTTCCTAGAGTCTAGCAGAGTCGTCACATAGTTTTAATAGATGAATATTTTTAGAATGAATGAAAACTATTTTAATAAAAACAACTCAAAAATGCTGCCTACATAATTAGAAATTCACCCCAATTTGGCATTGCTTTTTGATCATTATGATTTGTCAAATATATTTCTTTCCCTATAAACCTTTGGTCAAAAGCAAAATAACCCTTATCTAGACTTCTAGCTTGTTAAAATTATAGGGAGAATTTTATGATTATAGTGTTTGCTTCTATGGCATTCTTTATTAACAGATCAGGTGGCACAGACTGTGTCATATCAGGAACAAACAACTCCAAAATCTCACTAGTTTAAAAACCACAAAGTTTGCTTCTGGTCGGTGGGAGTTCCTCCATATCTTCCTTATTCAGACTGCTGCAATCTCCTCCATCCAGACTAGGAGGAAAGGAACATGACAACTGCCCATTGGTTCTTAAGGCTTCCACTCAGAAATGATACATATCACTTCCACCATATATCGGAAGACCACACCTGACTTCAAGTGACAGGCAGGAAGTGCACCCTGCCATGTACCTAAGATGAGCATCCCAGAATTCCTGGAGAACCCTAGGGACGACCAGATAAAGCATTTCACAACGGATTCTGGGCTCATGGCTTCTCCTCTTAGTCTTCTCCTGAATTTTCTTTCAATAATTTTTAAAGATAAGGAAGATTTGGCTGGTTAACAGATGAGTCATTTATCACGATTATAGAGTGAAATTTTCCTGAAGGCAGAGAACTGGCTCTAATTCTTCTAATTTTTGCCAGTATTTGCTTGTGACTACCTAATGATGGAAAATGGAATAATATGGACCCTTAAAGTCTTGTTGGTGTGGTCTGACCATGTTAGATTAGTGGGTCATGAAGTATGCAGGACTTCTATGGAATCTCTAGAATGCATACAAGTGTTTAAAAAAAATGCTTTCTTTTCCAAACATACTTGTTTGAGACCAGATTTCCTTCATGTACTTCGACCAGGATGACATACTGCAATAGACTGAATGCAGAGCAGACAAGAGAATCCAATCATTTTCTATAAAGTTAGATATTAAAGAGATTTGCAAAATAAATTAGTTTTTAAAAAGTTATGTTTATAAAATACATATTTTATATTAATATGCAACAGGATATTGTTATTCTAAAGGAATAAATATACACAGCTTGAAATGTTCTCACTTTTAATTTTTAATACAGTAACTATTGGCAGATATAATCCACATTAAGTAAAGGTCCTTGGGGCTCTTAACTTTTCATTTTTAAATCAGTTCAGTTCAGTCACTCAGTCATGTCCAACTCATTGCTACCCCATGAACTATAACATGCCAGGCTTTCCTGTCCATCACCCACTCCCGGAGCTTACTCAAACTCATGACCATCACGTCGGTGATGCCATCCAACCATCTCATCCTCTGTCATCCCCTTCTCCCTCTGCCTTCAATCTTTCCCAGCATCAGGGTCTTTTCCAAAGAGTTGGTTCTTCGCATCAGGTGGCCAAAGTACTGGAGTTTCAGCTTCAGCATTCAGTCCTTCTGAATATTCAGAACTGATTTCCTTTAGGATTGATTGGTTGGATCTCCTTGCAGTCCAAGGGACTCAGAGTCTTCTCCAACACGACAGTTCAAATAATTATTCTCAATAATTTTCAGGAGTTTAAAGGGGTCCTGAGACTAAAAGTATTAAGAACCACCTTAGATAATATCTTGCTTGGTAAATTTCAATTTAATCTTTCAAAAGAGAGAACTATTAAAAAAACATTTTCTCTACCAAAAAGATTTTAAGGATCAGTGAAATAAGGATGACAATTTGAATATACCTATATGGGCTTCCCTGGTGGCTCAGATGGTAAAGCATCTGCCTGCAATGCAGGAGACCTGGGTTCGATCCCTGGGTCAGGAAGATCCCCTGGAGAAGAAAATGGCAACCCACTCCAGTACTCTTGCCTGGAAAATCCCATGGACAGAGGAGCCTGGTAGGCTACAGTCCATGGGGTCGCAGAGTCGGACACAACTGAGCGACTTTACTTACTTACTTATATGAGGAGCAGGCTTCCCCAGTGTCTCATTAGTAAAGAATCCACCTGCAATGCAGAGCCACAGGAGATGTGGGTTCAATCCCTGGGTCATGAAGAGCCCCTGGAGGAGGAAATGGCAACAGCATTCTTGCCTGGGAAAATTCCAAGGACAGAGGAGCCTGGTGGGCTACACAGTCCATGGGGTCACAAACAGTTGGACACGACTGAGCACACACACATACATACAGCATTGCCTGGTGAATACCCATCCCATTGCTGAGAAGAGTACTTTGACCTTATCTATATGAAATATGAAGTCAATTGTATATCTAGATTATAAAAGAATATATTCAATTAATCTACTAAATACTACCTGAGAATAGAACTGGTCCCTGAATGAAGATACACACTGCTGCAAATAACTAAAACTCATCTAAAAGAGACTAAAATTGAAATAAGAAAATTACTATTTTCATATAAAGAATCCATATGTTGGGTATTTCCACTGAAGATTATTTGATAACCTCAATCGCATTAAAATGTTCCCAGGATCCTTATATTCTTCTAACTTGTTAGTTTCTGGATCCTGGCTCACATGCATTCTTATCAGCCCCAAATACTGACATCAAAAGTAAATACAAGATCAAGAGATAGAACATAGATGAGTGGCATATTTTTTCCCATGTGTTTCTTTTAGACAGCAAGAAAGATTTTTCCCGAAATCACCCTGCCACCATAACACTGACTTGTTTTCAAACATCTTGTGTCAGAAGTGGATCACCAATCCCCAGCCAGTGGAGAAGCTCAAACCAATCCCGGGACGGTGGAATGGAGGTTGCCATGATTGACTGAGACGAATCATGATTCTCTCTTTGTGGTTGAAGAAGAACATAGCTATTCCAAAAACATCTGACTTCTTGATATTGGCACAAAATTGGGGTTCTTTCAGTAAAAATGAGGGTGGGAATGGGGAATAGCTATGGACTAGGGAACCAGTAGGTTCCTGCATAGTCATGACAACTGAAATGTCTCATTGTGGTATCCAAGACTGTTATGGAATAATATTGGGTTTGCCAAAAAGTCCATTTGGGTTTTCTGTACTGCCCCCAAATGAACTTTTTGGCCAACACAAAAGATAAAATTCAGAGACATCTTAGGACATCCTGAGTGGCCCAATGGTTAAGAATCTGCACTTCTACTTCAGGGGGCAAGGGTTTCATCCTTAGTTGGGGAACTAACATCCTAGATGACACATGGCTCAGTCAAAAAAAAAAAAAATTCAGAGATGTTTTATAAATATCATATTTGTCTGTTTTCCTTGTTTTAATTAGTCAGTTGTCATAGAGTGCCTAATGAATGCTTAGGTGCATTAAAGATACACAAAGTCTCATTTAAATTTTTATTGATAGCTCATTCTTAGCTTGTAATATGTAATTTATTCAATAATAACATAAAGTTAATTCTACTTAATCTGCTACTACTACATTTTTGTTTCCTTAAATTATTCTGCACGTGTCACTGCTGATATATTAATAGTATCATACCTTTTACACTTAATGCTTTCAGTTAAAATTTGACTCCCCATTAAACTGGAAACATTTATGTATTTGAAGAATATAAATTTCATTCTATAATCCAAGTAATTCTCTAAGTAATTAATGAAAGTCTGAAACAAATACAGAAAAATACTATTCAGGCATCTGCTTCCCGCCAGCACCAGCACCTCTGTGGGGCCAGGACCCAGGGCGCTGCAAACAAAAGGGCGAACAGCTCTGTTTCTGAATCAGCAAAGGTCACTCAGTGTCATGCAAAAAAAAAATAAAAATAAAAATACCATTCAGTATGTTCTTCCTTTTCTAGAACAACCCACACAACAGCTGTCTGGTCTCTCACTAACAGTATGAGCCACAAGAACAGGTACATATTTTCTGCTATGATCCTGTATGGTCTGGTTATAGCAGGAATGATTTATAGATCATTCAAGAAATAATCCTCTGCCATTTTTCCTTCAAGGCTCAGCTCATATGTCATCTCTTCAGAGGCCTTTCCTGACCACCCTGTTTAAAAGAGGCTTTCTCCGATTACTTTCTATTAAATAACTCTTCTAATTCCATCTATAGCACTCTTGCAAATCTGTAATTTCTTGTGCATACATTTGTTTATTTTCTGTTTCCCAACTAGAATATAAGCACTATGAGAGCTGGAAAACATGTTGGCCTTATTTCAAACTGTGTACTCAAAGTTTAATACAGTGTCTGACACATAGTGGCTGATCAACAGATATTTAGTTGAGAAAGAAAACTATTTCATGTTATATTCTGAAAGCAAAATTTAAGCTTGAATCTTGGTGTTTATCATATTTTGGTCATTGACATGTAATAATATAGGACATTGTAACTATACAATTAATGGATATTTCACATAAGGTGTCAAATGTGGTAAAACACTGTAAAACACAGACAAATCAATCTCTTTTTACATCAAATGGATACTTTTTTTACATATTGTATTTTCATTTCAGATAATTTATTAGGTATGAGAAATTAACCTAATTATTTAATCTGGGGCTTACACAGTTTAGAAGTGTCAAGAAACAAGCTTGGCAAGAACTTAACAATACTTTATTCGTCCAAATCTAAACTTCACCAGGTATTTTGTATCTTCAATATACTTTGAATGAGAACCATCTCTCATGAACTCTCATGGTGATTATAATAATATACATCCAATTGTAATTATAAAACAAAGCATGGAATATTTTAGGCCATTAAACATTTTTTAAAGGGTTTTTTTTTTTTTTATGTGGACCATTTTTAAAGTCTTTATTGAATTTGTTACAATATTGCTTCTGTTTTATGTTTTGGTTTTTTGGCCTTGAGGCATGTGGGATCTTAGCTCCCCAACCAAGGATGACCCCACAGCCCCTGCACTGGAAGCTGAAGTCTTAACCATTGGATGGCCAGGGGGGGTCTCTAGGCCATTAAATATTATACTTTATTGTTATTAACAAAGTAAGCAAGTTACTGAAAGGGTGACCTGGAGTCTGTCTGTTTTCAGTAGAGATATTCCCATGTACGGGTGTGATTAGCACAGAGTTGCTAAATCTCTCTCTGGGCCATCTGTGAGCACCTTCTTGGTTTAAAACAACACAAGTTCGATCTGCTCAGTTTTTAGCTTTTTGCCACAACTGTTATCTTTATCTTAAGCCTGGGAAGTTTCTCAAATGCCTCAAGTTTGGAAATGCCACCTTTCACAAAGAATCTGATCCTCAGATTGAAAAAAAGACCTCTATTAAGTCAACTACCTCAAACAAAATTTTATTGTCATAAAATGTTGACCACAGAAGTGCCAATTCAACTGTAAGGGAAAAAAGAGAATTTTAGCTTCCTATTGAGTTTAGAACACATTCATGTGTTTGACTTTCTAATAATGCAAAATAAAATTCCTAGCTACTTGAGCACACTGGCTTGGTCTTTGGACCTATCTCAAGTAAGGGTGATTCAAAAGCTCCTTTTATAATGGCCTCAATGTGAGGTCTTAGGTTCTGGCAAATCCGCAGTAGTGGAGATCTTGCTGACAAAGACCTCGAAGATAGTTTGTCATTGCACTTGATGCTTTGGAGGCCTATGTCCTTACTGAAGACCCAGCACAATCTTCTCTAAATAACTTGCTCTGATTGCCAAGGATGATCCATTCATGCGGAACCTCAAGGAGACCACTGCAATAAAAATACCTAGAACTGTCCAGAGACCGGTATAAATAAAATGTCTGCTTTAAAATAAATTCTAAAGTGATCACAGCCATCCTAACAATCACTTTTTCTACCAAAGATGCATGTTTTTAAAAACCAGCCTATCAGAAACATCTAAATAGGCTTGAGGACTTCCCTGCTGGTCCAGTGATCAGGGTTCTATGCTTCTACTTCAGGGGGCACAGGTTTGATTCCTGGTCAGGGAAGTTCCGCCTGCTGTGTGATGCAGCCAAAAAAAAAATAGATTAAGAAAAAGGCTTGATTCTGACTGCAGTGTTTGGTTCCTCAAGTCCAGACTAAGTATAATTAGGAAGCCGTTCTTTAGTGCACTTCCATCATAAAGTATACTGCTTCATATCATAATGTATATTGCTTCATACCCATCCCAACAGTATGGGATAAATCTTTTTTGTGTTACTAAGATTATGAATACAAAATTTAGCTTTAGAAAATATGTACTTAACTATTAACAGTTTTGGGACTTCCGCAGTGGCTCAGTAGTAAAGAATCCACGAGCAATGCAGGAGATTTGGGTTTGATCTCTGGGCCGGGAAGATCCCCTGGAGAAGGAACCCACTCTAGTATTCTTACCTGTGAAATCCTATGGACAGAAAAGCCTGGCAGGCTACAGTCCATGGGATCAGAAAAGAGTCAGATATGACTGACTGACTAAACAACAACAACATTAACAGTTTTTTATTGTACATAATTCAGAGTGGGATGAAACAATTTTCTACAAAGAATAACCTTTCTTTTAGATCTTTAAAGCTATTGATACCATCATATTTCATAAACCATAAATAAAGTAAATGAATTGAAAAAATTAACATCTCTTCAGAAAGATCTCTCATTCATATTAAGGTTTTTTAATTAATTTTTTTATTGAAGGATAATTGCTTTACAGAATTTTGCTGTTTTCTGTCAAACCTCAACATGAATCAACCATAGGTATACATATATCCCCTCCCTTTTGGAGTTCCCTCCCCTCTTCCTCCTGTTCAGGGTTTTATACTGCCTTTCTCACAGGTTTTATGTATGAAAACATAATTATATCACTGAAATAAAATACCAAGAATGTCAACAAATTTGATTCTGTTGGCATTCACACACAAATGAATCCTTTTCCCAGAAAGGAGCATTTTGTATGTACAATCTTTTACAAAAGAGTCTAGCTAAGCAGAGAGATAATATAATTTTAAAAAGTAATATTCATAAGATCATGGGTAAGAGGGGATGTGTAGGCACTGCTATATTTAAAATGGATAATCAGCAAGGACTTACAGTATAGCACAGGGAACTCTGCTCAATGTTACATGGCAGCCTGGATGGGGGAGTTTCAGGGGAGAATGGATACATGTGTATGTATGGCTGAGTTCCTTTGCTGTCCACCTGAAACTATCACATTGTTAACCGTCTATACTCCGATATAAATTAAGAAGTTAAAAAAAATTTTTAAAGAGAGGATATATAAGAACTGAGACTGGCCCTGCTCTTGAACAAGCAAACAAGTCTCACTCAGGAGGCACGTGGTGGCATCAGCAGCTGTGAGCCCCTATCTTCCCTGGATCCCTGCATATGGCAGCTTCTCACCACAGTCTCTAAGTGGACAGTAAGTCTTGCCCAAGTTGAGGTCATCCTGTCCATCAAAAAGAGCAGGGAAACATCAGGTCACATTCAAAATGGGAAATTACCTCAAGGTGTAATTTTTATTTTTGTTGGTTATTATTTTCTGGATAAGACAGAAGCCCTTGTCCATTTTTTTTAATGTGGTCTCGATTTTTTCCATACTTCTTACTCAGGGACTCTCACCTAGCATCCTTTCTCCAGGACATGCCTGCTTTCTTTCATCCTGTAGTCATTCGTAAATCCAAAGACTTTTTTTTAAAAAGCATATTGGGTCCACACGTATCATGTGTAAGGTGAATTTATAGTATGTTTTTAAGGTAAAATATAAAAGCTGGTGGCTTAGATGTCTGTTAGAGTATAAGCTCCTTGAAGGCAGGGAATTTTGTCTGTTTTGTCCACTGACATCTCCCAAGCTGCTAGAACAGTGTCTGGCACACAGTGGGTGTTCAATAAATATTTGTTGAAGGAATTAAGGTTTCTATATTTTTAATCCTAACTTTAATTCTCATTGATGTGTTATGGAAAGCATATTGATATATAAAGCACATATTTTAGAATGGATAATTTCCTAGAAACCTACAACCTACCAAGAGAATCATGAAAAAATAGAAAATCTGAGCAGAACCACTATTAAAAAAGAAGATGAATCAGTAGTCAAAAAACCTCTCAATGAACAACTATAAAAATGAAGGAAATCCCATCATTTGCAACAGCATGAATGCAACTTGAGGATGTTTTTCTAAGCGAAATAAGTCAGATAGAGAAAGATAAGCACTGTGCAATTTCACCATATAATAGTATCTGCATTACTAGGTGGCATAAATGGAATAAATGTATAAATGGAAAGTTTAGAATCCTCTATCTCTAATAATCCATATTTCTTTTTCTCAGTTTACCTAAGTTTGATTAAGTATAAATCTTGCCCTATTTTCTTGTTTAAATATTTATTTATCATTGGTTCTTCCTTTGTTTCTTCTAGGAACTGATTCTTATTTTCTTCACAGTTTTAAGACAACTGAAGTCCTTTCGGATTTATTTCTCATCATTGCCATACACCCATGCTTCCCCACACCATTTTTAGTCCCCTTGATTAAATTTGCTTTCTTGATTTGTTTCCAGGCCTGGATTACTGTCATCACTGTAACACACTCTCCAATCATATGAACATCCTCCCTAGGACTATTGATCTCTTTGCTTCCTTCCCCCTAAAGGACCGTGAGCCATCAGTCAGGTCCAATGCCTTCTCTTTGTAGCTGCTTCTCCTTCCCTGCTTCCTCTCTTCATCTTACCACCATTCTCCTGTCTCTTACACACCAAAACCAAAATCCCTCCACTGATCCAGCCTTCCCCCTCTCTCTTTTTATCCCCTGTAAAATGGTAACATCATCTCACAGTTTTTATTTCTTCATGTCTATAGCTCAACTTACTGTAAAAAGAATTTTCCACCTTCATATACTTAATAAGTTGTTTTAAAGTCACTTATAAACCCCTTGGTATCACTTAATACCTCAGACCTTTCCTTCCTTGTTGGAATTCTTTCCTCCTGTGTTTCCACTACACCTTGCTCTAGTAATGCACTTTCTGCCACCCTCATTATTCTTTTACAGCAAGGGTTTGTTCATTTTACTTATTTTTTGCATAGCTTCTCATTTTGCTTTTCAGAGCTCTGTCTTTGGTCCTGGTCTCAAACTCACAAAATTTCCATGGGAAAACTAATCAATTCCTATCATTTTAATTTCCACTTCTTCTTTTTTAAAATGATTCCCACATTTATATCTTTAAACTCTCCACTAAACTCCAGATCTCATATTTCTGGTTGTCCTCTAGATATCTGCTCAATGTATGTATTCCTAAGCCTTCTAAAATCTATTAATTTTATTCCCTTCCCCAAGTTATGCCAAATGGCAATTTTCCAGAGGAAATAGGCTCCAAATTTTTTATCCTTAAGTGAAGATGATGTGTCAATCTCTCACCAAATAAAAGTATATATATACATGTATATATGTATATATATATAAGACTTGAGTAAAAAATAAACCTGTAATATTTTTTTGGAGTTTGTTGTTATTGCTGTCTGGATCAGCTGGGCCTAAATGATTCAAAATCCAAAACCAAATTCATTGCTGTTTCCCTGAGCACTATTAACAGAACGAAGGAACATGCTCTTGTCACCTGCTCTTATTCCTCTATTCCATTTTCTTTGTGTTTTCTGAGCCACCAACATCTACCACTTAAGCAGGCCAGACACCTGAAAGCAGATCTAGACTTCATGTTCATGTCCACCCACATTCCTGATTCAGATAGTTCTGTAGATTCTGTTTCCAAGTATCCCTGAAATATTTTCTTTTATTTCCATCCTTAGTATACATCTTCTCATTACCTGTTGCCTGAACTATTTCAGTGAGTTTGTAAATGATTTCCTTGTCCCTAGTATCAGGCTTCCCTAAATCCACATAGCTGTCAGAGTAACTTTTATAAAATGAACTTTGATTATTCCATTCTCCTGTTAAAACCACTCACCAGTGCTTACATAATAAAGCTGAAATGCTTTGCCACAGTATATCAGACTCTTAATATTCCAAGCCTTTTCGCTCTCCTCAACCACATCTCTGCTCCAGCAACACCTAACCCCTTGAAGCACTGGTCCTTCCACCCTTGCATCACACACACACACAGTCTGCTAGTCCTCAACGGATCCTTCTAGAAATCCCAATTTTGGTTTCTTTTACTTTAAGAAGGTTTTTCTGGTTTTGACACATATCACTTCTCTCCCTGTACTACTTCTTTGCTTAAAATGTGCTTTTGCTATTGAATGTGGCAATTTTTAAAAACCTTCGCTCATACAGCCACTGCGATGGCCATAGATGGCCATGGCTGTGATCCTCTTGAGAATAGGGGGATATCTTACTGCAAGTATATATGGAAAGCACAGAACTCAGCACATTACAGACACCCTAAAAGATGTTTACAAAATGGAAATGATAAGCCATTTCCTCAGATAGCTTAGCATCTGCTAAGGGTTACATTTTTTACATAACTTAAAATTTATTGAGAGCTTACTGTGTGACAGGCACTATAGCAGCTATTCTGTAAGTTTTATTTTATTTAGCCTAACAGTAATTCTAGGGCACTGAAACATGTATTAGATACCTATCCTTACTGATTTCATTATCTGAAGCAAAGTCTATTTCATCTTTCTGACAGGTAGGTCATTATAGGTTCTTGGGTATTAATTGGATGGATTTCTTTGCTACACAGTAATTGAATGAATAGCAGAAACATTACAGCTTACATTTGGGGGTTTTCTCTACACTTTCAAGAGGAAGTTCAGCCATTTTGTTTATCTATTTTTTATTTATTGGTTTGGCTGCATTGGGTCTTAGGTGCAGCATGTGCATGAGAGCTCAGTAGCTCCAAGGTATGTGGGATCTTACTTCCCCGCCCAGGGATCAAATTTGCAACCCCTGAATTGCAAGGCACATTCTTAACCACTGGACCACCAGGGAAGTCCCAGTTCAGCTATTTGGAACAAAAATTATGACATTGTTATATCATCTTTTCTTTGGAGCATAACATTTGTTACCAAGTTTCATGGACCGCTATGATAAGTAACTTAAATAAGAGATACAGGCACAGAGGGGTTGATTAACTGGTTCTACATCGTAACTTTTCAAGATTTCATTATTATTCTACACACAGCCATCACCCACAAAAGAATTTGCTAATTTTCCCTGAGTGGCAAAATTCCAAGAGTGACAGAATTGTATAGATGACACTCAAGACTTAAGAGGACACTGATAAGACGTTGGAGAGCTCTAGGCCCGAATCCCATGACTCCGCTCTCTGGTCCTCCAGGCTGGAACGTTGCCTTTTATAATTCAGCTCTTGCAAATCTTTCATCTTCAAATAATAATAGGTAGATGTAGGATCCTAGTTTGTCTATATATTAAGAAACAAACAAGGGACTTCCCTGTTTCTCCAACGGCTGCAAAGCCAGGCTCCCAATACAAGGGGACCCTGTTCCATCCCTGGTCTGGAGACTAGATCCCACATGCGGGAACTACCACCTGGGGCAGCCAAACAAATGATTTTAAAATACATTTTTTAAAAAAAGAAACAAGAAACAAACAAACAAACAAACAAAAAAAACAATATTCCTTTCCTAAGGAGTCCAGAACCAGTGGCCTTTGCCGAAGGCCAAAAGCCGTGGGACAGTGCAGCAATGACCTGCCACTTGGCCTTTTTTTGCAGAAATACACAAAACGTGTAGAATCGCTTAGGTTTAACCCCTCCTAGCCTCATCACTTGGAAATTGGATGCTCTGAGGAATGTTGTACCCCACCCCCGCAGCCAAGGGTGGAAGAGTGATTAACACTCCCCTGACAAAACAGCTTCCCGGGCCATTTGGGAGTTGCACGCGTTCGTCCCCGGGGTTCGGGCCGCTGCGCCTTCACGCGCAGCCTTTTTGTTTACTCCGCCAGCAGGGGAGAGAGGGAGCGGGCGTGTAAAGATGCTGCGGGCCCCGGGGGCTATATAACGCTTTGGGTTCGGGCCAGGTGGGTGCCAGGGGCTA
Source organism: Odocoileus virginianus (assembly GCF_023699985.2). Classification (NCBI taxonomy): domain Eukaryota; kingdom Metazoa; phylum Chordata; class Mammalia; order Artiodactyla; family Cervidae; genus Odocoileus; species Odocoileus virginianus. Next base: position 1,347,468 of record NW_027224341.1, on the reverse strand, counting down.
GCCTGTCCATGGAGATCGGTGAACGTACTGAGAGCCGAAGCGGCCAGCGCGCGCACCTCTGTCGCCCGCCGCCAGCTCCCGACCTTGCGGCGCGGCACGGGGGCGCGGACTCGGGGTGCAGCGCCTTGGCCCCGCCTCGCGCTTACCCCGCTCCAGCCCTCCCGCCCGCGCCTCCCCGGCTCCTCCCCTCGGCTCTCCCAGCCCCACACCCTCCCCGCCCCGGCTCCGCTGCGGTCTGGTCTCCTGGGTCTAGGTTCGCATCTTCTCTGCGCGCCTTGTGCTCCCCACCTCGCAGATCCGCAGGCTTCTGGAGACCGTGGATTGAAGACGGAGTAGAGAAGGGACAGGAGGCGCCGCACCACGCCGTGGAGGCGGTGAGTGAGCCGCGCGTGGCGGGCCGCGCCTGCCGGGGGCGCCGCTGATCGGCCACCGGGGAGACGAGCGCCCGGCCTGCCCCCGGGCGTGGTACCGCTCCCGCAGGTGGCCCTACCGGCGGCCTTGTCTGTGCCGTGCGCTGAGTGCGTCCGCCGCTCCCGGGACGCGAGCATCCAGCCGGGAGCGACACTTCTGAGCCCCGGGGTCACGTTCCCTGCAGACGGGAGGAACGCTAGGTCGCCCGGGTTTGCAGTTTTTTTTTTTTAAAAAAAGGGAGAGTGATAACTGCGATCCGTTTCCTTACACCCCCTCAGATGCCAGATGGCCCCGGAATAACGGACGCCTCAGGAAAGCTTTCCCAATACAGACACCCAGTCAGGTGAGTGACGGGCCTCATCGAAGGGCTCCGGCAGCGCCAGGGAAGGGCCTCGCAACAGCCCTGCTCAGCAGCTGATCCCGAAGTTTTTCTCTCTTGGAAAAATCTACCTTCAAGGTTTATCTTCCTCGTCCTAGAGGTCCTTTGCTCATGGAGTTGAAAAATGTAGTTCACGCTCTCACCTGAAAGAACGGTTAATCAGTGCCCACTCAGTAAGCGCTTTAAAATATCCATTATGAAGAGGGAACGCGGGTAGCATTAGTACAAGTAGGATGATGACGTCTTGTGCTTGCGAAACAATTTCTTTTTAATGCCAAAGGGTTTGAGTGAAACTGGCTTCACACCAGGCTGAGTGGAAATATTCTTACTCTCTTGCAAACCAGAATCAAGAATGGTGTTCGCAATTGCGGTTTACAGCAAACCGAACAAATCAACAAATGGAACTTGAGACCGAAGAGAAAATGGAAACGTAATGAAAATCCCAAAGAATACCAAGGACCGTAAAGGGGATCGAAAGTTATTTGATCTAACAACTAAGAGCCAGGTTGCTGTTCCTAGTCACAGAAAGTCAGTCTTCCTGCAAGATGATTAGTAGCTTTTAATCAAGTGAAAGCTTAAGTCTTCATTGCTTGCTTTAGAGAGCTGTTAAATGAAGAGCTGTATAAACTTTGTAGAATGTGCATGTGTTTATAATAGCACGTAGTAGTTAATAAGTGTTCGTCACTCAGTTGTGTCCGACTCTTTGCAATCCCAGACTGTAGCCTGCCAGACTCCTCTGTCTGTGGAATTCTCCAGGCAAGAATACTGGAGTGGGTAGCCATTCCCTTTTCCAGGGGATCTTCCTGACCCAGGGATCAAACCAGGTGTCCTGCATTGCAGGCAGATTCTTGACCATCTGAGCCACCCGGGGAAGTCTACTAGTGTCAACTAGTGTTAATTAATTTCCTACCCTTTGCTAGCACTAGTGAAGAACACAGGAAAAAATAATCACAGCCCTTTGGAAGTGTTATAATGGTTTACTCTGGCCAATTTTATGACTAACTCTATCAGAGGCGGGGAGGTGGGAAAGGGTTAGAGATGTGTGTATCGTAGATGTGATTACCTGGCTGAGTCTTGAGGTCTTGAGGTTAACCTGAGGGGTGGGGCAGAAGACATTGAGAGGAAGAAGAATAGCACAGTTCCTTCTGGGAGCATCAAGGAACTGGCATTTGAGTGTGTGGAGCTGTGGTCACAGCAGGGAAGCCAGAGCCAGATCTTGTACACCTTGGTACAAGACTTTTGTCCTGATCCTGTGTATGGCAATGGGAACTTATGGGCTTTATTCTGTAGGTGGTATTGGGGGTTACTCAAAAGATTTTAATTAAAATATTAATGTGATCAGATTTATGCTTCAGAAAAATCAGTAAGAAAATCGTATATAGCCTTAGTTAGAACAACAAAAGTGAACCTGGAAGTTACTGCAATTAAGGCATTGATGGAACTGGGTGAATTTGGGGAATGCTTAGTTGTCAGAGTAGATTAGGCTTAGGGTTATGATGTATTGGATATAGTAGGTAAATAGAAGTACAAAGACAGAATGGTTCCCAGGTTGGTGCCTGATGACCAGGTGAATGCTATACTAATGAAATGGAAATTAAGATTTAAAAGATAACTTGGGAACAAGATTAGCGTGTCAGATTTCCCATTTGTCATATTTCATGTGCATATGGGGCCTCCAAATAGATCTGTCCAATAAAGAGCTGCATATACAGGTCAGTGGTCCAGAGTCCAGTTCTTAAGTGGAAATACAGACTTGGAAGGCTTTGGTAAATAAGCAGTTAGGGGAATCATGGCAGTGGGTCAGGTCATCTGAAGGAGTGAAAGAGGAGAGATGATCATTCCTGATAAAATGTTGGGGGAAGGCCAGCATCTAACCTGTCTACAGAAAAAGAGAGGTGCACAAACATGACTGAGAACAATCACTCAGAACAGGGAAGAAGTCAGCAAAGTGTAAAGTCCTTGTAAGAAAATGGCCAGTGAGAGATTCTGGGGAGACAGAGTGCGATAATAATTAAACAACATTCTTTGGCTTTGACAGTTTTACACATTAGAAAATCAATTGCATTTTTTAGGAGCACTTTCCTTTCTGAACTCCTGTAGCAGTTTCTTTGTATTTCTCTTTAAATTCTGTCTTGTATAGTATTATGTGTTTCTGATTCTTTTTACTCAATTATCAACTTCTTGAAGATAGGGATCATGATTTATCTATCTTTGAATTATGAGTTATGTTTGGCATAAGAGATTACTAAAATATTTATAGAATGACTGGATTACTGATGTTGCTTATTTAGGCACCCAATTTATAAACTGAACTGGCTAGAAACATTTATCAACTACATTGCGTATGTTTTTGCTTTTTAAAATGGAACATACTGAACATAATGAAACTTTCTCTTTGTTAGAATCAATCTGATTTGGGCACATGAGGCTATTTATTGTACACTAAAATACCATGCACTCTAATTGGTGGTGCAACCTTGTCCTTTTATTTCCCTTGAATGAAAAATAATAGAAGATCAGATGGTAAGATTAATATTTGTTGTAAATTTGAAATTTTAAGGTAATCACATTTACATGCAAATTATTTGTACAAAATCAGTATTATTTTCAATATCTCAATATAGTGTTCCCAAATTTAGTTGGGTGGGGAAAAGGGAGAGAGATGGGATCAAGGTTGGGGTCAGAGATAGCCTTTTGAAAAAGTTGCTTTTTGTGTGTTTCTAAACTTTCTTTGATTCCATCTGTTTCTAAGAACTAAGTCTGAGTGTCAAACAAGATGCTAGGTAATTTCTGCCTTTGTGTAAGGTGCATAATATGTCATCTTTATAAAGTTGTTATCATCCCAATATTTAATGTCATGGTAGGATTCATTTTTTTCCCCAAAGGAATTTGGAAACTGGAAGATAAACTTTCTTCTGTATTTTGTAAGAATAAATATATCCATAATGCCTGAAGTAAGCTATCTAAATATTGATCTTAAGCTCATGGAGGGTTTAATGTGAATTTGATCCAACTTATAACTTGGATAAAGATTTAAAACAATGAGTCAATTATTGATACTTTATCAAATAGACTCCATGAAAACTGTAATAGCAGCATTTTAAACTATTTAAATGCATAAATCAGTTGATAAATACATGGAGCTCTTGAAATTTGAGCATTTCATGAGAACAGAGATTCTGAATGTGGAAAAAAAAATAAAGCATATTATGTTGTCTGCTTCTTTCAGACTATTTTGGCCAAAATCAAAGTGTTATGATTATTTATATCAAGAAGCAGAAGCTCTTCTGAAAAATTTTCCAATTCAAGCCACAATTTCATTTTATGAAGATTCTGATAGTGAAGACGAAACTGAGGAGCTGATCTGTGAAAATTAACCTGATTACTTTTGATGACATTCAAAGCTTGTAGGTACAAATTAGATTAGTGTACAAATGTATCATAATCATTTTTAAATTATTTGTATATAAATTATTAATAAAATGAAATATTTAGTAATTACTATAGTAGTTTGGCCTTTTTTAATCCCTACACTATAATTCAGTGTTGGAATTTAAAAATAGGTTCTGTTTACAAGTGTCTTGATTGTATTGTAAACATTTGGAGCTTACAAAAGATAATTTCGATTGCTTCATCAAATTACAAATTTATCTTTGTTTATAATTTTGAAAACATTTATGTATGACTTTTCAAAGAATAACAATATTTAATTTTCAAGACTGAATTTGTAACATCTGGTATTTCCTACTGATCCCCATTAGATGTTGTAGTTACAGATGAGTATTATTAGGTAATGAGGAAAATCACCTTATGTTATCAATCACATGTTACTATTATGTATTAGCTAGCAGATGGTGAAAAAGATTGTAAATCATTGTCTATAATTAAGATTGGGAATCGATGTTAGGACTATTAAATTTTAGCAATTTTAATGAATGGTGAGTCAAGTTATTCTCACTTTAATACTCTTCTGCTGCCCTTAAATTCAGCAGTAAAATAGCATGGGCGTTTAGTACTTATGGCACCACACTGAGGGGTCCCCATAGTTCAAACAAAACTTCTAACTTAAATGGAGTCTAAAGAGGGGGAGACAAAATGCCAGAATTTTATAATCATTTTTTCATTTCAGTCCACAAGGGAGCTAAGAAACTTGGCCGATAGGAAACATTCTCCAATAATATCACCCTCCATTGCTCTGGTTCCCAGGTCCTGTATTCTCATTTAAAAAATTTTCTCCTGGGAAATGAAATACGAAATTCTTAGTGATTAGCTTTAAAAAAAAAGATTTATAGATAACATCCTTTTTTAATGAAAGAGAAAACAGGAGCACTTTGCATGGTAGAGGTAACATAGTAATTATGATCATGAAAGTCTTTTAGCTCAAATACAATCTTTTCAATTACAAGGAGCTGAAATACAAGCATTTCCATTGCTTAGCTAAGAAATGCCCCTTACTTGAATGGCTACATGCATTCACACACTTCCTCTTCTAATTGGAAAGAGACTACAAACATTGATTTACAGGCACTTTAAGAACAAAGCAATTGAAATAGAACAAGTTCAAACCATGTTTCATAGTCAGGAAAAATTAGTTACAGAAAGAGGATAGAGAGAGTTACTTAGAACTATATTTCTTCTCTTGAAAACTTTCCTTTCACTGGATTCTACTCTCAGGATATACGTGTTCCCCAAGAGACATGCAAAACCCCACCAGATCATACATCTAACATGGACCTTGAGCATTAGAGAGTGGTGTTTGCCTGCACAGTATTTATGCTGCTGTTATTAATATGTTGGAATAGCATTAAGAGCCACAGTCACATTTATTGAGTGCCTACCATTAGCCAGACATCTCACTTAATCCTTACTAAGACCTAAACCCATTAGGTAAATGGAAAATGAGGCATTGAGATATTGCTCATTTATTAACCCCAGGGATGGCATCCAAACTAAACCTATCTGAGTGTTAAACTTGGCTAACTGTGCAACACAATATTCGGGGGTGAGCTACATTAGTCACATTTCGCCGTATCTTTCAAGAAAGAGAGGAAGTTAAATGAGGAGGAAGACCTTGTGAGTGGGTGAATGGAGCAGAGTGAGAATTTACTAACCTCTTCAACTCGTTCACTAGTCATTAGCGAGAGTTCTTAAAGGTTAAGCGTTCTCTGCGCCTCACAGGAGTGCCTGTTTGCATTTGACATCTCAGCTCTTAAAAGTTCTCTTTTCCGTACAGATTGGTGCCTTTAAAGAGAGTTTCTGGCAAATCAAAAAGCCTTAATAGTGTTATTTTATTCCATATTTCAAGCAGTGTGGTGATAGTGCTTTAACAATGGACAGACAGCTGTGTTCTGGGTTCACAGGCATCTCTAAAAATTTATTCTCAGATTCGGTCAGCACCAAGGCTTAGCAAGAGTTTCACTCTTTAATCTTTCCACGGAATAGCTGTCACCTCCTTGCAGTGCTGAAATTCTGGATGCGGGACGAATGGGGCATGCGTAGTTTGCACTGGTTCCGCCCCAGCCCGCTCTCCGTTCGCCTCGTTGGCTCCGCCCCACGGCCTCGACGTGCTGCGTCATGGCGCGCCTCACCCCGGGCGACCCCGGAAGTGGGTAGGGGGCTTGGCCTCTGCCCGGCCTCGGAGCCGGAGCCGGAGGTGTTACTCCACAGGCGTTGAGCTGAGCTGTGGAGTCTGGCGGCGGACCCCGGGCAAGGCCCGGGCCAGGGGTCCAGGATGCTGAACGTCCCTTCCCAGTCTTTCCCGGGCCCCAGCTCGCAGCAGCGCGTCGCCTCCGGGGGGCGTAGCAAGGTAAGCGCGCTGCAGTCCTCTCTTCTCGCCGGCATCTCAGGCTCCGGCACAGTCCGTTCTCTCCTTACGCTTTCCCACCTCCTGTCCCCACCTCCGGCTTTCATTCCCTCCTACCCTTGCTGGCGATCTCTTTCAGATCCCACGCGTTCTCCAGTCCTGGAACTCTCTTAACCTTCATCTCTTACCAGCTGGCCCCTTTTCTTATGCATGCCTTCATCCCGTTCTGTCAGTTCCCTTCTTCCAACTCTTTTTTCCCATTAATCAAATTCAGATATAAGGTAATGCCAGGCTCTGTGCTTCCCATATTGTAGGTACTCTGTATCGGCTTCCTTCCTTCAACATAACCTGCTCTCCGTTCTTTTGTTCACTTTCCGAAGGGGTTGTGAGCGATCTGGGTTTCCTAGAAGAGGGGAAAGGCTGGGCAATAGCAACAGTGACCAGTATTTATCCTTCCAAGGGCGGGGACTCGAGGACCTAGGGAAGATTGGAGAAGAGAGAACCAATTTCTATACAAACCTCCGGTTAGGTTTAGGGACACTTCTCCAAGGCACACTGCCTTTCTCTCTTGCTCTGATTCTTGATTGTTTTATCACTGTCTTTTCTACTGATATCTCTTGCTAATTTTGAAGCTAATAATCTCTTTAATCTCTTTAAGATTTTGTTGAACATACTGTTACCAACAGGTGGGATGCAAATGTGTTTTATATTTGCAGAATTTAATGAAATTGTCTCCCATGTTCATTGCAGTATGATTGTTGCTTGCTCCTGTTGTTTGTTAGTTCCTCATTCAATAACCACATCTTCATGTTTTGTTTTCAAGACTTCCACCTGATCGGGCCATTCCTTTCTTCATTTCTGGACTCTTGAGTCTTTAGCATTAACATCATTTGGGAACTTCATCAACTTTATTTTCTCCACATGGACCTGGAGTTTGACCCTAGGTCAGAATTATGAGTTCAGAGATCTGTAGCTTCCATTAGCTTTTTCAGAAGTCTGTAATCCCAACTATAATAATATAACTGAGATTGATTAAATGCTTACTGACAGCCTGAGTGCTTTACATGTATTAACTTGTGTAGTCTTTCCAGTGACCCTGTGAAGTGGATGCTTTTGTTATCGCCATTTCACAGCAAAGGAAACAGGTTAAGAAATGCTGCCTTGAAAGAGGCTTCATATGGTGTGACTCTGATGGTGACTTTTCTTTTATTGCTCCATATATTGGCCAACCATCCAATCACTTGTCCTCTCCTTGGGGTTTGACCTGTTTCTCTCCTTAAATGCTTGGCTAAATAGTAGAAACTTTGCAAAGAAAGAACCTCTGAATTAGAATATGAGGGTTGCTGCCCTTCTCCTTTAAAGCTATCAGCCATGTTCTCAGTATCATTTAAAGGAAATGGTAGTGATGTCACAGGTGAGTGTTTGGGCCCAGAAAGTGAATAAAATAAAATTAGTGTGCAATTCACACTCAGACTGATTTTTTTTTCCCCCTTTGTGAAATTGTTGCTGAACTGAACTTGGGTTCACTTGCCTGACATGCAGCAAAGCCAGTCCACTGACACTGGGTTGTGATGGAGGAAAGTACAGCTTTTATTTGCAGGACATCAAGCAGGCAAAGGAGAAGAGAGTGACAGAGGATGAGATGGTTGGATGGCATCACTGATGCAATGGATGTGAACTTGGGCAAACTCTGGGAGATGGTGAGGACAGGGAGACCTGGCGTGCTGCAGTCCATGGGGGTCTCAAAGAGTTAGACACAACTTGATGACTGAACAACAGCAAGAAGCAGGGAGAACAAGCAGCTAATGACCAAAAGACCCAAACTCCATGATGGCTTTCAGGCAAAGATTTTTAAACTCAGCATTTGAGATGAGAGTCTTAAGGTGCATGGTTAGCTTGTGGATCTCTTCTGTTTGGTTGCTGGTGATATTTTAGAAATCTCAGTCCTCTGTCTTGTTCCAGCCAGTCTAGGGTCTGTATGCTTGTGACTAGCAGTTTCTGTCCCTTGAGGTTCTGGTTTCTGTAAAACAACTCAAGGACATTAGATTGTTAACTGTATCTACTCAGGAGGGTCTAGGAGTTCTGTGACGATGTTATTTTCTTGCTTGACCAATGTTCCTGGGTTTCTGCATTTTCTCACATCTGTAGTCTTAGCTGTTTGAGTCTGCTCTTTGGAATTAGGGGAAGGCCTCCAAGGCGAAAGCTTTTTCTAGAAACAAGAAGCAGGGACACACACCCGGGAGGGTCCCTTAGAGCCCTGCTCAATCAAAACTGGCTAATCTGGAAGATGTGAGAACCTGTGTCAGGAGTGTATGAAATAGGTTGTGGGTGAGAAGACAGAACTTAGTTGGGGAGGTTTGTGTATCACAGTTGTTAGAAACATGGGCTTTTGAGTGAGAAAGATTCATTCTTTTTCCATCTCTACCTTTTAGCCTCTTTGAGTCTCTTTCCTCAGTTGTAAATGGGAATAATATGAATCGTATCCATTTTATAGGATTGTTCATAGGATTAAATGAGCTAATGTTTCTCTCAGCATAGTCCTGAGTTATCGTAAGCACTGACTAGGTGTTACTGGCCTGTAGACTTTTATGCAGACCTCATTGATTGTTGAGGGATTGCTGTGTGAAAAAGCCCGTAGCACAGTGCCTGGTGCAGAGTATGCACTCAGTGTGGTGGCTAATGTTATTTCTAATAAGCAACTAGTAAGTATTTATTGAGAACCTATCATATGCTCGAGATGTGGTCTTTGTTGGGGAGGGAGAAATTTCCACTTTTATCCATCCCTCTTGAGTTCTTGTGGCTGGACTGATAAAGTTGACACAAGACAGATTAGCAGTAGAAAAGATTTAAATTTTATTCATGCTTTTAAGCTTTCAGACAATAAATTTGATGCTGAAAGCTCAGCTCTGTGTACCCTGGTGCTGAATCAGACCTTGGAGACAGAGTTTGGTGAAGTGGGAAAGGACGGCTTCACTGCTTTGCCAGGCAGAGGGAGACAGGGCAGGCTCCTGTCCTCAAACCGCACGTCCCGACTTGGGCAAGAGAGTGGCAAGTCCTGAGGTAAAGAAGGTGTGATCAGCTCGTGGCCAGTTCTTCCGATGGGTTGGTGATGAGGTAAAGAGGAGTCACTGGAAAAGACCCTGATGCTGACAGAGATTGAGGGCAGGAGGAGAAGGGGCAACAGAGGATGAGATGGTTGGATGGCATCATCAACTCAATGGACATGAGTTTGAGCAAACTCCAGGAGAGAGTGAAGGACAAGGAAGCCTGGTGTGCTGCAGTCCACGGGGTCGCAAAGAGTCAGACACAACTGAGCGACTGAACAACAACAAATAGGAGTCAACATCGACAGCCTTCAGGTCCAGCTGCTCTGGGGAACTGTGTGCTTGTGGGCAGCATACCATAACTTCCCCCACCTAGAAGGGGTTTCACTATCTGCAAAAACAGCTCAAAGATACTGTTGGGCTTCCTAGGTGGCTCAGTGGGTGAAGAATCCTCCTGTAATGCAGGAGACACAGGAGATGCAGGTTTGATCGCTGGGTCGGGTAGATCTCCTGGAGAAGGAAGCGGCAGCCCACTCCAGTCTTCTTGCCTGGGAAATCCCGTGGACAGAGGAACCCGGCAGACTGCAGTCCATGGGCTCGCAAAGAGTCGATGCAGCTGAAGGACCTGAGGATGCAGACTTGATGGGGAAACAGGAACTTGCCCCAAGACTGCTCTTGACTGCTTCTCCCTGGTCTCACCACCCCTCCCTTCCCTAATTAGCAGCTGCTTGAAGCTGCCCATCGGAACTCAGGGAAGGTCACAGAGGCTTAACAAAGGCTGTTTCCAGTAATCAAAGAAATGAGGGACCCAGAAAAGCTCTGTGCCCAGGGGCCCAACAGGGCCCTGCACGATACCAAATTTGAGAGGAATTGATGGCACAGAGAAACTTAGGTCTGGGTACTTAATTAGTAAGGAATTTAAACAAAGTTTGGGCTTGGGTAGTAGATGAGTAAAGAAGAACACAGCTTGCTTATAGTCTTCTGGGCCCTGAATTTCCTATCGCTGAGAGAAGGGTGTCTTTCTACCTTCCAGTACAGGAAGGGCACCTTCCACAGGGGAGATTTGTTTCCTGCTTTCAAGGAGACCAAGAGAGTGGTCCAAGGATTTGTCTTGCATGGCCTGTGCTGGTCCCCAACAGCTCTGTTTTCAAAGAGTGTATTAATCCAGTGGGCTTCACAGTTATAAATGCCTAAGGACTATAACAGTCTGTTATGACCACGAAGAAGTTGATGCCAGAGAAAGCTTCTGGAGGAAGTAATGTCTGTGGCGGGGAGGGGCGAATCATTTTCCATTTTCCTAAAATATGGAACTCTACTGTTTGTGCCTAGAGGATCCCCATGGACAGAAGAGCCTGGCAGGCTATAGTCCATGGGGTCACAAAGAGTCGGACATGACTGAACGACTAAGCACAGCATAACGAAGTATAGAATGGCTACCCAGGTAGCTTAGTGGCAAGGAGTCAGCCTGCCGACGCAGGAGACGCGGGTTGGATCCCTGGGTCCGGAAAATCCCCTGATGGAGGTAATGGCAACCCGCTGCAGTATTCTTGCCTGGGAAATCCCATGGATGGAGAAGCTTGGTGGGCTACAGTCTATGGGGTTGCAAAGAGTGGGAAGAGACTGACTGAACATGCACATTTGCAAAGCATAGAATAGGAAGGGACTAAAGTGCAGACATGGAGCTAGTGAAGTCAACTCCGACCAGATTATGAAGGGCGTGGTCAACCTCTCTAGGGAATTTAGAAGCATTATAAGAAATATGAGGAGCCACTGAAGGAGGCAGGGCCCTAAATTAGATCTGTATTTCCGAAAGATAACTTTTAACTACCCTGCAGGTATGGAATGGTGAAAGAATCTTTCCTATCTTTGGGATAGGAAAGATCATATGTTCTCACACTTCATTTATGAAGACCAAGAGACCTAGAGAGTTGTAGTTAGTGATGCTAAGAATAGGATGATGAGGATTAGTAAGAAGAAATGTGAAATTGGCAAGGCACCACAGAACTATTAACCTGACTATTTGGGGAGAGTTGAACGTCTAAAATAGATATGATTTAGGGAATTGAGACATGTAAGCATTTTAGTCCTTTGGGCTTCTCTAACAATACCATAGGTGCCTCATAGACAACAGAAACTTACTTCTCACACTTCTCATTGATCTCAGGTCACCTCGACCTGCAGCAGCTTGAAGCAGGACTTGGGTTCCTGGCCAGAGTTTGAGTTGTAGCAGTGAGAACACCGAATCCTAGCCAACAGGCTAGCAGTCAGTGACAAGGCCCTGGCCCTTCAGCTTTGCAGAAAAAGAATTCCCACAAAGACAGAAAGTAGTGAAACAAGTAAAGTATTTATTAGGAGGAAAAGAGTACAGTACATGTGGATAGACACACAGGCAGACAGAGAGTTGCTTAGTCGTACCCTCCTGGCAGTTTGAATTACTTACATGGGGCATATCTTCTGGGTTTCCTTTGGCCAGTCTTTTTTTTTTTTTTCATTTATTTTTATTAGTTGGAGGCTAATTACTTTACAACATTGTAGTGCTTTTTGCCATACATTGACATGAATCAGCCGTGGATTTACATGTGTTCCCCACCCTGATCCCCGCTCCCACCTCCCTCCCCATCCCATTCCCTCTGAGTCTTCCCAGTGCACCAGCCCTGAGCACATGTCTCATGCATCCAGCCTGGGCTGGCGATCTGTTTCACACTTGATAATATACATGTTTCAATGCTATTCTCTCAGATCATCCCACCCTCGCCTTCTCCCACAGAGTACAGAAGTCTGTTCTGTACATCTGTCTCTTTTTCTGTCCTGCATATAGGGTTATCATTACCATCTTTTTAAAATTCCATATATATGCGTTAGTATCCTGTATGGGTCTTTATCTTTCTGGCTTACTTCACTCTGTATAATGGGCTCCAGTTTCATCCATCTCATTACAACTGATTCAAACGAATTCTTTTTAATGGCTGGGTAATATTCCATGGTGTATATTTACCACAGCTTCCTTATCCATTCATCTGCTGATGGGCATCTAGGTTGCTTCCATGTCCTGGCTGTTATAAACAGTGTTGTGATGAACATTGGGGTGCACGTGTCTCTTTCAGATCTGGTTTCCTTGGTGTGTATGCCCAGGAGTGGGATTGCTGGGTCATACGGCAGTTCTAATTCCAGTTTTTTAAGAAATCTCCACACTATTCTCCATAGCAGCTGTACTAGTTTGCATTCCCACCAACAGTGTAAGAGGGTTCCCATTTATCCACACCCTCTCCAGCATTTATTGCTTGTAGACTTTTGGATAGCAGCCATCCTGACTGGCGTATAACGGTACCTCATTGTGGTTTTGATTTGCATTTCTCTGATAATGAGTGATGTTGAGCATCTTTTCATATGTTTGTTAGCCATCTGTATGTCTTCTTTGGAGAAATGTCTGTTTAGTTCTTTGGCCCATTTTTTGATTGGGTCATTTATTTTTCTGGAGTTGAGCTGGAGGAGTTGCTTGTATATTTTTGAGATTAATTCTTTGTCTGTTTCTTTCATTTGCTATTATTTTCTCCCATTCTGAAGGCTGTCTTTTCACCTTGCTTATAGTTTCCTTTGTTGTGCAAAAGCTTTTAATTTTAATTAGGTCCCATTTGTTTATTTTTGCTTTTATTTCCAATATTCTGGGAGGTGGGTCATAGAGGATCTTACTGTGATTCATGTCGGAGAGTGTATTGCCTATGTTCTCTAGAAGTTTTATAGTTTCTGGTCTTACATTTAGATCTTTAATCCATTTTGAGTTTATTTTTGTGTATGGTGTTAGTGTTCTAGTTTCATTCTTTTACAAGTGGTTGACCAGTTTTCCCAGCACGACTTGTTAAAGAGGTTGTCTTTTTTCCATTGTATGTTCTTGCCTCTTTTGTCAAAGATAAGTTGTCCATAGGTTCGTGGATTTATCTCTGGGCTTTCTATTCTGTTCCATTGTTCTATATTTCTGTCTTTGTGCCAGTACCATACTGTCTTGATGACTATGGCTTTGTAGTAGAGCCTGAAGTGGCCAGTCATTTTGATTTGCCTGGTTCAGAGTCTGTATTTGGTATATCTCAGGATCCTCCCATGTGTGTGCACACATCTCTTAGCCAAGATGGAGAGTGAGCCTATGGGTAAAGAGCATCAGTTGGCATCTGTCCCGTTTTGACTTCCAAGGAGCCTTTCTGCACAGATGTAGTCGGGGAGATTGCCTCTCTCAGTTGTCCAGCTGTTCTAGTCTTGGAGTTTTGGTCAACCGGTAATGAATCTCCAATGACTTTACCCTAGAGGGCCCATCTACCTTCTGCCTCATCATGACTGGGAAATCCAAGATCAGTGCAAAACTGGCCAGTTTTGTGTCTGGTGGAAGCCTGATTCCTGGTTTGTAGCCATCTTTTCAGTGTCCTTACTTGGAAGAGGTGAGGGAGCTCTCTGTATGGCCTCTTTTGTAAGGGCCTTAATCCCAACAACCTCGTCACCCACCAGAGGCCCCACTTCCTAATACCAGCACATCGAGGATTAGCATTTCAACCTAATTTGGTGGGGGGATACAAACATTCAGTCTATAGCAAGAAGCTTCCTTGAATAATGTGACTGCTTTTACATTAAACAATTATCTGGTACTATATTACATACTAGTTATACAGGTTAGATGTCTGGAAAAATTTCCACTAGGGTGTCTTAACTGGTCAAAATACTAATGACATAATAATACTCCTTTTCTAAAAGCCTTGAAAATGTATTTTGTATTAAACACAAAGCCCTGCAAAATCCCAAACATCTTGTTATTAGACCCTCTGAACAGGTGCAGGCAGAGTTTTGTGGACACGGCCAGATAATAAATATTTTAAGCTTTGAGGATGTCATAAGGACTCAGTCTCTTCACCACCACCACCACCACCACGTGTAGAAATTATTCTTGGCTCAAGGGCTGCTCAGAAACAGGCACAGACCCGTTTGCCAGCTCCTTCCCTGGAGTGAAGCGGTTTTATTATTTTCTATTACTTGATAACCATTGTTTCTTGGTGGATGGATTCTTAGAAAACATCTTTCTATTTCATGTAGTTCTAATATTCTGTGTATGTTGAAAGTCCGGAAAGTCAACTTTAGCCAATTGTTTCTATTTTCTTCTATCAAATTTCATTTGATTTTTTTTAAGGCAAAAAAATGTTGGTCCAGGTTAGTAAGCAGCTACAACATATTAGTGATAGAGCCAGGACCAAAACTTGTCTGCTAACTCTGGGTTCAGTACTACCCTTGTACTATGATTTCATTAGATCAACATTTGTGTCCAGAATTTCTAAACCCCATCTCATGGCCCAGGTGTTTTATATAATGTTCCATTTGTAATTCTAATACACCCTTCTAACGATGGAAGAAGATTTTTAGAATTTTTAAATTTGTTTTCTTATCCTTTTGAGTGGGAATCAGAGTAATGAAGTGTCCTGAAGACAAACAGCAGGAGGGGGAAGGAAATTCAGCTGACTTGAAGAAGCCACATTGAATTCTTCGCTTTTCCTTTTTGAGGTCCCTCTGAAACAAGGCAGAAGTCTCATGGATTGGATTCGACTGACCAAAAGTGGAAAGGACCTAACGGGATTAAAAGGCAGGTTAATTGAAGTAACTGAAGAAGAACTTAAAAAACACAACAAAAAAGATGACTGTTGGATATGCATAAGAGGTAGGTGGAATTTACTGTGTGCTGCAGAATGTTTTGGTGGGCTTTCCACAATGGTAATGCTATACACCTCTTGGCCCTGTTACTTGGTAATATGATTCACAGTTAGTAACAAACATGTTAGTTAGGAACTATAAACACAATTTTCAGTTAGTAACATTTGCAGTTAGTAAAAAGCGTGTCTTAAACAGGACAATAAATTCTTTAATTCTGAATTTGGACAGTATTTCTCTCTAAATCACTGTTCATACAGTATCCCTGTACTGTATTCCCTTTGAAAGAAAACAAGGGTTTGACAGATAATATAATACAAACTAATGAAATTATTCAACAACATGTAGTTTAAATGCAACAATGTTCCACCTTTGTGTCTTACAACAGAATTCCATAGGAAAAAATTGTCTCTGAGACAAGCAGGATCTTTTGTTTTCATTTGCAGCAATTTTTATTACTTAATCCATGTTTATTAGCAATATTAGTTACTAGCCCACAACAAATTAGAAGCCCCAAGCTGGAAATACTGAATTGGCCAAAAAGTTCATTCAGATTTTTCCGTAAGATATTGTAGAAAAACCTGAATGAAGTTTTTGACCAACTCAATAGATAGATTGGAGAGAGTGAGCAGAGAAGTAGAACAGTAGCTGATGGAAGTAGACTTCGTGGTGTCTGCCAGCCTGGCATGGGGAGGGAAGCAAAAACAATGAAGGGCTTACAGCTATATGCTGGGTCTCCACGGAGAGTCCTTGAGGTATCCAGGAAGAGTTCAGTAT
Organism: Odocoileus virginianus; assembly: GCF_023699985.2. Taxonomy (NCBI): domain Eukaryota; kingdom Metazoa; phylum Chordata; class Mammalia; order Artiodactyla; family Cervidae; genus Odocoileus; species Odocoileus virginianus. The sequence continues at coordinate 1,331,375 of NW_027224341.1, read as the reverse complement.
ATTTGCTATCCTCAGTCTAAAGAGGAAAGGAAATGCATCACTCATTGCTGTTATCGCTGTTGTAATTTTATCATTGTGTAATTTTGATTTGTTGTGTGTGTGTGTGTGTGTCAGTCACTCAGTCGTGTCTGACTCTTTGTGACCCCACGGACTGTGTAGCCCACCAGGCTCCTCTGTCCATGGAATTCTCCAGGCAAGAATGCTGGAATAGGTTGCCATTCCCTTCTCCAGGGTGTTTTCCCAACCCAAGGGTTGAACCTGGGTCTCCTGTATCGTGGGCAGATTCTTTACCATCTGAGCCAGCGGGGAAGCCGCTTCTTGTCAGTTATCCTGATAGCACTGTCACCCGCATGAGGGCAGAGGCCACGCCAGTCACCTGCCCTGCCTTCAGTGCCCGCCACATTCAGGTCACCCTTTGTGTTTGTTGAACTAGTGCAACACTTTCAAGAAGTTTGGTTACTTGAAGAGGCGTGTGGCTGTCACAGTCAATCAGAGATAGGATAAATGGAAAGACACCAGTAGCCCTGTCAGTTTGCTAAGTAGGCCCAAACAAAATATAACAAACTGAGTGACTTGAACCACAGAAGTTTATTATCTCCCAGTTCTGAAGGCTAAACTTTGAGATCAGGCTAATCTTTGGGCTTGAAGAAGAAACTGTTCCATGCCTCTCGCCTCTCTTCTGGTGGTTTGCTGGCCGTCTTTGGAGTTGCTTGGCTTGTTGGAAAATCACCCTGATCTGTGACTTCATCTTTATATAACTTTCCTCCTGTGTGCTTGTCGGTGTCCGGATTTGCTGTTTTTAATGACACCAGTCATTTTGGAGGAGGAGCCTGCCAGATTCTCCTATGACCTCACCTCTGCGTTGACCCCATATCCACATAAGGTCATGTTCTGAAGTACTGCAAGACTTTAACATCTGAGTTTGAGGGATACACAGGTAAACTCATTACAGATGGAATTAGATGTGCAGAATGTTTTCCAGCAGCAGAGGGTATGGAATCTTCCAGCAGGGGCTGGGATAGCTTGTCCCAAGACAGATGCTGTTTGGGCAGTTTCTCAGGGAAATAAAGTGTTTCTAACACCCTCTTGCCTTCTGTGTGTGCTGCAGACCTGCTTACCAGGTGCAGGTCACTGGCAGCGGGTGCCGCCCCCATTCTGCCTGAGTGTCTTCTGCTGGCCTCTGTGAAGTGGAGGTCAGCTTTCCCATGAGCATCTCTCAGCTGGTCCAGGCTGCTGGCATGTCTGACCTGTTTCTGCAGTAGGAAGCCACTTTTCCAGAAAAGTCTCTCATGTGAACCCTTCACATCCTAATGCTGTTAAATAAATGAGCCGTTGTTATAGGACAGTCATACTTTATTATTCATTTGATAAATTGGTGGAGACCAGGGACTAGTTTGCTATGTTTGAAACATAACACATGTTCCCAGCTACATATCTCCCACAGTGATTTGAATGGCTGACACTCTTCCAGTGAGGTCATTGATTTAAGGTTAAATTCTTTTAGAGTTTCTATTGAACAGTATATTCTACCCTGTTAATAAGACTTCTCCCCCGATTGCCAAGTAAGATGTCCTTTTTTTTTTTTCCTGTTGACAGAGTTTGGTTTTTAATTTCAATCAAGCAGCAGTTGATTGAGGCACTGCCCTAGGATCCTTCTGCTAGCAGGAGAAAGTAAATGACTGTTGGACAAGACCTGAAGAAGTGCCCTATGAAGGCTGTAAGGAAAGTGAGACCAGACTTCAGGGAGGGAGATGTGGGCTAGGAAAGTCAGAGACGCTTTTATGATAGAGATGAGCCTTGAAACTGTCTTCAGGATTTCAGTGGGAAGTGAGGGTGTCGACACAGGAAAGCTGGAGGTGTGTTCTGGAGCTTAGTCTTCCTGTTAAGAGAATTATAAGAAAGGAGACTATAAAGGCATGTTAGGGAAGATTGCGGAGGACCTTGAAAACCAGACTGAGAAACGTATTCTTAATTTTGATTGCGTTGTGAACTATTGGAGATGTTTGAAGGTGGGAACAGTATGATCAGAGATGGCCTTGGGTCTATGGCCATACCACCCTGAACGCGCCCGATCTCGTCTGATCTCGGAAGCTAAGCAGGGTCGGGCCTGGTTAGTACTTGGATGGGAGAGATGGCCTTGGAAAGATCAGTCTGGTGATGGGTATAGTGAGTTGACATGAGACTAGCAAAGTTTTTAGCTCATACAAAAGTTCAGGAGGTAATAGATAAGCCAGGATGTTGTCAAAGGCAACAAAGTAGGATGAATGTGAGACAGACAGATTACTGGTCATCTAGGAAAGTAGAAGAAAGCACAGGACTAAATGTAATTGTCTTTTTCTTCTTAATTGTTCTAATTTAAAATGTTAATGATACCTTCCTGAAGGAAATGTATGCCAGATCTAGCTTCGAAAGTCAGAGATAGTGTTTGGACACAAGTTTTAATCAAAGCTGTACCACAGAGAAGCACAGATCATGGTATAAATTTTTTTCCTCATTTTTAAAATATTCTTCATTTTCTAACAATTACACCATTTTTATGTCAGTTCAGATTTCAGCTTGATCAGCCCAAGAGAGACATAAAGTGTCTCTATAGGAAATATATACTTTAGTTTGTAATATTTAATGTCTGCAGTAGTGTAGTGTTAGTCACTCAGTCATGTCTGACTCTTTGCAACCCCGTGGACTATAGCCCACCAGGCTCCTCTCTGTCCATGGAATTCTCCAGGCAAGAATACTGGAGTGAGTAGCCATTCCCTTCTCCAGAATGTTGAATAACACACTCAGTCCTATCTGACTGTTACGGACACCATGGACTGTAGCACACAAGGCCCCTCTGTCCATGGAATTTCTCGGGCGAGATTATTAGAGGAGGTTGCCATTTCCTCTTCCAGGGGATCTTTCTGACCCAGGGATCAAACCCACATCTCTTGTGTCTCCTGCATTGCAGGCGGATTCTTTACCCATTGAGCCATCAGGGAAGATTTCTACCCCCTTTATCTAGTAACTAACAGGAGATTCTTGGGATTGGCTCTGATTGGCACAGTTTTGATCATGTTCTGATTGCTAGAATAGTGGTTCTGTTTAGGGGGAAACGGTATAAGTTAATCACTTAAACCTAGGTTACAAGTTCATCCTGTAGCTTAGAGAGGGGCCAGACTGAAGTGTCAGGGAGGATGTGACTCCTTGAACAAAGAGTGATGCTGTTGCTGGAAGTGGAGTGGGTCCTGGAGTTAATGCCACTACAGAAAGTAGAGTACCTTGCCAAAGTCATAGCTGATGAAAATGGAGCCACTATTTTAACCTAGGCAACTTGATTCTAAGCTGTTATGCTTAAACTACATTGCACTGCTTCCTGTTTTATCATATTCAACTCTAGATTGGATCCTGGCTTAGCCTTTGTGCCATAACCCACTTGTGAGTGCCATTTGTGAACTAATTCATTATGAAGTTACAGTGAAGTGCCTATTACTTGCAGCTCTTCTCTTGTGCTAAATAACATTACTAATTAAAAGTCATACAGGTTTTTCCATAAGATATTACCAAACAATCTGAACAAAGATTGAGACAATTTTTATTTTTAGAAATTTAGGGAAGTATAGCTTTTACTTTTTTGTGTGACTGTGTGTGTAGTTGTCACTCATAGAAAATAGAGGCTGTAAGTTTTACCTTCTTTTTCTGTGTATTGGTTCAACGTTTAAGCAGTAGTTCCTGGGATCTGCTATGTGTCCTGCACTGTACCAGGCCCTGGGTTGTGACCTGGAAATTTAGAACAGAGGTGCCCCCTGCTGTTATGGAATTTATAATCTAGCGCAGAACACGAAGTGTTAACCAAGACTGAGGAGTATTGTGAAAGCGAGGTCTGCTGTGCTAAGAGGGAAGACTGGAAGACTAAGCAGAGATCAAAGATAAGTGGGTGTGAACCAGACAAAGAGGAAAGGGAACAATACTGTAGGTTCCGGAAAAAGCGTGTGCACAGTCTGGATGCTGTGACTGTGTAGGGGAAAAGGTGACTATGTACACATGTAACTGACTCACCCTGCAATACAGTAGGAACTAAAACACCATTGCAAAGCAACAATTCGCCAATAAAAATTAATTAAAATAAAATTTTTTTTAAAGCCCAAGTGCAACACATAAGTATTCATTGTGAATATGAGGAACTTCAAGTTAGTGATACCTGTATTCTTTCTTCTCTCCCTTGTGTTAAAAAGTCAAACACTTTCTTTCTAAGGCTCACTCTTTTCTCAAGCTTGATCCTTTTTGTGCTCCTATGAGTTCTCTTCAGCCTCCTCTGTGATCTCAGGCAGTTGTTGAACCATTGTTTAAACACAGTTCGTTCTCCTAACAGTTTCTTCCTTTCAGTCTTCTCCTCTTAGCCTGGTTCTCTTGGACTTGCTTCTTCCCCTGGGCTTTCTTCCTCAGCATTTGATATAGGACCTCTGTTAGAACATGTTAGGTTGGTGCAAATGTAATTATGGTTTCACACCATGAATTTTGGGCTTCCCTGGTGGCTCAGATGGTAAAGAATCTACCTGCAATGTGGGAGACCTGGGTTCGATCCCTGGGTTGGGAAGATCCCCTGGAGAAGGGAATATCTACCCACTCCAGTATTCTGGCCTGGAGAATTCCATAGACAGAGGAGCCTGGCAGGCTACAGTCCATGGGGTTGCAGAGTCAGACACGATTGAGTGAGTTTCACTTCACCATGAATTTTTAGTCATTATAACTAAGCTCAACCACTTCTCTGTAGTCAGAATAGGAACCATTACAGTCAACACATTTTTGCCAACAAGAAATAAGTTTGTTTATTCCTGTAGCATAAAAATTTGTGCTTCAGGATTCCACGGACTTTTAGAAAGCACTTTCTGCATCCTGCTGGTCATGGAAGCATCTTGCCTGCAAAAAGTCATGACATTTGGCGAGAGGTCAGGTGAATATGGTGGATGAGGCAAAACTTCATAGCCCAATTTGTTCAACTTTTGAAGCATTGGTTGTGTGACATGCGGTTGGGCATTGTCATGAGAAGAATTGGGCCCTTTCTGTTGACCAATGCCGGCTGCAGGCATTGCAGTTTTCGGTGCATCTCATCAATTTGCTGAGCATACTTCTCAGATGTAATGGTTTTGCCAGGATTCAGAAAGCTGTAGTGGATCAACCAGCAGCAGACCGCCGAACAGTGACTATGACCTCTTCTTGGCTCAAGTTTGGCTTTGGGAAGTGCTTTGAAGTTTCTCAGTCCAGCTACTGAGCCAGTCGTTACCTGTTGGTCCTTCAATGGACCGGAACCTGGTGGTCCGGAGTCGACGATGAGAAGTGAAAGAAGGAAAGGCTAATATTCCCTGGGTTACGCAGCTGGCTTTCGCACTCCAGGGAATCAGCCAGAAATAGAGAGAGAGAGAGAAAGAAAGAAAGACACGGGGACCCAAGCTCTGATGGAGCAAAGGTGTTTTAATCAACATGGTGTGGGCATATATACTGTCTTACAAGGTAGTTATTCTCAGCAAAGATAAAGATTAAAATTCCAGACTTACAAAACATAAGGTGATCCATATTAAAGAGAGAGAGTTGTAAACAATCACTTTTTTACCGTATGGTTCATAAGAAGGAAGAGGGTACTTATCACCGTATTGAAAAACTAACGAAGGAAATGCCTGGATTCCTCAGCCCCGGGAGAGGCGGAGGCGTGCCTCTCCTCTTAATTCCTGAGGAATTAATAAGGAATAGAGGATTCATGACAAATCCAAAACAGCACACAGGAAACCTCCTGTCAAATGCTTCCTGACAGTTACCTTTTTGTTGCACATCACAATCTGATTGATAAATTATTGTTGCATTGAATAAGAGAAGACAGCACTTCGAAATGATGATTTTCTTGATTTGTGATCAGCTCATGAAGCACCCACTTATTGAGCTTTTTCACCTTTCCAGTTTGCTTCAAATGCCAAACGACCATAGAATGGTCATTAGCAGTTCCTGGGCCAAATGTGTTGTTGATGTTGCAAGTTGTCTCCACTGCTTTATGACCCATTTTGAACTCGAATAAGAAAATCACTCAAATTTGCTTTTTGTCTAACATCATTTCTCATAGTCTAAAATAAATATAAATAAACAGCAAGTAATGTCATTAGCAAAAAACATAAAAGCAAGAAATGTGCATTAAAATGATATATAACATAACCACATTTATTTAGAATGTATTCCAATATCAAATGGCAAATTTCAACAATGCAAAAATTTCAATTACTTTTGCACTCACCTAATATATTATCTTTGGGGACACTTACCTATTTCTGTCTTTTAATTTAAATTGAGTTTCAGAGTATTAATATACTGTTTCTCTCCCTGCCCATAGCATGTAGTACAGGGCATGGCTCATGGTTAGTGCTCAGTAAGTATCCTTTGAATCATATGTAGAACTTTTAAACCACCTTTGGTAGGGATATTTTAATGATTTCACAAAATAGTAACCAGTTGAGAGACTTGTATTTTTGCTATTTCCAGATGATTGGCTCTTGGAGTTAGGAAATATATCAATTCCTTAATCAAAATATTTGTTATTTCTAGACAGTTTTCTGATATATACTCATGGTCAGTTACTCATTTTGGGGTCTCATAGAATGTAAGCTGCAGCCTGATGGAGCTCATATGTTATCTTTCCTTATACAGCTTCATATTTTCTTTTGCAGGCTTTGCACTCAGCAGGGGTTAAGTAAATATTGGAGGTTTCTTCAGGGTCAGTTTTTGTCATTAATGTTTTCAGTTAAACCTTTTATTTTGAAAAAGTTTCAAACTTACAAAAAAAAAAAAACCAGTTGTAAAGGTGATGCAGTGATCTCTAGAAATCCTTCACCTATCCTGATTCAACCATTGTTGACATGCTATTCTTCTTGTTGTTGAGTAACTAAGTTGTGTATGACTTTTTGTGACCCCATGGACTGTACCACGCCAGGCTTCCCTATCCCTCACTGTCTTCTGGAGTTTGCCCAAGTTCGTGTCCATTGAATCAGTGGTGCCATGCAACCATCTCATCTTCTGCTGCCCTCTTCTCCTTCTGCCTTCAGTCTTTCTCAGCACCAGAGGCTTTTCCAGTGAGTCAGCTCTTTGCATTAGGTGGGCAAAGTATCGGAGCTTCAGCTTCAGCAAAACTCCTTCCAGTGAGTATTCAAGGTTGATTTCCTTTAGGATTGACTGGTTGGATCTCCTTGCATCCCAGGGAACTCTCAAGAGTCTTCTCCAGCACCATAGTTCCAAAGCATCAATTCTTGGGTGCTCTACCTTCCTTACTGTCCAACTCTCACATCCATGCATGACTACTGGGAAGACCTTAGCTTTGACTATATGGACCTTTGTTGGCAAAGTGATGTCTTTGCTTTTTAATACACTGTCTAGGTTTGTCATAGCTTTCCTTCCAAGAAGCAAGTGTCTTCTAATTTCATGGCTGCAGTCACCATCCACAGTGATTTTAGAGCCCAAGAAGAGGAAATCTGTCACTGCTTCCACTTTTTCCCCTTCTATTTGAAGCAATGAGACCTTGAAGTGAAGGGATCAGATGCTGTGATCTTAGTGTTTTTAATATTGGGTTTTAAGCCAGGTTTTTCACTCTTCTCTTTTACCCTCATCAAGAGGCTCTTTACTTCCTCTTTGCTTTCTGCCATTAGAGTGGTATCATCTGTTGTTGACATGAAAGTGAAAGTGAAGTCGCTCAATCATGTCCGACTCTTTGCGACCCCATGGACTGTAGCCTACCAGGCTTCTCTGTCCATGGGATTTTCCAGGCAAGAATACTGGAGTGGGTTGCCATTTCCTTCTCCAGGAAATCTTACCAACCTAGGGATTGAACCCGGGTCTCCCGCATTGTTGACAGTCATCATTATATTTTAATGAATCCATTTTCTCTTTACTGTTAACTTATTCCTTATACCTTTTTGTCATCTTTGTTTTAGTCATTGCACTAAGGGTTTATGATACTCGTTTTTAATGGATCACAGTCTACCTTCAAACAGTATTAAACCATTTTACATGTAGTATAAGAGTATACAGGCTATACTTCCATTTCTTTCTCTTGTGTCTTGTCTAATCCTTGTTATTTATTCTTCATACTCTATACATCCTACAATATGTTACTGTTTTTGCTTAGACCGTCACTTATCTTTTAATGAGATTAAGAAAATGAAAAAAGTTACCCATATTTTTACCATTTTCAGTGCTTTTTATTTCTTTGTGTTGATCCAGATTTCCCTTAAGGACCTGACTTTCACATTTCTTGTCGTACAGGTTTTCTGGCAACAAATTCTCAGCTTTTCTTCATCTGTCAGTGTCATTGTTTCGCCTTCATTTTAGGGATGTGCTATCATTGGGTGTAAAATTCTAGGTTTAGCCATTTATCTTCCTCGGCCCTTTAAAAATACCACACCATCTTCTCGTTTGCATAGATGAGAACTCTGTTATTATTCTTAACTGTTTTCCTGTGGGATGTAAGGTTTCTTTCTTCTCTGACTGCCTTTAAAATTTTACTTTGTTTTTCAGCACTTTGACTATTAATATGGTGTAACTTTCCTTTTATATTTTCTACTTCAGTCAATCAGTCAGTGAAGTCACTCAGTCATGTCAGACTCTTTGCAACCCCATGGACTGTAGCCCACCAGGCTCCTCCATCCTTGGGATTTTTCCAGGCAAGAGTACTGGAGTGGGTTGCCATTTCCTTCTCCAGGGGATCTTCCCAACCCAGGGATCGAACCCTGGTCTCCGCATTGCAGGCAGACATTTTACCATCTGAGCCACCAGGGAACTACTTGGAGTTCTCTAAATTAATTTTGGGAAGTTTGGGGCCATTATCTCTTCAAATACTTTTTCTACTCATTACTTCTTTCGGGATTCCAGTTGCAAATATGTTAGTCTGTATTGTCCCACAGCTCTAAAAGCCACCATTCTATTTTTTCACTCATTTTTTCTTTGTGTTTCCATTTAATCATTACTGTTGACTTTTTTCCAGTTTACTTATTCTTTCCAGTTTACTTATTCTTTCTTCTACTGTATCCAGTCTGCTGATTCACCCTTCAGAGGAATTCATCTTTCATCTCTGTGCTGAACATTTATTAAGTGTAAACCTTATTTTCTACTAGATCTTCTAATATATTAAAATTTATTTCAGTGTCTCTATCTGATAAGTTCCAATATGTGCACCATCTCTAAGTTTGAGTCTGTTGCTATTTTTCTCTCTTGATAGTGGTTTTTATCATTTTGAAAAATGTTTCTTGTGATTTTTTTGATTTAGTGTTACACAGTGATTATAGATGAAGTGTAGAACCTTAGATATTTATACTCAGAACTCATACCCCTTTCCTGGTAATTAGGATGAGTCAGTCTAGTTTGCTGAGCTAAGTCTGGGGTGGTGGTTATCGTTACATTGGTGTACCACTGACCTCAAGTTCCTCTCGCAGCGGGTTGGTGCCACTTGTTTTTGCCGTGAAGCCGTCAGCGTTGGAGGGTTTTGTGGTTGCTCCTGTCTGTGCCACCCTTCGCTGGCAGCTTGCCCTGTGTGCTTATATAGGGTCTCTCACCATATTCCTGCCCCCTCCCAGGGGCAGACTGCTCGCTCTTGTTGTTTGAGGTAAGGTTTAGGTGCTGGAAGGAGTTTTGCAGTTTTCCTGTTTGAACCTCAGTCTTAGGCCAGTTCTGTTACCTGAGCCCCAAGGGCAGAGCTTTCTCAGTGATTCTGTCACTTCCCCACTGCCTCTGCCTCAGTGCAGGGTTTAGAATGCAGGAGATTCTTGTCTGTGGCAGCTGAGCTTTGCTTTGTATCAGTAGGGGAGGGGGAGGGGAGCAGGCGGAGGGTGTGGGGGGTGAGCGGTTTCCCCACCTGTCTGCCAGTGCCAGGAGACATCTGGATCATATCAGCGTAGAATCTGGCCTGAGTGGGCTCTCTGTCCCTCCTCCAGTGTTTAGCTTGCCTCTGCCTCACTCTGGTAAAGGAGGACGTGTGTTTCCTGCTCTTTCCAGCAGCAGCTAACCTGTGCCTGCTGTCACTGCAGGGCCTGCATATGGGAGGCTATCCTATCCCTTCTCAGCAGCAGACTGCTTTTGCTACCTGTCAGGGTTGATCTATGACATGGATGGATTTCTTGCTCCTTCCCCAGTAGTTATCATCGCCTTGTGCTCCTGCAGGCCTGAAATATGGATGGACTTGTCTTGGTTCCCCTGCTCTAGCCTCAAGTCTTGGAGCAGGTACTATGCACCTGGGCCACCTATGGGCCTTTCTCAAATCTGCCCTGTTCACACTGTTTTTCGTGATCATCTCATGAGGTACAGGACCATGAAAAGAATTGAGTGGGTGCAGAATCCACTTGTGCCTAGGCCTCTTGGAGTTCTGAATTGGCATATTTGGCCCTAGAAGAGTTTGTTAAAATCTCAGTTGTTTACAGCAACATTTCTTTCTTTCTTTTTTTTTTTTTCTATTTTGGTCATGCTGCACAGCATATGGGACCTTAGTTTCCCAACCAGGGATCGAACCAACACCCTCTGCAGTGGAAGCACAGTGTCTTAACCACTGGACCACCAGGGAAGTCCCAGCAACATCTCTGTTTGCTGTGCTCTGTCAAAGGTGATGAGAAGTGGTTCGTGTGTCCCATTTCCTCAAAGGGGCTTGTCATCCTGTGAAGTTTAGAGTCCTAACCACTGCACCACCAGAGAAGTCCACATCATGACATCTTCATTAATCTTTGCAGCTTGCTTGTTTTGGAAAATAGGAAATAACTCAAAGCATAAGGACGTAGTTGGCCTTTTTTTTTCAATAGCGGGGCAGTTCAGTGCTGGGGTAACTGTCGTTGGTAGCCCTAAGGCACAGACAGAGGGAGATTATCACATGGAATAGGAAAGAGGGGGTTGGAAAACTGATCCTTTAGAGATAGGATGATATCTGTCTCTTTAGAGATAGAGTGTGAGAGGCAAACGAGTGCTTTTAATCCGAAGTCCTAAAATACTCTATTATCCAAAACCTTACAAGCCTATATTCTATTTATTGTTCTTAAATACCAAGGCCCCAAAATGATTTGCTTTTAATCATTATAAAATCCATTTATCTTTCATTACTTTCTTTTCCATTTGTCTCAATTGAAAGTAGCAAGTTAATTGCCTAGTTTTCTAAAATAATGTGCAGAGTTCTCCTTTTGGTTATAGCTGATTAGCTGCTTTTGGGCTAACAGTCCTGCAAATACCAACGATAAACTCAGGACAACATATTTTAAGAAAAAGCTATCAAAAAACACTGGTGAGCAACCAAAAGCAGACAGAAACCAGTACTTGTAAGAAGGAACTATCACTGGGTGAATTGCCATTTCTTATGGCATTTAACTTCAGGTCATGCCCAGTTTGTTACTGTGAAGGGTAACTAAAATTTAGATGTAGACCCCCAGTCGTGGCTTGAAGAGTTTGGAGTTTGACTCCAGTCAAGTTAAATGCCTGCTGAAATAGTCAATAACCTTTGGAGGAATGTGACAGAATCCAGAATTTGGCTGGCTTAAAAAACTAGATGACACAGTTTGGAGCATTTGTACTAACTGAAAAATGAGGAAGAACATCCAGAAAAAATGATCCAGAGAGGAGTATGAGCTGTCTAAATCTTGCATATGGACAAACTCTGGGCAGGATTGAACAGAGGTTTTAGTTTTCATTCCCCAACAGGGGAAACAAGAGTTTGGAGTTTGACTGCAGTCAAGGTAAATGCCTACTAAAATAGGCAATAATCTTTGTAGGAATGTGGTAGAATCCAGATTTTCTACAACATATTATTTACAATGACAAGAATATAATCCAGAGTTTCTAGACATGCTCAAGGGAAAAGACCACTCTTTGAGATTGACCCGAGGTGACCCGTATGTTGAATTTAGTTCACAAGGATTTTAAAGCACCTATCATGACAATACTCAAGGAAGTAGAGAAACATAGATTATATAATGAATGAACAAATATGAAATCTCAGAAAGTCTCATCATTTTTTATAATGAACAAATAGACTATAAAAAATGGGAATGTAGACCTGAGAAGTGCTATATACGAAATAAAACATTTTACCAAATAGGCTTAATAGCAGATTGGAGCTAACAAAAGGAAGCTTAGTGAACTTGCAGATAGATTAATAGGTATTATTCAGTCTGTAGATCAAAGAGGAAAATGACCCAAAGTAAAATGAATGGAGGCTCAGGGACCTCCGAGATAAAATAAAAATGTCTAATATATGTTTATTGGCAATTCCAGAAGGAGAGTAACGGGAGAATAGTACAGAAAAGTATTTGGATAAATATTGGCCAAAATTGGTGAAAGGCCTAAAATTATCAATTCAAAGTGAAAGAAAGTGAAAATTGCTTAGTTGTGCCCGACTCATTTCGACCCCATAGACTGTACAGTCCATGGAATTCTCCACGTCACAATACTGGAGTGAGTTGTCTTTCCCTTCTCCAGGGGAATCTTCCCAATCCAGGAGTTGAACCCAGATCTGCCACATTGCACGCGGATTCTTGACCAGCTGAGCCACCAGGGAAGCGAAGCTTAGCAAATCCACACATGATCAATACAAAAAAAAAAATCACATGAGGGCTCATTATATTCAGACTGCTGAAAGCCAAAGATAAAAAGAAAATCTTGAAAATAACCAGAAGTAAAACAGCTGGGCCCTATAAAAACGACTACTGAAGATAAAAAAAAAAAAAACACTATCAACTCTAAATTCTGTATCATTAAAGCTACTTAAAAGATATAGATGAAATAAAGATGAGCTTTTTTGATAAACAAAAACTAAGAATTTAGTATCAGCAGACCTATGCTACAAGGACCTCTAAAGGAAATTCATCAGGTTAAAGGGTAATGATACCAGATGGAAACTCAGATCTTTGGGAGATAGTAACTGTGTGAGGATACAAGGATTAGTCTTTTTTCCCCTTATCTTTTAAAATATACGTGACTTTTTCAAGCAAAAACTATAACACTGTGTTGTAGAGCTCCTTAAAGCGGCAGGAATGGAGTGTGGTAAATGGTTCTTATATTACATGTGAAGGGGTTACAACATTAACTCAAGTAAACTAGTTAAGGATATATATTGTAAGTAATTCCTACAACAGTCTCTTAAAATATAGTGCAAAGAGGTATATTAAAAACCCATAGATAAAATAAAATGAAATTCTAAAAAAAGTTTTGGTAGGCCCAAAAGAAGTCACTGAGAGAGGAATAGAGACACAATCAGAAAACTTGGAGGGAAAAAAAAAAAGAAACTTGGGTCTGGAGAGGGCGGCTAATAAGATAGTAGCTCTAAATTTAGTCACATCAGTAATTAAGTGTAAATGTAAATTCTTATTGAAAGATAGAGATTTTCTGTGTGTATATGTATATTAAGACCCAACTACATAATGAGGGAGATGCTTCAAATATAAAAGACAAGAGTTGAAAGTAAATGTGTAGGAGAAACTATACTATGTAAAAAGTAAATATATGGAATTCCATGAAGGTTCAGTGGTTAGGACTTGGTGCTTTCATTCCCTGGGCCCAGGTTTGACCCCTAGTCATGGAATTCTGATCCTTAAAGCCATGTGGTATGGCCAAAAAAAGACCAGTAACTATAATAAGATGGGCTATATTGATATCAGATGAAAACTGTTACCAAAGAATATTACTAGAGATAAAAGTATTTTGTAGTGTTGAAAGGATCATTAGGAACTCTGTTTATAACCAATAACAGATTCAAAATATATGTCGCAAACATTAATAGAATCAAAAGAAAAATTCGAATTCATAGTCATTGTTGTGTATATTAAACATCTTCTCTCATTAATTATTAGAACTAAATAAACATCATATATGGTTTCATTTCACATAGATAAGCATATCAAAATAGTTTCATTATTTTATCTCTAAAATAAAATAAAAGTAATGTGCAATTTCTTTACTGAACACTAGAGGGCAGAGTAGTTACAATACTTGCAAAAATGGATCTGTGCATTGAATACAGTGAAATATGCCATATTTTACTATGTGAACACACCTTTTTTTCCTTCATTGATTTTAGAGCCAACAAAATGAACGGTGGTGATTAGTGTAATACATAGGCACACCGCAGTATAGTATCATAATACTTTGTACATGTTTGATAAACATTAAATAAATTTTTGTTGGATGAATGTAACGTGGGGCTTTAGAGTTACATTTGTTTTTGAATTTTAAAACAAAAATTATTTTAAAATCTAATTATAAAAATACCACTTTTCCTCAGTAGCGGTAGTTCTCAGACTTCTTGTTTTAAGATCCCTTTACTCCTTTAAAAATTATTGAGGACCCCAAAGAACTTTTGTTTATGATATTCATATCTATTGATGTTTACCCTTCAGAAATTAAAATTGAAAAATTGAAAGAATTTTTTAAATTAATAAAAATATAAATTTACTGTATATTATAAATAATAATATTTTCATGAAAAATATGTTTTCTAAAACAAAACATAGTGAATAAGTGGCATTGTTTCACATGTTGGCAGATATCTTTAATGTGTGGCTTTGCAGATGACAACTATATTCTGATATCCCCTTCTGTTTTTAATCTTATGCACTTGTGAAAGAATGAGATTTTTAGAAAGGCAGGCAGCATCTTAATATTACTGTGAAAAAGTTTTGATCTTGGACCACTGAAAGAGTCTTGAGCTGTGGGGGAGCCCCTCAACCATACTTTGAAACTCCCTGACTTATAAAATAGAATAAAGAAAAAATGAAACTCTTTATTAGTTACAGTGTGTGGCCTGAGCCATGGAGATACAGTTCCCTCCTTATTGGTGGGCTGTTTCAGTTCAGTCGCTCAGTCGTGTCCAACTCTTTGTGACCCCATGAATCACAGCACGCCAGGCCTCCCTGTCCATCACCAACTCCCGGAGTTTACTCAAACTCATGCCCATCGAGTCGGTGATGCCATCCAGTAATCTCATCCTCTGTCGTCCCCTGCTCCTCCTGCCTCCAATACCTCCCAGCATCAAGGTCTTTTCCAGTGAGTCAACTCTTCGCACGAGGTGGCCACAGTATTGGCCAAAGTTTCAGCAGGCCATGGGATTTTTCAGGCACGAATACTGGACTGGGTTGCCATTTACTCCTCCAGGGGATTTTCCTGACCCGGGAATTGGACCCAAGTCTCTTGCACTGCCTGCAGTGGCAGGCAGGTCCTTTACTGCTGAGCCACTTGGGAATCCCATGGTGCAAATAGAATACAGTAAAGCATGAAGGAAAAGCATCAAGCTAGGTTCTTTGTGGCTGTTTTCTTCTGCCACAGTCAGGAGTCCAAGTTTTAGTTGGTAGGAAATGCTTTTGAGGAAAAAAAAAAATGGAAAGCATTAAGAGGGAAGAAGAAAAGAGGGAAGAGTCTCTGAACCAGAGGAGATGCACCTGTCGCATTTTGGGACAGGTTTGAAAGTCATAATTAGCAAAGCACTAACACTGCCGAATGTGGTTGGATCTAACATTTCTTGGGCTTTAATTCCACACAGTGAGGGGTTTTATAAGCATTCCTAGTTTTGTCCATTTGAAGGGGATGAGAAGTTCTTCAGGTCTGGAGTCCATCAAAAAGGATGGTAGGTTATGAGAGGATGAGGGTCGATCTGAAGCACTGGGAGGCAGTCGAGAACACATGTGGGAGAACGCAGGGCCCTCTGTGCAGATTGGGGCAGCTGTTAAACTGCCTGGTCATCTCTCTGCTATCGCTGAAACACATGGAGTTCCATCAGAAGGTTAGATGACTGTGTGTTATAGATTTCATGTTCCTGAGAAACACTAGAACTCTGAATGTTTGGAATGCATTCTCTGTCTTTAAAAACCTGTTGGGAATAACTCTTAGTCTAATCATTACTTCAGACATTTGTGGTCCGTGGGACTTTGGAGCATTAAACAGTAGCAAAAATTCCTTCTAAATTGGCTGGGAAAGGTTTATGGGGAAGGAGAGAGGAGGGTGCTCCACCAGTTTTTTTTCCCCCATTTTCTTGACTTACTTGGAGGACTGCTGAAAGAGAGATTTTGTGGATTTACCTCTTTTTGTTGCCTAAATTGCCTTTAAGTAATTTTATAAAGCAATTCAGACTGGCTGGTTATTTTCCAAAATTAAATTGGTGGGGAAACTGCAGGTACCTTTCTTGGGTTTGAAATTTAACTACTTTCCTTCCAAGGTGATTATATAGGATGAACATCTTAAATTATCTGAGTTTATTTAAATTAGTGGAAGTCATTACATAAAGAAGGATTAGCCCTGGAAATAAGAAAACCAGTTGTTCTCCATGCACTCTTGAGGTGTCTTGAAAGGCTAGATTTGTCTACTATCTAGTTTTCAAATAAAGAATTAAAAGAAGTTCACTTCCTTGGGAATACTATTCAGTGAGCTCTTCTCTATTTGTTGCTTCCTATTCTTCCTTCTTCTTAAAAGATAAAAATGTTACCAGAAGGTGCACTCCTTCCAGGGTCCAAGAGTGGACTCTTGTGTAACACCTGGGAATGAATTGTCCAAGGAGACACATGTACTAACAAAGCAAAAGACGTTACTGGAAAGGGGAGCCTGGGTGGGAGAGCAGCAGGGTGAGAGGACCCAGGAGAACTGCTCTGCCGTGTGGCTCACAGGCTCAGGGTTTATGATAATAAGGTTAGTTTTCCAAGTTGTCTCTGGCCAATCATCTTACTTGTGCCTGTGATCGCATCTCCCAGTCAAGATGGTTTCCAGTGCAAGGGTTTCTGGAAGGTTGGCAGGACATATTATGGGTGGGTGTCTCCTTACCCATTATGCCCTCTCCTGAATTCTTCCAGCTGGCAGTAACTTGTCAGTTCTGGGTTCCATGTGAGATAACACTCAAGCGGTTATTATCCTGCCTGGCCATGGCTGGAATGTTTCTGTCAGTGGTTCCCTGACAAAAATATAGTTAAATATGTGAACAGATGAAATAACTATTTGGGGAAGATGAAACAATTCTTAAGATCTAAACAGTAATCTTGGTCCCGTGAACAAGTGCTTTCACAGAGTGTGCCTCCGGGGCCCAGTCCCCATCTCTCGTCCTTGACTGAGATGATCGATTTATGGATGGCAGCTCCATTCTTTTCCATCAGATTCTGCTGCCAGGGCAGCAAGGATGCTGTGATAATATGAGAGAGAGGTGGGGGGAGAGGGGTGGAAGAAGAGAGAACTTCTAAAGCATTAAATTCAGTGTTTCGTGATTTTTTTGCATGTTGGGAGGCAGTTCTCTTATAGGTCTTTTGCACATCTGCACATCTTGCAAGCCAAGGCATGGACTCTGTCTTGTTCTAGCTACCTTTTCAGAAATGTTTGCGTGGTGGTCATCCTTCAGTGGTACAGCTAGTGTCTCCTTCTAGAGCAAAGAAGAGATTTGTTTACTGTTCAGTATAAACAGAGATCATGTCTCCCTCCAGAACAAAGGGCAGGTGTATTTACTGCCCCTTATAAAAGGTTCAGGGCTTCCTGTGCTCAAGGTTCCTTTTCCATCATGCAACACATTGAGTGTACAGCTGCTACCTGGCCCTCTTCACATAGCTCTGTGGGAACTGGGGTTTGGGAAACTTATGTAGACGCTGAATTTTCTCGTTGCCGCTGCTGGTGTAAGTACTCGGCTCTCCTTTGTCTCTAACCTGGGGTCTTGTTTCTTCTGCCAGGACCCGTGAAACCAACAGCCTGACTTGTTAGCTTGCAAGTGTGGTGAAGTCTCAGGCCATTTTATATCCTTAGTACTCCTACGTGGGATGTATTTGGGAAATTTATTGAAACATCTACTTTGTACAGTTTGTAAGAAGTTCATTTAGGGTATTATTTCTCCTTATTTGATGTAGGCTTTGTTTATAATGTCAGCCCGTACATGGAGTATCATCCTGGTGGAGAAGATGAACTTATGAGAGCAGCAGGATCAGATGGTACTGACCTTTTTGATCAGGTAAGGTGCTGAAAGTAATCTTTCTATCCCAGTGGGACCACACTCAGGTTCAGTAGTGTGGCAGTGGTAGGGAGAAAGAAAACCATGGCATAAATTTCAGATGTGTTGTCTTGAATTTTGAAGTGTGGAAAGATGCTCATAAATAGCAACTGCTCATTTAATTTGCCCTTGAATTATTTTACTAACATTTTAGAGTTTCTCTCAGATCTGTATCTGAGAGTCTACACAGAAGTGTTCACTGCCTTCTCTGTTGGCAACTGTTCCCTCAGTTTTTATCAGTTTTGATCATTGATTGACTAATGGGGGCAGTAACTGTTAGAGGAAACAGGTCACTTAGCTTCTTGGCTCTTAGTCTTTTCTTGTTTGGGATTGTTACATAATCAGCCTGTTTTGCTCAGCTCAATCTGTATGTTATGTAGAAAGATCATTAATGAATAGGAAACATTTTTCCTATAGTGATAGCAGAGGTTCTGTATATATCAAAAGATATTTAAATGAGTCACTTTTTCCCCTTATATGTATTTAAAAGAGTGATTATTTCTTATACTATTTAAAAATTATGTAGTATGCGATAACTACTATCAATTGGCTGAATTGTTATTTTGAAACAACTATCTTGATAGGAATAGAAATTTGCCTTCGTCTTAACAAATGCTTTATTTTGTATTTTAGTGATGATTAATAACCACATTGTTAGTAAATAAAGTTCACGTAGTACTGGCCTTTACCAGTTGAGATACCTGAACCAGTCGAGTTATTTTTAGAGTTGCCTTCTGAACAGATTAAATTTAATTTCTGTTCCTCTTATCTTCTTATCCATTTGGAGATTTATTTTTTCACCAGGCTACCAGAAATACAGTTTGTTTTGTATTTTAATGTACTTACACGCATCTGCTTAAATAGCTGAATATCATTTGCTATTAATGTTTTGACTGGTTTGGAGAAAAGTCATTTTTGCTCATCAGTGATATTAGGATTCTCCTTGGAAGGCTCTTATTGGAAATTTAAGGTAAATTCCCATTGTAATTTGGTATTGGTCGTCTGCTAGCAATGCAAGTGAAATAGAAAAGTTTGGGAACATTTGCCAGAAAGATTTATCTACCAGATTCTCTCCTGTGTGTCAACTGGAAAAAACAAAAAAAGAACAGTGTGAGAATTGTGGTTAAGTTTTATTGGTGGCGAAATGAAAACTGTAGCCTGGGGACAGCGTTTCAGAGAGCTCTGAGAAGCTGCTCCAATGGGGTTAGCGGGGAGGTCGTGTGATTTAGTGAAGTGGGGTTAGTGCAGTCAGGCTCAGATTTTGGCAGAGGCTTGCTGCTAGTCACAAAGAGCGGATGTCACTCTCAGTGATTTCAGTGCTTTTCTAAGTGTGAGAAGATGTAGGAGTCTGGGCTCATAAAATCTCCTCTTGAAAATGTCCAACTCTCTGAAGGCCTTTTTTGCCAGTTTTTACCAGAACACAGAGTGTCTCATTCTTGATCTGTGCCCTGAATTCATTTCAGGGTATGTTGAAGGTCAGTGGCTGCAGGGGCTAGTGACCTCATGTTTGTAGAGGCAGATGGTAAGACACAGTTTTTAGTTGGCTCCTGTAACCTCTTGATGCTGAATGTACTCTTCCATAGATGAATTTCCAGTAACATCTAGTCCTGTTTATATTCTTAGTGTCATGTGATTGTAAGGATCTTATTTAAGCTTGTTTGGGAGGAAGTCATAAGAAGTGTGATACTGTTGAGTTCTTCAGCAGTTTCTACAATCCTTTTGTTGACGGGAGAAAAAAAAAAGCACAACCTGAAAGTTGAGAATTTTGTTTTATTCGGGCATTACTGAGAACTATAGTCCAGAAGCGACCTGTCAGATAACTTTGAGAAGCTATTCCTAAAGAGGTAAGGGAGAAACCAGGATTTATAGGAATTTTTGCTGGAAAAAAAGAAAAACATCAATTGAATATCAAAAGATTATTACTAATCACAAAAAGAAAACCTCTCAAGTTAATGATTTTAGTGTTTTTCTATTTGTAGGAAGATCAATTACTCCTTTGATGTCCCCTTAATTCTCTAGAGCCAATATCCTCTTTTTCTCCGTCCTGGCCCCTGGGTGGGTGGTGATGGTTTAGTCACTAAGTCATGTCTGACTCTCTTGCTACTCCTATGGACTGTAGCCCACCAGGCTCCTCTGTGCATGGGATCCCCCAGGCAATACTGGACTGGGCTGCCATCTCCTTCTCCAGGGGATCTTCCCAGCCCAGGTCTCCTGTATTTCACATGGATTCTTTACCAGCTGAGTGACCAGAGGAGCCTGAATTCCCCTTAGGGCGCCCCATAGCAGGCAGCTGTCGTGGTTGATGGCTTTATGGCTACAAGATCCTTGTTTATTTAAATGGCAGGCTGCATTCTCTGTCCACACCAGTTACCAGATTGCTGCATTCCCCTTGGCTTTAATAAGACCACTGATGTTTGTTTGTGACTTTTCCTTACCACAAAAGGAAACTAACTCCTTGTATCTTTAATATCTAGTATTTGAGTTGTACAGAGAGTGTTAAGTGATCTCTTTGCTGTCACACTTCTGTCTAGTTTTTTTCTCACTTCTGATTACTTGTTTAGTATCTCCAGTTGTCGGACGGACAATGTGCTAACCTGCTGACACTGGAGCTCAGTGCACCCTCAGATAACATCAGCTCATAGTCTTCTTCCCTTTTTTCCCTCCTCTGTTTCTTGTTTCTTGAAATGAGAACTTGAAACCACTTGGGTAATCTTTGCCTTCTCTCATTGTGTTACTGAATCGGTCGCCTGGACTTGTGCCCAAGTCTCAGCCTAGGCCGAGACCCCTTGTCTCAACCAGGGGGTTTATTTTTTTTACTTGGATTCGTACAACCAATGACAAAACCAGTGTTGAGACTGGAACAGCACAAGCTTTATTCAGTGGTCAAAGGTTGGAGAAGCAAGAACTGGTTCGCAGATCAATTTCTCAACCCTGCTCAGACTGAGACACCACATATATATATAGAAGATTGAAGTAAAATGGAGGGAATTCGGTAAAGAGTGGGAGAATATTAATGACTTTTCTGAAACAGGGGTGTGGTGTGGACCCAGAACTCAGGCAACACTCCTTTTCCGTCCTTTTTGGGGTTCTTCTGGTTGTTGTCATGACAACTGTCACCTGTTGTGGCGCTGGGGGACGTGTCCCTTAGCATGCTAATGTGTTACGATGGACGCATAAAGAGGGCTCAGTCCACTGGAATTCAGCAGGTCTTCTGCCATCTGGGCCTAGTTGGTTCTAACCGATACTTTAGAAGGTCCTTTAGGAGCAGCTTCGTCCTTTCCTAATTGGGCCAGAAACTCAGATAAGGGTAGTTAGTTTCCACATGAGGGAGGGCAGGGTTATGATTCTGGGGCAACACTTTTGGTAACAAACGTCCCCCAGTATCCAATTGCTGGTGGAATTCTGTGGTTCTGCCTTTAAATATTGCACCTTTTCTCTCTCCCCACTGCCTCTAGTCAGGTCATCACCACCCTCTCTCACCTAGTATTTTAATACTGCCCTGATACCTTTACCTTTCAGCGCCGTTTACAGAACATGACATCTGAAATAGTATTCTGAGAGGCAGTCGTCTTAGAACCGTGCTCTGCAGCTCTCAAAGGCTCACCATGGGCAGTTGTCGACTGAAAAACAGTCACTGCCTGAAAACTGAGAGTTCTTAGTCTTCAGTCCCAGAGGCAGCATCTCAAGTAGCTCTCAGAAACTGCTCCAAGGAGGCGGGGAAGGAATCAGATTTTATAAAAGTGTGCAGCAAAGGGGGCAGATAGTCTGAACATGAAAAATTATTGTTAATTAAGGAAAGCCAGGTATCTCAAACTAAGGAATGTAGTGCTCTTCAATACATGGGACAGTGACAGACTTTATTTTCTTCAACTCTAAAATCACTGCAGATGGTGACTGCAGACACAAAATTAAAAGACACTTGTTCCTTGGAAGACAAGCGATGATGAACCTAGATAGCATATTAAAAAGCAGAGACATTACTTTGCCAACAAAGGTCCGTCTGGTCAAGGCTATGGTTTTTCCAGTGGTCATGTATGGTTGTGAGAGTTGGACCATAAAGAAGGCTGAATGCCAAAGAATTGATGCTTTTGAACTGTGGTGTTGGAAGAAGACTCTTGAGAGTGCCTTGGACTGCAAGGAGATCAAACCAATCAATCCTTAATATTCATTGGAAGGACTGATGCTGAGGCTGAAGCTTCAATACTTTGGCCACCTGATGCAAAGAACTGACTCATTAGAAAAGACCCTGATACTGGGAAAGATTGAAGGTAGGAGGAGATGGGAATGACAGAGGATGAGATGATTGGGTGGCACCACCAACTCAATGGACTTGAGTTTGAGCAAGCTACGGAAGATAGTGAAAAACAGAGACCTGGTGTGCTGCGGTCCATGGGGTCGCAAAGAGTAGGACACGACTGAGCAAAATGGAAGATACTAGCCTCACGGCTTACTGAAATCCTGTCTTTCACTTGTTTCTTAGCTATCTAGGGCCAACATCCTGCGCCCATCTGTTTTTACACCCCCTACCCCTCATCTGTAGAGAGTGGCTGTAGCCTGATAAACAAGTATTCTCCTTTCTGAATCCCTTAGGGCCCACTGACTTACTTTGGAGGGATTCAATGGCTGATGCCTGTGACAACCTTTAATTCCTTGGCTCACAGCTGCTTCGTAGCAGGCATTTTTCTTCCTCTTGGGGGCTCTCTAGGCTCAGAAATTCACATTTGGAGGCCTGAAATCTCTGATGGCTATTTCATCCTTCTTTATTGATGTGGCAGGAGATATTCCATTTCACACAGTATAATACATTTAAGGTCATTAGTCTGGCTTTTGAGGGCCTAAAAATAATCTATCAAGGTAAATATTCTCAACATGCAACTTGCTTTGAGCAAACTGAATTGCTTTGAGCGAATCACTAATTTTAACAAACCCTGTACCTTTGCCTCTCTGAATATCTTTCTCCTTCATCTATCTGTTAAAATTCTATGTAGCCCCAGAGATGGATGGTACTTTACACATAACTGGATACTCCATAAATACTTGGTAAATAAAATTTCAATTTATATTAGTGACTGCCCATTTATAATTGCATATTTTTTTTACATATTTTCTATTTTAGTGTAAATTTATATACTCAGGAAACATACATAAAGATTCTGTTGTCAGTATTATTTGACCTGATTATTTTAATGATTATAGCATTTATTGAATAATATATTATGACTTTCCATTATTATGTTTTACAGTTGGTCTTTTGAATTGTTCCCAATATTTTTCTAATATAAATAGTGCTATGATGAGTATCCTGGTGCCTGGATCTTTCTGTATATGTAAATATTTTCGGTAAATTCCTGAATTACTGAATAGAAGAGTTGCATATGTTAAGGCTAGTGTATATTGAGAAGCTGTCCTCCAGAAAGGTTGTTTAGAGTTAATTCCCATTTGTAAGTCTGGCAACAAATACTGTCAGTTGTTTTCCTTGAGGGGACAATCTCACTTTGTTCATTTTGAAGAAAATGTCTATCAGATACCCAAGTCCAAGTAACTAGTTTATAGGTCATTCATTTTTTTTTTTTACTTATGAACAGCTTTTCAAGAAAAAACACAGTTTGATGTGCAAATCAAACAATTGCCTAGGTTTTTGCTCAGGGCAACCATCTTACATAGTAGCATAAATGTTTTTGAGAACTTCCCATTTGTTACACAGCGTATTAAAAAAGTCCTGAAACCAAGGGTTCAGGTTTAAGAAAGTTGTTTTTTCTACTTCAGGAAGGATGGTCTCAAATGAAACCATTTCTCCCACCCCTGTGAGTCTGAGGTAAAGAATATCATGATTGAGACCACTGCCTTGATATGTGCTAAGATGCAGTTTTACCCACATTGCTTTTTCAAAAACCGTTGCAAATGTCAACACAGTGAAAAAGGTAAATAACATCTTAGTGTTACTGAATTGGCCAAAAAGTTCATTCAGGTTTTCCCATAAGATCTTATGGAAAAACCCAAATGAACATTTTAATCAACCCAATATTGATGCTAGTCAAGACCTCATGGGTGTCTGGGCATCGGGATTCTCCAGAGGTCTACAGACAACACCTAGAGAACATTTTTCTAAACCATCCCTGCATATGCTCTCATTCTGTCCCTCCCTTGTTGGCTAATTGAACCTGCTTTTTAGTTTTTCAGAGCAGTGCAAGAATGTTTAGTTTTGATCAGAAAAAAATGGTAGCATCTCATGGAGTTGGAGTCATGTTGCTTTCATGTTACTTTTCTCCCACGCCAGGTTCATCGTTGGGTCAACTATGAATCCATGCTGAAAGAATGCCTGGTGGGCAGGATGGCCATGAAACCTGCTCTTCCTAAAGGTACGTGGATCCAGGGCTAAACTGACATTGGTGTTTGACACAGGTGGACTGTCTTTTAGAGGGATTTCAGCAAATATATTTAAATAAATCATTAAATTGTTCTCATTTCACTTGCCTCCTAGTCCGGCCACTATAAAGGTTTTTCTTTAGTTCTTTAGAATGAAACAGTGACTTTACCTGAAAAATTTGACTGTTTTGAGAGAACTTTCATAGTGTGGGGAATAAACAAAATGGAAGTGAGAGGACTTTGTTTACTCGGGTTTTGTTAGCTTTTGTTACAAGGCTCTATGTAACCAGTCTCATTACATACAGTAGCTTGAACACTTGATTAGAGTTGACTTTTAGACTAGTTTCCTAGAGTGTAATTGTTTGAATATGTGATTGTATTCCCGTGACTCAAAAATCAGAAAATATAAAAAGTTATATAGTGAAATTTTCCTTCCCATCTTTATCTCCCATTCCTTGACTATTTATCATAGACAACCATATTCTGATTTTAAAGTACGTTTTTAAAAAACCCATTTCTTGCCCTTACCTTGACAACTGCCACTCTGCAATCAGCACAGTGTTGGAGAGCATCTCTTTACTCCTAAGCTTCTTTTAGAATAATGCCCTTTGCAAAGTTTCAACATGAAGTAGGAGTGTCAGAAGTCCTTTACTATGAATGGAATGGAGTCATTTCTTTTGAACAACTCTTGATTTTAACATCCAAAGTAGGAGTAAATTGGCTTGTTTGACCTGACTCTGCTACTATTTATGTAGTTAAGTGAGTTTTGTATTTCCAGGCTTTATTGATGGAGGCCTCCATTCGCTGTGTAAAAATAGCATCAGCTTACCTAGATTTGAACCCTTGTTCCATGGTCTGTTGACGGTGACATAACGATGGCCCTTTCTATAGCTGAACCTCAAGTTTTTTTTTTTTTTTAATCTGTGCAAAGATTGATAGGGCAATAATTCATATGAGTAAAATTAGCATGATAGCAGTGTAGCAGATACTCAAAAAGGCTTTTTTCTTTCTACTAATACTACTACAAAACAAATAAGCAATACACGTATATAGGCAAACTTCAGAAGTATTGAAGTTCAGTTTCACACCTCCACAATAAAGCCAATATCACAATAAAGGAAGTCACATGGATTTTTTTGTTTCCCAGTGCATATAAAAGTTATATTTACACTATACTATATTAAATGTGCAATAGCAGTATGTCTGCAAAAACAATGTACATAGCTTAATTGAAAAACACTTTTGTATTGCTCATCCTGTTTGTGATGCCAGTTGTCTTGCTGTTCATACTGTTTGCTGAACCCAGGGTAGGCAAGGCAGAAACTCCGAGGCTGGAAGGAGATTCGAGGAGCTGTAGGAGGTGCAGACACGTTTATTCTCTCCTGGCTGGGACAGCAGCCGTAACACGGCCTCTCTCCTGGCTAATGCAGCAGCCGCAGCATAGCCGTAACGTAGCCATAACAGAACCGGTATATAACCTTGTACAGCACGGTCATGATGTCATTCCAGTGTAGCCTCAGTGCTGCTTCAGCCAGGGCTTTCAGGGTGAAACTCATACAGGCGTACCACGCACGGTGGCCCCTGACCAAGGGAGCCTGTCGTGATGCTCATGTGCAGTGCTGAAAGTGATCTCAGCTATTACATGGTCATTATTTACAAAACGTAGGGCAAGAGTGAGAGGCCATGGGGTGAGAGAGCCTGACCATGCCATCTTGGCTAATTTGCTCTTTCCCTACAACTTTGTTACTGGGGAAAAAAAGCTAACCATCATCTGAACCTTCAGCAAGTCGTAATATGGACTTACGTAATATGCTGGTGGAGTGTCTTGCCTCGATGCTGATAGCTGCTGACTTATCAGGTGGTGGTTGGTTCCTGGAGTTGGGGGCAGCTGTGGAGTTTCTTAAGACCACAGTGGAATTTGCCACATTGATTGGTTCTTCCTTTCATGAATGTTTTTACTGTATTATATAGACCTGTCTGATAGCATTTTACCCACAGTAGAACTTCTTTCAAAATCAGTCAGTCCTCCCAAACACTGCTGCTGCTACTTTATCAACTAAGTTTATATAATATTCTAAATCCTTTGTTGTCATTTCAGTAACCTTCATCTACATTAGGAGTAGGTTCCATCTCAGGAAACCACTTTTTGTGCTCATCCATAAGAATCAACTCCTCACCTATCAAGTTTCGTGATGAAATTGTAGCAGCTCAGTCACATTTTCAGGCTTCACTTCTAATTCCAGTTCTCCGGTTGTGTCCACCACGTCTGCAGTTACTTACTCCACCGTAGTCTTGAACCCCTCAGAGTATCTGTGAGGGTTAGAGTCAACTTCTTCCAAAACTCCTCTTTAAGTTTGTATTTTGACCTCTTCCCATGAATCGTGAATGTTCTTGGCGGCATCTAGAATAGTTACTCCTTTCCAGAAGGTTTTCAGTTGCTTTGCCAAGATCCATCAAGAGACTCACTATCTATGGCACCTGTATAGCCTTACAAAATATATTTCTTAAATAATAAGACTTGAAAGTCAAAATGACTCCTTGATCCACAGCCCACAGAGTGGTTGTTGTGCTGCTGTTGTTTAGTCACTCACTTGTGTCTGACTCTGTGGCCCCAGGGACTGTAGCTCTGCCCATGGAATTCTCCAGGCAAGAACCCTGGAGGGGGTTGCCATTTCTTCCCCAGGGGATCTTTTTGTCCCAGGGATCAAACCTGCATCTTTTGCTTGGCAGGCACTTTCTTTACCGCTGAGCCGCAAGAGAAGCCTAGATGTTGTGTTAGCAGGCCTGAAAACAGCATTAATCTTGTACATCTCCATACTGTTTGATATAGAAAACTTAACTTTCAGCCTGTCTTGTCTTTCGTCATGCCTTCCTCACTAAGCCTAATCATTTCTAGCTTTTGAGTTAAAGTGAGTGTCGTGGAACTCATCCTTTCACTTGAACACTTCAAGGCCATTGTAGGGTTATATTCATGGGCCTAATATCAAATTGTTGTGTCTCAGGGAATAGAGACGCCCAAGGAGAGGAAGAGAGAGGGAAATGGCCAGTCCATGGAACAGTCAAATCATACACATTTATAGATTAAATTTGCAATCTTACACGGGTGTGCAGTTCATGATGCCCCCAAATACTTACAGTGGTAACATAATATCACTGATCATCATAACAAATATAATAATGATGAAAAAAATTCTGAAATATTGCCAGAATTACCAAAATGTGACCCAGAAACCTGAAGTGAGCCAATGCTGTTGGAAAAATGGCCCCAGTAGACCTGTTCTATGCAGGGTTGCCACAAGCCTTCAATTTTTTAGGAATGCTGTATCTACAAAGTGGATAAAGCAATGCACAGTAAACGAGGTACACCAAAAGCAAATTAGTTTGAACTTTAGTGTCTGACAGTTCTTCCAAACCAGCTTACTTTTGTGAACAAATCCCTTTCTTTTCTTAATTGCTCCAGAGCTCACCAGATCACTGCCGGCAGAGAACATGTTCTTAACTAAAATTTCTAAATGACTAACTTTACGTCACCCTAAATTTTACATGTCTTGTTTACACAGTCTAGTACTTAAGGTCACATGCTTCTCCGTAATGCCATTCAGGGTGGTCAGAAAGTGTCCCAACTCCTTAGGCTTCTGTGTCATAGCTTGAAACAAATGAAAGGACTCTTAGGATTTCCTTCCTTCCTGCCTGGAAATGAAAGACAGAGAACCTTCAAAATGTTTCACCAAATACAGCAGACACTGTTTAAAATGAGCAGATTCCACAGGGAAGTTGGCAGGTTAAGGGGAAAAAAAGTAGTTAGAAGGAGCAATCCAAAGTGATAAGCTAGCTCTCATATCTTCACTTTCAGAAAACACTTATCATATACTTGGAACTTAGAGCCCGCAGGAATTTTAATGGTCACATAGGGAAAGAAAGATCAGATCTTGGATCTGTAAAGGAAGGAATTAAAACTGAGATCCCTGCCTGTGGCTTGGCTCCTGAAGTCTCTATAATCAGTGAAATGAGAAGGCTTAACAGAAAAATCTGTCCAACAACAAAGGGAGAT
This sequence comes from Odocoileus virginianus, assembly GCF_023699985.2. Lineage (NCBI taxonomy): Eukaryota > Metazoa > Chordata > Mammalia > Artiodactyla > Cervidae > Odocoileus > Odocoileus virginianus. The sequence continues at coordinate 1,302,975 of NW_027224341.1, read as the reverse complement.
GTCAGGATAGTCTGCCTTGACCTTGTTTATGAGGTGATGGGGGAGAGGAAAGAGAAGTTTCCTTTGAGAATTTGTAGCCACAGTCTTGCCCATATGTGAGTTGGGAATTCAAATATATACCACCTATGTATATATCTTAGAAACCTCAGACCAGGAAGTAAAATGGTCTCCCATTACTGGTTTCCCAGGCTGCTTGGCAGATTTATATAAACCTTTTTAGTGGTGGAAAAATTTTCAATCTAAAACCCTCAAAATTCCCACAGGTATAGAGCAGCAGTTATTAGCATACAGTGAAAAATTAAACAACGTTTGAGGAAACAAGTCGGCAGAAATAAAGGCAGAATTTCACCCCTTAGACTTTATTAGTTGTATATAGAATAAATAATTTTGTTTGATGTGATTAGGAAAATAAGAATAAATTAATAACATAGTAAAGAAGGAGACTAGTAATTGTGTAGAATTGAAAACAATAGAACCTCTGGAAATGAAAAATCAAGCTGGTGAAATAAAAAAGTACATAACATGAATAGTGAGAGATTAGACATAGAAGAGTCCAGTGAACTATAAGATTGAGCAGCAGAAATTGGGCAGGATGTGGTACAGAGAAACAAAGTATAGAAAAACATTCAAGAGCCACAGGGAATACAGTAATGAGATCTAACACATATAATCAGATTTCCAGAAGGAAGTAGTAGTGAGAATGAGGAAGAGGCATCTGAATAGCTGAGAACTTTCCAGAATTGGTAAATCACAAATCTCAGAGATAGCAAATTCACCAAATCCTGATCAAGATAAATAAAAAGAAATATGCACATAGTCTCTTTGTAGTCAAATTGAAGAACACCAAGACAATGAGAAGATATGAAAAACATCCAGAGAGTCACTGAGAAACCGGTAAATTGACAGCTAATTTACTCGTGTAATTTACTAGCTGTTACAGCTAATTTACTAGAATATCAGTAGAAGACAGAAGCCAATAGAACATTACCTTGAAAGTTCTGAGAGAAAATATGACAGCCTAAATTTATTTAATAACAAGGTTGAAATAAAGTTAGTTGGATGGGGAGGGAGGTAGATGGGGGGTTCAAGATGGGGAAGACATAGACACCCATGGCTGATTAATGTCATTGTATGGCAAAAACCACTACAATATTGTAAAATAATTAGCTTCCAATTAAAATAAATTAATTTTTTTAAAAGACTAATGAAAGCAAATATATGAAATCAAAATCAGCAGGGTTGAGGAAACTGAGGATTTGACTGAATCTTAATAGTAAAGGACTAAACCGTCATGAGTATTCCTTCTCCTTCTCACCACCTGGTTCAGCAAAGTGCAAACGTATTTCTTACCTGGAATGAGACATGGACTCTGAAATACTTTGCATTCATAAATTAAAAGTTCCCTTTTTCACACTGTCTGTAGCCCTGAGTTTGATTCCTGAGGCTGCATGATCTGTAGAAAGAGCACAGGTTTCATACAGACAAACACGGCTTCAGATCTCATCTCTGCCTCAGATTACACTCGTACGTACGCTTGTGTGATCTTCAGCATCAGTTAGCAGACCTGAGTTTTGTTTTGTTTTGTTTTTCTCCAGCAGTATAATGGGGTTTAAGAATGAAACATCCCAGAGTCATTGTGAAGATTAACTAATGCTTGCTAACCACTCGATGTCTTAGAAGCAGCACTCGATAGGGGCAGTAGAAGCGGGTGTTGCTGTTAACGGCTGCGTTTTCATGTGACGCTAAGACTGCTTATGCCTTCTGTTCCCTTTTTGTGTCCTTGTAATTATCAGCATGTACTGATGTGTCTTACCATGGCATTGTTTCTGGGAAAAATCAAGTATTATCATCATTATTCACAGTGCATGTGAGAGCGTGGTTGTGAATCTCTGTTTCACTGTAAAACCTTTGGGGATTATAAATGTTTTGCTGGAGTGTGGCCGGTAACAGGTAGTGACATAAGACAACTTGAAAGGTGTTAGGAAGCAAAGACAAGAATTCTGAAGGAACCTGTTGATTGCAAGTAAATGGATCAGGTTTGTTTGTTTGTTTGTTTAAACAGTAGAGACTTCAAGGTCTAACAAGTTATCGTTTGAATTGCAGGCTAACAAGAGGAGTAGATCATGTAAAAGGGACAGAGTAACTGAAGAGAAGGGTTTAATGTGTCAGAGATAAAGAATATTCTTTATTTTAAAGAATTATTTATTAATTAAAGTGAAATATTTTTTAAGAGTATTTCATATGCCTTTTATCTATGGGCAGAGTTGATCATTGCAGTCTACTGGCCTGAGACTTAGGGATAGAACTATTAGATGAGGTAGCAGTGTCATTGTCCAAACTGGGATGGATTTGAGAAAGGATGGGGCTTCTGTTAGTAGTTACACTAATTCAAGAGAGGGCAGGCAGCAAACGGTGATTGTCCATGGCAAACTCAAGCATGTATTCACATGCTCTAATCTACAATTAGAACTTCTAGATGAAATGGGAATAGAGGATAAAAACAGAGACAATAGGTAGTAGATGGGGAGACTTGCTAACATGAGGATTTACAAGGGGTTGGGAGGGACAATGGATAGACTGAAGGGAAATTTTGTACATGGACTTCTTTCCATACAAGATCCCCAACACCATATTTTAGGTGGGGTGACTGCCAGACTCCAGTGCAGGGAGGGTCCAGAAGTAGCATTTCATAGGCATCCTCACAGCTGAGCAGATTTGAGAGGACAGTTTTCCATTTATCACCTGGCTTCTAATGGGGGAGAGATGTCTGAAAAGACACAGAAGAGCTAACTGTCAGAATATAAAGCAGGTAATACTAGCGAGGCTTAGCAAGCCAAAAATCAGTCTGCTTTTTATAATCCTTTGTTTAAAAAGGACTGTAGTTTGTTTCATGCTTTAGAAAGATATCAATAATGAATAAAAGGAGAAACTTTGATTGAAAAGATGAGCTTCAGTCACTGCTGATTTATTTATTTGGAATACTTCATTCTCTGGCAAAGATGAGAAATATTCTTGCTTTTTGCCTTTTTTTTAATCCTTTGCTGTCTATTATAGTCACTGGCCACATGTGGCTGCCTAGTAAGTGTGGGAATTCTCTTCATGTGTGCTGGAAGCATAAGTGCTACATTTTAAGAATTAGGATGAAAAATTGTAAAATATCTCATAACTTTACATTGATTACATTGTCATGTGGAAATGATAATATTCTGAATATATTGTATTAAGTAAAAACATATGACCTGTTCTTTTTGTACTTTGTTAAATTGGTTATGTGATATGGATGTGAGAGTTGGACTATAAAGAAAGCTGAGCACTGAAGAATTGATGCTTTTGAACTGTGGTGTTGAAGAAGACTCTTGAGAGTCCCTTGGACTGCAAGGACATCCAACCAGTCCATCCTAAAGGAGATCAGTCCTGGGTGTTCATTGGAAGGACTGATGTTGAAGCTGAAACTCCAGTACTTTGGCCACCTGATGAGAAGAACTGACTCACTGGAAAAGACCCTGATGCTGGGAAAGATTGAAGGAGGGAGGAGAAGGGGACGACAGAGGATGAGATGGTTGGATGGTATCATGGACTCAATGAACATGAGTTTGAGTGGGCTCCAGGAGTTCGTGATGAACACGGACGCCTGGCGTGCTGCAGTCCATAGGGTTGTAAACAGGCAGACGCAACTGAGCAACCGAACTAAACTGAACTGAATGTGGTTTTTAGAAAATTTTAAATTATACTTGTGACTTGTATTATACTTCTTCTCGACAGCACTATTCCAGACCTAAATGTACTTTTAAAATTTTAATTTTGTGGCGGAGGAGCCTCACTGCCTGGTTTATGGGATCTTACTTCCCAGCCCAGATGGTGAGAGCACCGAGTCCTGCCCACTGGACAACCAGGGAGTTCCTTCATTTCTGATTTTCAGTAATTATTTATTGAAAAAAAATGACAAAACTCCAGCTGAAATCTTTTTAAATAGTCACATTTTCTTTGTATATATGTATATATATGTAAATGTACATTCAGTTAAAGAATATATATATTCTTTAATTGCAATATAGTTGATTTACAGTGTGTTCATTTCTGCTTCACAGAAAAGTGAATCGCATATATATATATATATATACACACACACACACACATGCACACACACACACACAGACAATTTCTGTTCAAAAACAATTTCTGTTTTTGAAATTCTTTTCTGTTATGGTTTATCATAGGATATTGAATATAGTTCTCTGTGCTATACAGTAGGACCTTGTTGTTTATTCATCCTATATGTAATAGCTTACATCTGCTAACTTCAAACTTCCACTCCATCCCTTCCCTACCTCCCCTTCCTCTTGGCAACCACAAGTCTGTTCTCTATGTCTGTGAGTCTGTTTCTGTTTTGTAGATAGGTTCATTTGTGTCATATTTTAGATTCCACATATAAGTGATATCATGTAGTATTTGTCTTTCTCTTTCTGGCTTACTTCACTTAGTATGATAAGTGCTCCCATGTTGCTACAGATGGCATTGATTTTTTCTTTTTCCTGGCTGAATAGTGTTCCATTGTATATAGGTACCACGTCTTTTTTGTCCATTCATCTGTTGATGGACATTTAGATTGTTTCTATGTCTTGGCTAATGTGACTTGTTGTTAGGTGTGTCCGTATCTTTTTAATTAGAGTTTTTTTCTGGATATATGCCCAGGAATGGGATTGCTGGTTATTGTTCATTCACTGAGCCATGCCCCACTCTTTGCGACCCCAACATGGACTGCAGCATGCTAGGCTTCCCTGTCCTTCACTCTCTCCTGGAGTTTGCTCAGGCTTACGTCCATTGAGTCAGTGATACCATCCAACCATCTCATTCTGTGTCACCACCTTCTCCTCCTGCCTTCAGTCTTTGCCACAGCATCAGGGTCTTTTTTAATGAGTCAGCTTTTCGCATCAGGTGGCCAAAGTGTTGGAGCTTCAGCTTCAGCATCAGTCCTTTTAATGAATATTCAGGGTTGATTTCCTTTAAATTGACTGGTTTGATCTCCTTGCTGTCCAAGGGCCTCTCAAGAGTCGTCTCCATCATATGGTACCTATGCTATGGTACCATAGCACCATCATATGGTAATACTGTTTTTAGATATTTGAGGAACCCCTATACTGTTTTCCATACTAGTGACTGTACCAAACAGTCACCAACAGTGAATGTAAACACCAACGGTTTATATTCCCACCAGTAGTGTAGGAGGTTCCCTTTTCTCCACATCCTTTCCAGCATTTATTTGTAATGATGGTCATTCTGTAAAATATTTTCTAATGGCATAGCTCATGTCAGAAATGTGCATATGTGTGTGTGCATGCACACACTTGTGCTTGCTCAGTCCTGTCTGACTCTTTGTGACCCATAAACTGTAGCCCACCAGGCTCCTCTGTCCTTGAAATTGTTCAAGCAAGAATACTGGAGTGGGTTGCCAGTTCCTTCTCCAGGGAATCTTCCCAACCCAGTGATTGAACACAGATCTCTTGTATCTCCTGTTTTGGCAGGCAGATTCTTTACCACCTGGGTGTTTCTGCTTAATTTCTCATAGGTTTATCATGATTTCTAATATTAATGCTTTATGTTTTGAGTTTTCATGCCTGTTTTCTCAAGCAGCTACTGACTATAAAGCACTTAGATCCATAGATCAGGAGAATACATCTGAGGTGGAAGAGGGATTCTGTTCTAACAACCTCAGTTTAAAAGTTCAGATAGTGAAGCTTGTAGGTATATATACCTTCCTTAACTAATAATAGTTATTTAATTGGAAAGGTTCACCCTTGAAAGAAATCCTGGGTACTTCTTTTTGTAAGGTAGAGATCACCTCACTAAAGTTATCCTCTTTTAAATAATTTCTTTTCCTTTGGTATACGCCAGTGGTTCTTGGGTTGATTTTTCTCCCTGCCAGACATTTGACAGTGTCTAGAGACACTAGAGGCTTCCCAGGTGACTCAATGGTAAAGAATCTGCCTACGAATCCCAGAGCCACAAGAGATGTCGGTTTGCTCTTTGGATTGGGAAGATCCCTTGAAGGAGGAAATGGCAACCCACTCCAGTGTTCTTGCCTGGAGAATTCCATGGACAGAGGAGCCTGGTGGGCTACAGTCCATGGGTTCCCAAAGAGTTGGACATGACTGAGTGACTTTCACTCTCCAGAAACCAGAGGCTCTTATCAGAGTAATGCACTCTGACCAATGTTATCAGTTCAGTTCAGTTCAGTCACTCAGTCGTGTCCGACTCTTTGCGACCCCATGAATCGCAGCACGCCAGGCTTCCCTGTCCATCACCAACTCCTGGAGTTTACTCAAACTCATGTCCATCGAGTTGGTGATGCCATCCAGCCATCTCATCCTCTGTCGTCCCCTTCTCCTCCTGCCCCCAATCCCTCCCAGCATCAGGGTCTTTTCCAGTGAGTCAACTCTTCACGTGAATTGACCAAAGTACTGGAGTTTCAGCTTCAGCATCAGTCCTTCCAATGAACACCCAGGACTGATCTCCTTTAGGATGGACTGGTTGGATCTCCTTGCAGTCCAAGGGACTCTCAAGAGTCTTCTCCAACACCACAGTTCAGAAGCATCAATTTTTCGGTGCTCAGCTTTCTTCACAGTCCAACTCTCACATCCATACATGACCACTGTTATAAGAAGATGCAAATTTTCTTGGCCATGGAGCCAACCAAATAGTAGAATTAGTCAACAAGACAGAATGTTAAGTTTTTTGTTAAAGAGGAAAGTATCTCGTGCCTAAAATGATTCAGTTGTGAATATGCTCCATAGTAAAGAATAGTCTCTCTTATTTCTGTGACTCAGTTTTCCAAAAGAATTGCAAAGATAAGACTTATAGAGTTTTAAAGGTTTTTTGAATCATTTAAGTAGGTATTCTCTTCTTGCTGGTACCTTTTATATTAAAGAAAAAAAAAGCTCAAGAAAAAGCAGTTAATTTAGCAGGATCTGACAGGTTCAAATCTACTCACATCAGATGGGAAGTAATCATAGGAGATGATTTTTTTTTTCCCCCCTAGAAACAAATTACTTGGGAGAAGTGTTTAAAATCTGTGAGCCTCTTAGATAAAAGCAAATTATTTTACATGATCAATGAGATTCATCGAACTGCCAAATATGTTGTGCACTGAAAATAGGCTTAATTTACTTTGTTATGGTGAGTTTGTATTTGTTCTAAGATAAAACCAATGATCACAAGTACAGTAGCAAAGACAGATGAAATTGGATGGAGGTCAGTTGCCAAGCCAGACCATCAGTGATCCCTTGTAAACTAATGACTAGATTTATATCTAGAAGTTGAGAAACAAAACTCATTTTGAGACATAATTTAAAAGGTCTTTAGGTCTTGTGTCCTTTGAGAAAGTATTAACTCTCTCAATGGCATGTTAAGAAAAATGGTGTTAAGTTCAGGGAATATAAAGTTTAACATCAGCTTTACTGCTGAAGAGCCATGAGTTTCATACAAGTCCTGACCTCTATTTTCAACCTTCAGTGAGGAGAATGGATGATAATTTGGTGTGTGTTAATATCCCTTTCAGCTCTGAACTTATTTCAGTAAGATGGGAAAAAATAAATTAAAAGAATGGTTATCTGACCTCCTTAATCATAGTTATTTTATGACATGTGGGTGACAAGGGGTAGTAATTTTGTGAGATCTCTAGTTGATTGAAAATTAGAATATAAAAAAATTTGAAAGCTTTGATGTACATATTTTGGTTTCTTTTTCTACAAAACAAGGTGATGTCGTGTTAACAAGTAATGTCTATCAATTCAGTTTACTTCTTGAATATTTTTTGTTAGCTTGGCATTCTTTATTTTTTTAAATAGAACTCTGGCTACTTGCTGAGGGTTTTATTTTGACATATGCTTATAAAACTTGTGATGATCAAGGTATAATATAGATTTGTGAGCTGGTTGACATCCTGAAAGAAAACACCCATTAAACTTTTTGTGGCTTATAACCCTGATGGTTGATCGTACTGATATACAAGTGAAAATCTTAACATATTTCAGCACTTGGCCATTTAAATTTGAATAATCATTTTAAGTGCTCACCTGGTTAAGAGAGAAAGGTAGTAAGATGTCTTTCTTTGGGTTAATATGTATGTTTCTGATATAAAGTGAAATCTAATAAATTTTGGATAGTTTTGACTAATTTAGATAATGACAATCTGGAGAAAACTCTGCTCTTTATGTGCTTTCTAAAGAAATTCACCAATATATTAGGGGGAAAAAAATCCAGAAAAGGAGGGGAAAGCCCAGTGAATTCTGAGACAAATATCTGCAGAAATGACTTGGCAGTCCTCAGAGATGAAATGACTTACTTAAAAGATAGGCCATCTGTTTATCAGCCTTATTTCTATCCTCAGGGCTTTTCTTGAAGAAAGCCCTTCTAGAAGAGGGCTGTTATCCTTATGTCAATAATATAAACTGATCTTCTCTGATGTTACCCTTTTCTTACCTAACTTTTTTATTTTCCTAAACTGCTGTACAGACTATCATGAGGAAAAGAAAGTCTTAAATGGTAAGTCGTATACATTTATAGTAAAAAACTGCATCACATTCACATGATTGTATACAAAGTTGCCTTACAGAATTATTAGGGATATTTAGGTATTTTTATGCAAAAGATGTGCTTACTTGCCTAAGCTTAGAGGATTTGACAGGACTCTGTAGATCCCTTATTGAAGCCATGACTCCATCTATAGTCCTTTCTATGGCATCTCTGAGCTTGTGTTCATCTGTCCTCAGCCGGAATACAGTAAGTCCCCTATATATGAACGAGTTCTGTTCTGAGAGTGTGTTCATAAGTCCAGTTTGTTCCTAAGTCCAACAAAGTTAGCCTAGGTACCCAACTAACACAATTGGCTATATAGTACTGTACTGTAATAGATTTATAATACTTCCCACACAAATAATACATAAAGAAGACAAAAAATAAAGAAAACATTTTTAGTCTTATAGTACTTTGAAAAGTACAGCGGTACCAGTTGCATCACTGCTGCTTTTGCACTTGCTTCCCAGTATCCTGGGCTTGAAATAAAGATACTCTGTACCCAGCTTCCCAGGTGGCACTAGGGGTAAAGAACCCAGCTGCCAGTGCAGAAGGTGTAAGAGATACAGGTTCAATCCCTTGGTGGAGATCGTCTGGAGGAGGGCATGCAACCCACTCCAGTATTCTTGCCTGGAGAACCTCATGGACAGAGGAGCCTGGAAAGCTGTAGTCCATGGGGTCGCAGAGAGTCGGACACAGCTGAAGCAGCTTAGCACACTGCACTCTATACAGAAATGTACAGCACAGTACACAGAAGCGCAATACTTGTAGAGGATGCACGCGTGCGGCAGTGTACACCACACACAGGGATTGAGGGACGTGCCCGGACACGTGCATGCACGTTCGCAGCTTTGAGAGCTCGAGGCTTGAAGGGTCTTGTGTAGGGGACTTCACTACACTTGCGCTGACTAGGAGCTGCCCCTCCGATGCCAGGCTGAGGACGCCTCTCCCTCAGGCACAGGGCTCTCCTCCAGTGTCTCTGCAGATACTGAGTCGCCTACTAATCACCTCTTCTCTGGGCTTGGCAGCTCTCCTCAGCCATTCACTGTGATTTGGAATCATGACTGACACTACCCCTAACCCCTCAGAAATTTTGGTGTGAGACTTTCAAAACTGCCTGGGGCTACTCTGACTGAACTGTAATACTAATATATGTTTTAAAACGCATTTTTTTTTCCTTTCTATTTTGGAAAAGAAAGTTACAGAAATTCAGCTAACAAGCTGGATTGCCAGATGAATGACCTCTTCTTTTTCAAGTAGGGAAAACAGTCTTCTTATAGACTGATGTATGCAGCTTGTGATGGTGCCACCTGAATCTGTTTGTCTGACGGGGTCACCGCAGTAAAGGAAGGACTCTTCTTGGGTTTCAGCTCATACTTTACTCTTCCATAATGCTAGGCAAACAGCCTTTCCTTAAAGGCTAATTACTGATTGTCTGGGTACTTTCTTTCCCGCCACATTGCTTTCCTTTGGATGCATAGCATTTAACATCTCAGTTAACATTGGCCTTAAAAATGTGATGTTACATTGTCCAGTGGTCTGGCCAGCATAGTTACCTCTTTTATGTGACTGTGTGTGCCTCAAATATTTGGCTTATATGAGTGTCTGTGGTTAAGTCTGCACGTTCACAGACACCATCTGCCTGCTTCCTGTGTCATCATTTAAACTTCATGTAAAACACTGAAGCCAGCATTCCTCCAGAGACCTAATTTCTTCAAATTGACATAAGTCCACTTAACATTTCTGTTAAGTGTTTTAACAGAAGATTCTCTGGATAAGAAGAATCTTGAAAACCTCTAAACTACCATGTCTCCTAGATGCCTCCCAACACTGACTTTATATAATTACCATGACTTCTAATTGAGAATTCTAAGACTTGCCAAAGCCTAAATTTTTTTTTCCTGCACAAAGAGTACACTCCTATTATAGAAGAAAAATAGTTAATGTTCACAGAATCTCTGAAGCTCTTCCCTGTTCTCAGAGTTTTCAAAAACAAGTCAAAAACCAGAGCCTTGGTGACCATTTAAAATGTGATGAGACAAAAAAAAAAATAAAAATAAAATGTGATGAGACACACCCACAAGAAAATCTAAAATGAAAAAGACAGAACCATGTGTCAGCAAGGTAGTGGAGCAGCCAGGCATCCAAACCCTTATGGTAAAAATTGTAAGTTAGTGTGACCTTTTTGGAAAACTGTTTAGCAGTATTTACTAAAGCTAAACATACTCATGTCCTGTATATCTACCAGATATGTAAATGGATGTTCTTTAAGAATGAGTATGTACATGTACCAAGAATATTAATAATAGTGCTATACATAATAGCCAAAAACTGCCCAAATATCCATCAACAATAGAATGAATAGATTCTAGTATATGGTATATGGTATATGGTATATTCAGAGAGTGTAATAATACTCAGTAGTAAAACAGAACAAACTACTAATGCATTCAGCAGCATGGATAACATTTCAGAAAACTCCAGACCTAACTCATTGCTTACTGTTAATTATGCTAATTTGACATTAACTGCAACATCAATGGAACTGTCCCAAAAACCCAGACCAAAAGAGAGCATGTTTTATGATTCTACTTTTTTATAAAGGCCAAATGCAGGCAAAAACTAATTATGATGTTAAAAATCAGAATAGTGATTATCTTGGGGGAGAGGTGGTGAATGGGAGGGCGCAGGGAGGGTCTTGGTTACAAGGGTATATTTTACAGATGAAAATTCATTGAGGAGTATATTTGTGACTTGTCTCCTTTTATAATATTTCAATAAGTTTACTGGAGAGATGGGGTGAAGAAAAGAAAAATGCTATGTAGATGAACTGTAGTTACCTTGTTTATTTTTCTTTGTGAAGGCATGCTTCCTCAGAGCCAAGTGACAGATACACTTGCCAAAGAAGGTCCTAGTTCTCCAAGGTATGCTTTTTAATTTTACTTTCTTTAAAGCTTAATCAGTTCTACACCAAAATGTGCACATTTAAAAAAAGGCTCTAAGTTTGATTTATTGCTTATTATATTAGTCATGCTTTTTTGACACAAGAACTGCACTGCCTCATTTATCAGACATTGTTGAAAAATGAGCTGTTCCTTAAATATGAATTTTTAGCATAACTGAAGTTTAACCCATTTTAAATACCACAACTTAAAAAAAACAACTATTTAAAACTATTTTTTTCTGATTATCACATATATATTCATGGTAGCAAACTTGGGAACATGGGGAAATACAAAAGAAAGTGATAAAAGTTGCTCCCATCAACCCTAGATATATATTCTTAATATTTGTTTTATTCTATCCACTTTGATTCGTGTAGTACCTATTTCCATATTATTCTGACAGTATCAGTATTACAGTATGTTCTGTGATCAATTTTGTATGTCATGAAATATTCTGCAAAGGCATTTTTTGGTCTGTATTCCATCATGTGATGGAAATTGATCAAGTATCCATAATTTATTCAACTGCAATATGCTTCCCTAGTGACTCAGTGGTCAAGAATCCTTCTGCTAATGCAGGAGATGAAGGTCCAACCCCTGGGTCAGGAAGATCCTCTAGAGAAGGAAATGGCAACTCACTCCAATATTCTTGCCTGGGAAATCCCATGAACAGAAGGAGCCTGCAGCTACAGTCCATGGGGTTGCAAAAGAGTCAGACACATCTTAGCAATTAAACAACATCATTGTTTTGTATGTCTAATTTGTTTTATCAGTTTCTTAATGAAAATTCTTGGAAATGTATTGTATTGTCTTAGTAAATTAAGCAATCCATATATAATTTTGTTAATGATATTTCACATGCCCTAGGGTTATGTGTGTTATTTGTCATTTTTCTCTTACCACCTTTCCCCACAAGGTGATTCTGTAACAGTAGCATTCTGCTATACTTGTTATATCTGTTATTTCATATACAATTTTAAGTTAAGGACCTTGAGGTATCTCTTGTAAGATTCACACTCGGGGCCTGTGTACAGGTAGTAAGAACAAAAACTGAATCAATTTGATCAGAAGTTTTACAAAACATGATGTAGCGTTTCCTTAAATTTTTGCTATTGACTGTTAAATACCCATGGTGAGTTAATTTCGTCGGTAATATATTTGTGACAGGGAAGAGTCAAGGTAATAAGCACGTAGACTTTGTCATTTTCCTTCAGAAAACATGTTGTGTTATTGCTCTGATACAAGGCATTTTAGATGTGTAACCTTTATAAAAAGTGTCTTGTCAAGGAGGTGGTTTGTTTTAATCCAAGTTGGTATACCTGTAGTATATATCCATGTATCTACTGGTATACATGAAGTATTGTTCAGTTACTAAGTTGTGTCTGACTCCTTGCAGCCCCATGGACTGCGGCATGCCAGGCTTCCCTGTCCTTCACCATCTCCCAGAGTTTGCTCAAACTCATGTCCATTGAGTCGATGATGCCATCCAACCATCTCATCCTCTGTCGCCCCTTCTCCTCCTGCCCTCAGTCTTTCCCAGCATCAGGGTCTTTTCCAACAAGTCGACTCTTCCCATCAGGTGGCCAAAGTATTGGAGCTTCAGCATCAGTCCTTCCAATGAATATTCAGAGTTGATTTCCTTTAGGACTGACTTGTTTGATCTCCTTGCAGTCCAAGGGATTCTCAAGAGTCTTCACCAGCACCACAGTTCAAAAGCATCAATTCTTTGGCATTCAGCCATTTTTATTGTCCAGCTCTCAGATCTGTACATGACTGTTGGAAAAACCACAGCTTTGACTATACAGATGTCTCTGCTTTGTAATATGCTGTCTAGATTTATCATAGCTTTCCTTCCAAGGAACAAATTGTATTTTAATTTCATGGTTGCAGTCACCATCTGTAGTGATTTTGGAGACCAAGGAAATAAAATCGTCCACTTTTTCCCCTTCTATTTGCCATGAAGTGGTGGGACCAGATGCCACAATCTTCATTTTGTTAATGTTGAATTTTAAGCCAGCTTTTTTTCACTCTCCTTTTTCACCCTCATCAAGAGGCTCTTTAGTTCCTCTTTGATTTCTACGATTAGTGTAGTATCATCTGCATGTCTGAGCTTATTGATATTACTGCCAGCAATCTTGATTCCAGTTTGTGATTCATCCACCCTGGCATTTTGCATGGTATTCTGCATATAAGTTAAATAAGCACGGTGAGAGTATACAGACTTGACATACTCCTTTCCCAGTTTTTGAGCCAGTCTATTTGCCATGTCCAGCTCTTACTGTTGCTTCTTGACTTCTTGACCTGTATACAGATTTCTCAGGAGACAGGTAAGGTAGTCTAGTATTCCCATCTCTTTAAGAATTTTCCAGTTTGTTGTGATCCACACAGTCAAAGGCTTTAACATAGTCAATGAAGCAGAAGTAGATGCTTTTCTGGAATTCCCTTGCTTTCTCTAATGGATGTTGGCAATTTTGATCTCTGATTCTTCTGCTTGTTCTAAATTCAGCTTATACATCAGGAAGTTCTTGGTTCATATACTGCTAAAGCCTAGCTTGAAGGATCTTGAGCATGAAATGAGTGCACTTTTATGGTTGTTTGAACGTTCTTTGGCATTGCCTTTCTTTGGTACTGGAATGAAAACTGACCTTTTCCAGTCCTGTGGCCAATGCTGAGTATTCAAATTTGCTGATGAATTGAGCTGACTTTAACAGCATCATCTTTTAGGATTTGAAATAGCTCAGCTCGAATTCCATCACCTCCACTAGCTTTGTTGGCTTCCTAAGGCCCCCTTGACTTCGCACTCCAGGATGTGTGGAGTCTCTAGGTGAGAGATCACACACCATCATCGTTATTTGGATCACTGTGATATTTTTTGTATAGTTCTTTTGTGTTTTATTACCATCTCTACTTAATCTCTTCTGTTTCTCTTAGGTCCTTGCCGTTTCTGTCATTTCATTGTGCCCATTCTTGAATGAAATGTTCCCTTGATATCTCCAGATTTCGTGAAGAAATTTCTGTTCTTCTCCATTCTATTGTTTACCTCTTTTCTTTGCATTGTTCACTTAAGAAGGCTTTCTTTTTTCTCCTTATGCAGAGTTTGGAATGCAGAGTTTTGGAACTCTGCATTCAGGTGGGTATATCTTTCCTTTTTCCTTTGCCTTTGACTTCTCTTCTTTCGTCAGCTCTTTGTAAAGCCTTCTTAGACAACCAGTTTGCCTTCTTGCATTTCTTTTTCTTTGGAGGGGTTTTGATGAACACGTGCTGTACAATGTTACAAACCTCTGTCCATAGTTTTTCAGGCACTCTGTGTATCAAAATCTAATCTCTTGAATCTCTTTGTCACTTCCACTGTAAAATCATAAGAGTTTTGATTTAGGTCATATCTGAATGACCTCGTGTTTTTCCCTACTTTCTTCAATTTAAGCCTGAACTTTGCAGTAAGAGCTCATGATCTGAGCCACAGTCAGCTCCAGGTCTTATTTTTGCTGACTATATAGAGCTTCTCCATCTTTGGCTGCAAAGAATATAATCAATCTGATTTCAGCATTGACCATCTGGTGATGTCCATGTGTAGAGTCATCTCTTGTGTTGTTGGAAGAGGGTGTTTGCTATGACCAGTGTGTTCTCTTGACAAAACTCTGTTAGCCTTTGCCCTGCTTCATTTTGTACTCCAAAGGCCAAACTTGCCTGTTACTCCAGGTATCTCTTGACTTCCTACTTTTGCATTCCAATCCCCTATGATGAAAAGGACATCTTTTTTTGGTGTTAGTTCTAGAAGGTCTTGTAGGTCTTCATAGAACTGGTCAACTTCAGCTTCTTTGGCATTAGTGGTTGGGGCATAAACATGGAAGTATAGGCATTTTAAATTGAGAAATAATTGTGAGTTATTTCATCTCACACTACTGATTATTTAGTGAAAAAGTTTCCTACAAAAAATATATTTCTTACTGTAGGTTTTAAAATACATGTTTTAAATCATGTATCTATTGTGTCATATGTTTTTTTGATTGTATATATTTTAAAATTATATCTTTAATGGTTAATTTATGTTAATGCATATAACTATTCATTCTTTTTTGAATATTTTACAGCTATGACTGGTTCCAAACAGACTCTTTAGTCACCATCGTCATATATACTAAACAGAAGGTAAACATGTTTTTTTAACATCAGAAAAAAATAAATAATAAGCTCCATGCAGGCACATTTCGGGGCACTTATCTTGTGTTAACTTACAGCAGCTCTATGAGATAGACCCTTTCATTATCCCTGTTTTACGGGTGCAGAAACAGAGAGTAGATAATTTAGCAGAGTCACACAGTAAATGGCAGAGCTAACGTTGTGATCCCAGGCAGGCTGGCTCCATAGTATATGCTCCTAACAAACAAGCCATAGCATCTCAGGAAAAAAACAGGAAGTAGTGGGTTGGCCAAGAAGTTCGATCCTATTTTTCCATAACATCGTACAAAAACCCGAAGAAACCCTTCAGCCAATCCATTATTTTATATGCTCTTCTGTGATTTTGTTTGTTTTTGTGCATGGATAACAGCAGTGAGTTACCCTTGGACTGCAAGGAGATTAAACCAGTCAATTCTAAAGGAAATCAGTCCTGAATATTCATGGAAAAGACTGATATTGAAGCTGAAACTCCAGTACTTTGACCATCTGATGCGAAGAACTGACTCATTGGAAAAGACCCTGATGCTGGGAAAGATTGAAGGCAGGAGGAGAAGGGGATGACAGAGGAAGAGATGATTGGATGGCATCACTGGCTCGATGGACAAGAGTTTGAGCAAGCTCCAGGAGTTGATGATGGGGCAGGGAAGCCTGGCGTGCTGCAATCCATGGGGTCACAAAGAGTCGGACACGAGTGAACAAATGAACTGAACAGCAGTGAGAGTCCCAGTTTAACTTCATCTTATGGACTGGTTTCCTGCACATGTATTGTAATTCAAGAGACAGGAGAGAGTATTGCTGTATCTTAGTATGCTTAAGCTACTAACTGGCTTTAGATGTCCTCTGGAAACTAAAATTAGGGAATTAACTCATTCATTAAGTATTTATTGAACACTGCTTCATTATGGACACTGCTGTAGAATTCAGAAATCTACAGGTGGGCCAGATTCATAGAGACTGAGATCTCACCAGGCTTATAGTCCAACCTGGGAAATCAGATGAATAAGCAGGCAACGTACACCATCTCCAGGCACATCCTCCGGCAGCCTGCAGGGTCTCCACACTTGAGGAACCATAGAGATTTAGAGACAAGTTCTGGCAGCAAGGGATTCCCGAGAATTCATGCTACTTGTGTCGTGGCAGAACTGCATCTGAGTGAGTGAGTTCCTCCTCCTCCTGAAGTAGGATTTGGTGATCCTGCCGGAGTGGTCAGCCTCTGCCTGAAAGAGCCAGGATGTCCAGGGGCACTGCTTGTCCCACCTCCTACTCCTTCCTCACCACGCAGTCTAGAACCAAGAGGGCAGGGCCTAGGGAGCCTGGGATCCATCTCTTCCCGTTGGCAATACCAGTGAGGCACAGAGGGTGGATGACTGAGGGTAAGGGGGAGCTTACTGTGTGGAAAGATGTGTTCCTTGTGTAAATGACAGGCACAAGAATAACTTGCATCAAAGCTATGTAGAAACTAGAGACATCTGAAAAGTTGTTAGTGAATTGTTTTGGGGGCTTTTTTTGATAAGCTGAGCTTAAGAAGTTGTGTTAAGACAGTCCCTTTTGCTTAGAGTTTACAGATGAATGGGTAAGGTAGACATTAAGTATAGACAAATATGTAGTTAAAGTTATGATGTATGCTTTGAAGGAGAAGAATGAGGTTGTATGAGAGAGCAAAAAACAGGAATAATGTGGATTTAGCTTGTGGGCTCTGTAAATAATTACCATGTGAACTTCCACTTATCAGCTTAAACATATAATGATAGAGTTTAGAAAAAAGTTTACTTTCTCTTTTCGATTTCTGTTTAAGGATATCAATTTAGATTCAGTAATAGTTGATCATCGGGATGATTCCTTTAGAGCCGAGACAGTCATCAAGGATTATTCATACCTTGTACATGTTGGTAAGTAACTTATTCTATATTCATGGAAACAACTTTTGTTTACTTACAGTCGTAGCTGGTTGTAGAGTCTTGATAATGATAATATTTTATCTGCTACTGTCATTTTGGTTTGCCATTTTAAAGATTTATTTATTTACTTATTTTTAGCTATGCTGATCTTTGTTCCTATGTGGACTTTCTCCCTAGTTGTGGCGAGTGGGGTCTACGCTCTAGTTGCTGTGCATGAGCTTCTTCTTGTGGTGTCTTCTCTTGTTGTGGAGCACGGATTCCAGGGCATGCTGGTGTTAGTAGTTGTGGCACATGGGCTCCGTAGTTACAGCTCCCGGGCTTCGGAGCACAGGCTCAGTAGTTGTGGCGCCCGGGCCCAGCTGCTCCATGGCCTGTGGGACCTTCCTGGACTAGGATAGAACCTGTGTCTCCTGCATTGGCAGGTCTTCATCACTGAGCCACCAGGGAAGCCTGCTTTGTCATTTTTTTATCAGTTTTTGTTTTGCTTTCCTTTTTTCCATTGTTTCTTTATACTAGTGAAAGGGCTAGCAAATGGCAGTATGACCTCACTTTTTCCAAATTTAAACGGTTAGATTAGACGTGATTGAGATCAGTCATATGAAATACTTGCCGGCCCAGCTTTGTAAGATCGTATTACTTAATACCTGCAAACACATCTGCAGGGGCCTGCCTGTCATGTGCTCCTGCTGAGTGGACGTCACCAGGTGCTGTTCCACTGGCCTCTCTCTTGCCAGCTGTCATGGGAAGTCAGCGGCTGCGTTGCAGTAGCCTGGGCTGCAAGGCTGTACTATACCCTCGCTGCCTGTCCCGTCACAGCCAGAGACCAGCCACATAATTCACTTCTGTCTGTTCTGAGAGGTTGCAAATGTATCAGGAGAAAGAACTCAGGACTGAAATCTGGAATCAGAGGTATTAATAGCAGATTCCTAATCCATTTCTCACCTGTAATGACTCTAGGATTTCATCCCTTTCTCCTTTAAAGACGGTAATTTTATTCCAGTTAGAAAGTAAAAATGAAACAAACTGAAACAAACCAAGTCAACAAGAAGAAAACTATCTTAAGAATGCATTCTTATGTAAAGAATGTTCTGTTTACTTTTGTAAAACAAACTGAAAATCTCCAGACTCAGCTGACTTGGGATTCTGCTTATGGCTTTCTTAACGAAGGACCTTTAGTCCTGAATGTGATTGAAGTTGATAAATGTTTTTTGTTTCTTATTTTCCCCCTTTCATTAGATTAATCAACATCAAGTCTTAAACCTTTCTTCTGGAAATACATCCTATCTTATTTTTTACCAGCATAAGATCTAATATATATTTCCTCTTAGGAAGAGTATTAACAACAACAACAAAAAACTCAGATGTCTAAAAAAGTATATATTATTCATTAGATCTGTCATGATTTTTTTTAACAAAGACTTCTGTGTCAGCATTTATTATGTTTCACATATTTTATGGCTAGTTTTGTTCACACCATAGCTAACCGTAGCTAGCATATGCATGAAACAACAAAAACTCCGCAATCAAAAATGTGAAACTCCTGGTTGCTAATATTAAATCAGAATCAAAATTGTAAGTTTCACAGAATCATGTTAACATACAGAACTTTAGAACAGATGTTTGTAAAAATACTTACATCTCCCCCTTCTGGGATGTAAGTTCTGGAAGGGCACGGATTTTTCCCTTTCATCAACTGTGGTACCAACAGCATCTGCAAAGTATGTGACACCAGTTCAGTTCAGTCACTCAGTCGTGTCCAACTCTTTGCAACCCCATGAACCGCAGCATGCCAGGCCTCCCTGTCCATCACCAACTCCCAGAGTTTACCCAAACTCATGTCCATTGAGTTGGTGATGCCATCTAACCATCTCATCCTCTGTCCTCCCATTCTCACCCTGCCCTCAATCTTTCCCAACATCAGGGTCTTTTCCAGTGAGTCAGCTCTCCGCGTCAGGTGGCCAAAGTATCAAGAGTTTCAGCTTCAACATCAGTCCTTCCAATGAACACCCAGCACTTATCTCCTTCAGGATGGACTGGTTGGATCTCCTTGCAGTCCAAGGGACTCTCAAGAGTCTTCTCCAACACCACAGTTCAAAAGTATCAATTCTTTGGTGCTCAGCTTTCTTTATAGTCCAGCTCTCACATCCATACATGACTACTGGAAAAACCATAGCCTTGACTAGACGGACCTTTGTTGGCAAAGTAATGTCTCTGCTTTTTAATATGCTGTCTAGGTTGGTCATAATTTTCCTTCCAAGGAGTAAGTGTCTTTTAATTTCATGGCTGCAGTCACCATCTGCAGTGATTTTGGAGCCCAAAAAAATAAAGTCTGACACTGTTTCCCCATCTATTTGCCATGAAGTGATGGGACTGGATGCCATGATCTTAGTTTTCTGAATGTTGAGCTTTAAGCCAACTTTTTCACTCTCCTCTTTCACTTTCATCAAGAGGCTCTTTAGTTCTTCTTCATTTTCTGCCATAAGGGTGGTGTCATCTGCATATCTGAGGTTATTGATATTTCTCCCGGCAGTCTTGATTCCAGCTTGTGCTTCTTCCAGCCCAGCGTTTCTCATGATGTACTCTGTATATAAGTTAAATAAGCAGGGTAACAATATACAGCCTGACTTACTCCTTTTCCTATTTGGAAGCAGTCTGTTGTTCCATGTCCAGTTTTAACTGTTGCTTCCTGACCTGCATACAGGTTTCTCAAGAGACAGGTCAGGTAGTCTGGTATTCCCATCTGTTTAAGAATTTTCCACAGTTTATTGTGATCCACACAGTCAAAGGCTTTGGCATAGTCAATAAAGTAGAAGTAGGTGTTTTTCTGGAACTCTTGCTTTTTCGATGATCCAGAGGATGTTGGTGATTTGATCTCTGGTTCCTCTGCCTTTTCTAAAATCAGCTTGAACATCTGGAAGTTCACAGTTCATGTATTGCTGAAGCCTGGCTTGGAGAATTTTGAGCATTACTTTACTAGCATGTGAGATGAGTGCAATTGTGTGGTAGTTTGAGCATTCTTTGGCATTACCTTTCTTTGGGATTGGAATGAAAACTGACCTTTTCCAGTCCTGTGGCCACTGTTTTCCAAATTTGCTAGGCATATTGAGTGCAGCACTTTCACAACATCATCTTTTAGGATTTGAAATTGCTCAGCTGGAATTCCATCACCTCCACTAGCTTTGTTCATAGTGATGCTTCCTAAGGCCCACTTGACTTCACATTCCAGGATGTCTGGCTCTAGGTGAGTGATCACACCATCATGATTATCTGGGTCATGAAGATCTTTCTTATACAGTTATTCTTAATGACTGTCCAACTTAGAGAACAGTAAGAAAAGAAAAATTTATCCAGACCCAGACCTGGCCTGTCCTCACACACACATACGCACAGCCTGGAGCTTGTGTGTTTCACGTGCTGCCTCTCTCCCTGCCCTGCTCCTTTCTTAGTTTGCAGGATTTGTCAGGCTGGGACCATCCTTAAACCAGTGTGGCTTACCCATTTGTGGGCAATTGAGTATTTACTCTTTAATTAATAAGGAGAGAAATGGAACAACTAAAGGAATATATTTAAATTATTTTTCTCAAAGTATTTGAGAAAACAAAAACAAAGTTTTTGTTGTATTCAGTTTTTTCTTATGGTTCCTTAGGATATATTTGAGAGATTTGAAATAGTGCATGAAAGAACCATTTGAATGATCTTATACAGTGTTTGTAGACTGTAGGAATTGAAGCTGGATCTTAACTGAATTTTTTTTCTTTTTCTCCAGCCCTAAGTCATGAGATTCAGGAAGATTTTTCTGGTAAGCTACCAACATAATGTATGTATGTACATATACTCACACACACAAACATACACACCTATAGGGGGACAGCTACCAATGTAATGTATATATGTACATATACAGACATATGCATACACATGTATGAGGGGACAGCAGTTTGTCTTATTGTTCATATGTATATTTTCATGTTGCAGAACAGGGATATGATGTTTTCATATAAACATACATGTTAATTTTTACATATACCTTTTCCCTGTGGTTTCAGTTCTTCCCACCCCTTGCTCCTTTTCCCTATTCATCTTTGCCCTTTTCATTTCCTCTCATTAGAAAAAAAATTCTTGTCTCCGTTCTTCCCCTCCTGCCCTACTCCTGACATGTAGCTTGTAGAAATATACTTGACCAGACAAGTTTTTCTAAGTGTATATATAAATATTTAATGTTAACAAGGGCTTCCCTGA
Source organism: Odocoileus virginianus (assembly GCF_023699985.2). NCBI lineage: Eukaryota > Metazoa > Chordata > Mammalia > Artiodactyla > Cervidae > Odocoileus > Odocoileus virginianus. The sequence continues at coordinate 1,281,143 of NW_027224341.1, read as the reverse complement.
TAGCTCAGATGGTAAAGCATCTGCCTGAAATGCAGGAGACCCAAAGCATATTAAATTATGTATATCATTACATATAAATGCACAATGGATTTTACACAGCTGTTTAACAGTAGGAGACGCATCAGAGAATGGTAGTTTTTATTTCTTTAGCTTTATTGAGATATGATTGACAAAATTGTGATCTGTTTAAAGATTTGAAGTATACAAGATGTTGATTCAATAAAGGTATACATTGTGAAGATTCACACAATCCATCATCTCATAGGTTTACCTTTGTGTGTAATTTCAATAATACAAGACAGTGTCATCAACTACAGTCATCATGTTATACATGAGATCTCCAGACCTCATTCGCCTTACAGCTGAAAGCTCATACTCTTTTGTCAGCCTCTTCCTACGTCCCCTCACTCCTGAGGCCTGGTGCTGTTTTGCTACTGTTTCTATGAGTTTGAATTTTTTTTTTAAATTTGCACATATAAGTGATACCATGCAGTATTTGTCTTTCTCTATCTTATTTATTTTATTTATTTCATTTAGTATAATGCACTCTCGGTTTATCATAGATTGTTGCAACTATCAGGATCCCCTTTTTTAAGGCTGAATAATATTCCATTCTATATTCGTATATATGTGGTTTCTTGTTTCAAACACTGTGAGATTACCTTACACTGGTTCTGTACCTCCCTTCTTCTGTATACACCGTAGTAAGTTCTATAAATCGTATTAATCAAGCTCTTTGAAGTCAAGGACTTTTTATGTTTATTAAGCTTCAAATCAGTGCCCATGGAATTGAATTCATCTGACTGTTCTGTCTTTAAAAGTTATTAAATTGCTGCTGATTTTTATGTTTATAGTGAGGAAGAATAATATTGTTTCTAAAGGCAAAAAGAAATATACTTTAAATCTTTAAAAACATTTAATTCACAAAATATAATCACCTTTTAAAGCTTATTATTTATATTCATATATCCTAAACTATTTCAAATATTCAAAAATAAAAAGATAATATTAAAGATTTTTAATTATCAAAGATTGATAATTATAAGGATAATTTATAGGGATTCATTCTCCTGGAGCCTTTTCTGTTTATTAAGCTCAGTATTGGTTTACTGAATTCACTCATACGACTCTCTCAGATCCCAAGAAATGTTAATAGAGTATAAATTAAATTTGCTTTTGTGGATTCATTCAATGGCTAGTTTGTATATTTAAGGTTTTTTTTTTAAAGCTGTGTGTTAGTTGCCATGACTCTATTTGAGCTTGTATGAAAACCAGCATTATGTATTAGTTTGGCCCCTGATATATTAATTTGAAAGGAGTTAATCTGAATTTAAGATAAACTGGATTTACCATCATATAAGGCATAAACAATTTTGATCTATATGTACCAAAAATTTTATTTATTTCAGTAATGATCAATGTCATTCAGATCAGATCAGGACATTTGGGTTGTTTGAGAAAGACTGGTTTAAAAATAAACTCTCATATTTAATATCAATGAATACAAATGGAGTTTATCTTCTTTTCAGTGCTAGTTGTTGAGAATGTGGGAAAAATAGAGATCGTCCTGAAGAAAAAAGAGAATACTTCTTGGAAACGCCTTGGTCATCCCCTGGAGAATCATAATTCATTTATTCCAAAGAAAGATACAGGTAGACTATGCTGTTATTTTAAGTCCTGGGTTCATGAAAATGTATGTCAGTGGCTCAGTTGTACCAGAATTTGGAGGGCCACTTTCAGTGAGCCAAAGGGTCCTTGTATCTCTTTCTAAGGAATTGAAATGGGGCATTGGGGTTGTTATCCTCCTTTTTTAGTTTTTTAAACAGAGATTACATTTCTGACTCTACCATCTAATATTTAGGCATAATGGGGTCATTAAGTAATGATAGCTAAATGGAGAATACCCACTTAGACCTTTCATTCCTTCACTCCTTCACTCCTCCAAGTTCCCTTTTACAAAAGGTGCAAAAACAAGTAAAGTTTATGCCCTGTAGGCACATCTAATTTTTTTCTGTTAGAGAAGGCACGTTTATCGCCTCTATGCTTACGTAAACCAGTTTCTGAGTTTACTTCCTAAAGATAATACCGTTCATTTTCTTCCTTTATTTTTCAGAGCTTTTAATTTAAGTGTAACATCAAAGGTGCATGATATAAGTGTTCCACTTGATGAATTTTCACAAAGTGAATACACTCCATGTTTTCTTTGGCAATTGGTAGGATTTGCCTCTTGTTCCAAGTGTTTTGAAATTTCGTAGTTTGATAGACCTTAATGGAGGTCTGTTTTCAACTTTTGTGCCAAATGGTCATCCTTTGTGCTAATCTTTCCATTATGGAAACTTAAGACCCATGTGTCTGGAAAGTACTGATCTGTCTTCCCTCCATGGTCTGCTTTTACTTTTTAGAAGTGTTCTTTTTTTTTTTAAGACTTTTTAAAAATATATATTATTTTTTATGTGTTTATTTTTGGCTGCACTGGGTCCTTTGATGTGGCACGCCTGCTCTTCATCCATGTGCTCGGGCTTTGGCTAGTGCGGCGCTCAGCTTCACGTTGCAGTGGCTTCTCTTGTTGAGGAGCTGCGCTCTAGAGCGTGCAGGCTCAGTAGCTATGGCTTGGTCACCCCATGACATGTGGGATCTTAGTTCCCAGACCAGGGATGGAACCCATGTCCCCTGCATTAGGAGGTGGGATTTTAACCACTGGACCACCAACCAGGGAAGTCCCTAGAAGTGTTCTTATTTTAAGCCTTTTTAACCAGTTCTCTATTTATCTTGTCTTTTCTCTCTCATTTTCAGTTTTGTCCTTTTGTTCTACTTCTTGGGAGTTGTTTTCAGCTGTGTCTTCTAACTGCTGTTCAGTAACATTTATGCTATCATATTTTTAACTTCAGAGAATTCTTTTGATTTTTCTTTATTTGTTTTAGCATCCTATTTACTCCGTTCTCTTAGCTTTTTAAGAATTACTAATAGTGTTTTAGAGTTTTTGTTTCCCTGTGTAGCCTAGCCTCACTTTAGTCTGTCTTTAATATTAGATGCTTCCTTTGAATGTCTGCTGATCCTTGACTGCGTGTATTTCTGGGTTGAACTCTAAAAGCTGGTTGGAAACTGTGTGTGTGGGCCTTCCTTGCTGACAGTAACATTCTCTCTGTCGCTGGTTCCTTTCTTTGGATCAGAAAAGAAACATTTGCTGTGTGGCTGGATCAGAAAAGTCTGATGCCAGTGTTTTGCTGGAGTCTCTAAACAATTTTCTACCTTGCACCCAACATTTCAAAAGTTACATGGGAAAAGAAGGCAGGGGTATCTATAAATTTTAACTTCCTTTTTAAAATTTGTTTTGTCAACTGCCCTGTATTAGTCTACTAAAGTTGCCATAAGAAAATACCACAGACTTAGTGGGATAATCATAGAAGTTTTATTTTCTCCCAGTCTGAAGGCTGAAGTCTGACACTGAGGTTTGGTGGGGCTGGCTTCTCCCGACGTGTCTCCTTGGCTTGCAGATGGCTGTTTTCACATGCTCTTCCCTCTGCATCTCTGTCCCTGTTCCCTCTTCTTACAAGGACATCAGGCTCATTGGACTAGGGACCATCCAAATGACCTCCTTTTAACTTGCTTTTTAAAATACCCCATTTCACCCTAGATAATATACATGTTTTGATGCTGTTCTCTTGAAACATCCCACCCTCGCCTTCTCCCACAGAGTCCAAAAGTCTGTTCTATACATCTGTGTCTCTTTTTCTGTTTTGCATATAGGGTTATCATTACCATCTTTCTAAATTCCATATATATGTGTTAGTATACTGTAATGGTCTTTATGTTTCTGGCTTACTTCACTCTGTATAATGGGCTCCAGTTTCATCCATCTCATTAGAACTGATTCAAATGAATTCTTTTTAATGGCTGAGTAATATTCCATGGTGTATATGTACCACAGCTTCCTTATCCATTCATCTGCTGATGGACATCTAGGTTGCTTCCATGTCCTGGCTATGATAAACAGTGCTGCGATGAACATTGGGGTGCACGTGTCTCTTTCAGATCTGGTTTCCTCGGTGACAGATCACTAGCCCAGGTTGGATGCATGAGATAAGTGCTCGGACCTGGTGCACTGGGAAGACCCAGAGGGATCAGGCGGAGAGGGAGGGGGGATCAGGATGGGGAACACATGTAAATCCATGGCTGATTCATGTCAATGTATGACAAAACCCACTACAATATTGTAAAGTAATTAGCCTCCAACTAATAAAAAAAAAATTTAAATTTAAGAAAATCTAAGTAAAATAAAATAAAATTAACTTTAATACTTTAAAAAAAATAAAATAAAATAAAATACCCCATTTCCTAATACAGTGTTGGTCCTTTAATGGAGCGGAACCTGGTGGTCCAGTGTCGACAATAAGAAAGTAAGAGAGAGAAAGAGGCTGATATCCCCTGGTTTACGCGGAAAGCCAATAGAGCCCTGTTCTTAGGGCTCGCGCTGCTGCACGGAGGCACCAGGCGCCCTCTCGAGTGGGTGAAGGCACAGTGCGCCTTCTCGAGAGGGTCTTAGAAGCCCGGGCAAGAAAGTGAGCTCAGCGGGCCTCCGCGCTCCAAGGAATTAGCCAGAAATAGAGAGAGAAAGACAGAAAGAATAGAAAGAAAGAAAGAAAGACACGGGGACCCAAGCTCTGATGGAGCAAAGGTGTTTTAATCAACAGGGCGTGGGCACATATACTGTCTTACAAGGTGGTTATTCTCAGCAAAGATAAAGATTAAAATTCCAGACTTACAAAACATAAGACGATCCCTATCAAAGAGAGAGTTGCAAACAATCACCTTTTACCGTATGGCTCATAAAAAGGAAGAGGGTACTTATCACTGTAATGAGAAATGCCTGGATTCCTCAGCCCCGGGAAAGGCATGCCTCTCCTCTTAATTCCTGAATATTCAGGAATCAGTAAGGACCAGAGGGTTCCTGACAGATCCAAAACAGCACACAGGAGGTCTCTCGTTAAATGCTTCCTGACAACATAGTTGCATTCTCTAGTACTGTGAACATTGAGATGCACACAGTTCAGCCTGTAAGTCATACACAATCCAGAGACCCTTTGTTTTGCCCTCTATAAGAGAGCAAAATTCTGATATTTTTCCAGAATAATAGAGAATCAGCCTGTGGCTGTGTGAAATAGGGAAAGACTTCAGAAAGGTGGGGCTGGGGAGACAGCTAGGCTTCTTAAGTGAACTTCAATCCGGAAAGCAGTTTCAGCTCTGCCTTCCCTCTGATTCCGGACATAATTGGTCCTGCCGATTTCTGAGCCTTAATGAGATCTTGTATTACAGATGGATTGATTCTTGGCTTTTTGTATGCCTAGTTTGGGTTTTAACTTTCCAGTTAACTGAGTAAGTTCTTTCTATCCTTACAGGCTATGCCTTAAAAAACAACCAAACACTCTCACTATCACACACACACACACACCAACACCATCTTTGCTTTTATTTTAGGGAAGAAAATAATTGCATATATTCAGTTTACCATCTTTAAATATTTAAAACTATAAAAATATATTTGTAGATAATATTTTAATTTTCAGAAGAGTATCAGGTAGCTGCATTTGAATACTTATTGTGTGTGGAATGCTATTTTAGGTATGTGGTATGTAACAAATAAATGGCATCAGGATCGTTTTCCTAGGTGGAAGAAAGAACATACATAAACATGGGGTTAAAGAATACTTATATCAAGACATAGGCCAATAAGAGGAAGTTACTTAGTGCAAACTTGAATATATTTTAAGGTAACCTTAAGTGAACAGATGCAGATCAGTCTGACCTTGAATGACTCTCCATGAATGAAGGTGAATTTCAAGCAGTTTTGAAAGTGACTTAAAAAAGAAAATCATGGACTTTCCAGATATCATTACTGAGTACTTATTGTGCCAGACCTTTTGCATGTGGCAAAGAAAGAAAATGTAAGCCATATGTGGGAAAGGTCAAATAGATTCATTTTCCAAGAGCAGGAGGTCTCAATTGCATGGTATAAGGTAGGCAGAAAAGAGAGGAATAATAGCAGATGCAACAGATCAGAAGAGAACACATAAAAGACCATGAAAATGAAAAAAAGATATTATTAAGGTAAAATCTGTTGCCCTGCAATTATCTGACTCTCTAGTGATTGAAAAATCATAGCAAACCAGATAAAAGCTAAGACCTAGAAATAAATGATACTGAGAACCACGGTTGACCTCTATTTAGAAATAGTTCGAATGAACATTGTTCAAGTATTCTTCCCTATAATTTCCTGAGGCTTTCCATGAACTCTTTCATCTCTGCCATAAATTTCGGCTTGAGTCGTGAGCCACCATAGTTTGCTTTAGCTTTCTTATGTGAAATTGGAGCCACGCTTGTATTTTTCAGTGAATTGGATTTTCTCCTTTGGAAAATGATGCAGAGTTTAGGGGATTTTTTTTCTACTTATTTGCCTAAATTAACACAGATTCATTTCTTCTTTGTCCTTTCTCTTTCCTAACTCATGACAAAAACTATAGGTTATTTTCTGCACTAGCAAAGCTGAATACTTACATCATCAAAATATTATGATTTAACCTGATGTCAGTAAGTTCAGATGTTTACTCTATCATGTGGTTCCTAGATTTTCAATGTGTATTACCAGAATTATCAATTTTTATGATATTAGCATGCTGACTTCTTCCTTTTTTCTTAGTTAAAAAATTTAAGTTTGAAACTAAGCATGTAACTTGAAGACTTTTAATGCAATACCTTCTTGTGTCAAATCTAGAGTTTACTTACACAAAAGATTTGAATATAGCAAAGAACATAATCAGAGCAGAGAAACTACTTCATTTTTTACCTTTAATCCAGGTTTAACAGTTGATAAATTAAATTGTATGAATAGAACCAGATTACCATTTGTAACTTAGGCACTTCCAATTATTTTTTTCTTCTCAAAGATGAAGATTATGAGTGAGTATTTGTGTGGTGTGGTGTGTGTGTGTGATATGACTTAAGAAACTCATCTGCTAAGAGTCAGAAACTAATAGAATATTGGGTTGCTATTTCTGTACCCAGCCTAAAAATTTATTTTAATTGTGATTGCCTTTAATATGGGGACTCAGATCATCACACAATTGTTTTGTATATTTGATAACAGCTCAGTAAATGTATATTGAGATACTAAAGGATAAACAAGATTTTGAAAAGTTGTGTCATAATTTTGTTATGTCAACAGCCATTTATAAGCCTTTAGATTAAATATATATAGAATCTATAATGGTGTTTTTAAATCATGCTGAACTGTATGAAACCACTGCTGTTCATTTTTTACCTAGAAAAATGGCAGTTTTGCATGCTTTGACCTATACTTTCATCAGGGCTTTTTAATTGCTAATGCCACATGCCTACACATCCAGAAGTGCTGTCTGTACTTGTAAACGTGCTTGTTGACACTTTGTGAGCAGTCACTTAATTGAGGCTTTCTACGGGGCCTGGGATTCTGCAGGCAAGCTGTTCGCTGTCATAAGGAACAACAGCTCTTCTTGTCCGTGTATAAAGAACCACCCTCACCCCTTCCCAGCCCTTTCTTGCCTGTGCAGCCTGTTTCTTTGCTGCCTAAAACAGTCATTCAGAATTACTGGAAAATAAGAGAATCTTACGGCTAGCAAATAAAGCTTCACAGCACTTTATGCTTTTAAATTGTCTGCTCAGCCCATCAGATTTGTAAAGTTGTCACTTGCACGGTAACTATAAGATGCTTTATCATGTTGCTATCTTATTCTCATTTCTAGCAGAACGGCCTGAATATGAAGAAACACAGAATAGATGAAGCAGGCTTTAAATAAGTAAGAAATTATTTACTGTGTTAAAAGACAGAATAGAAGAAGTTTAATAACTTAGAATTCAAGCACTTTAATGTATGTTGACTGAATTATTAGTTATGGAGCTGAGGCAAGGTGATAAGCACAGAGATGTTCAAATCTAGTGACAACCTTACTAAACAATATGGGTCTCATTGTCTAAGGGCACCATTGAACCTAGTCTTGGAAGAAAAGCTGCCTTTTTCTTAGCTTAACACTGATGTTTAACTCTACAAAATCCTCACTTTGAAAGAGAGATTCAGCTCACATCAGTCTAGGTAAGGTAGTAAAAGAACTGAATACATTTCAAATTTATTTTTAATAGCAATATTAATAGTTAAAACAGAAAGGAATCTATGCTCTATTGTCAATTTACTAATACTGCTTCATTAGTTTTTACCCCAGTATATGGAAAAAGCATGTACCCATACACATTTATCATCCTGGGTGTCTGAAGATGTGTTATGAATATTTTCTTACTCATATATGCAAGAGTGGTTTGAGTGAAGATAATAAAGCTATATTACAAGAGGTCAGATGAGATGGTTGGATAGCATCACTGAGTTTGGGCAAACTCCAGGAGATGGTGAAGGACAGGGAAGCCTGGCATGCTGCAGTCCTTGGGGTTGCAGAGAGTCAGACATGACTTAGCGACTGAACAGCAACCACGAGAGGTTAAGTGAATGCCTTATCAAAATTAGTACAAAGGCTGAATAATTTTTAAAAACAGCAGCAAAATTGCAGTCTATGTAATACTTATAAAAGCACATAATAACTAAAGCTTTGTTGTTTCTTCTGCGTAAGTTCATTTCCAGCCCCTCTTTCCTCTCCAGAGGGTGGGCTATGGAGCAGGAAATCCCAAACTTTTGGCCATAGCTCAGTCTTTCTGGTGACCAGCCCCCATCCAGGAATCCATCCAGAGTCACCACATGAGAACAAAGATGTTCCTAGTTTTCCTTTATTACTTAGGAATTTAGCAGGGTATTAGGAACCCCATGTTCGAGATCAGAGTTAAAGACAAATATAGTGCCCCCAACCCCCACCCACCTTATTTGCAGCTTTGCTTTTTGAGGTTTCACTTACGTTTGGTCAGTCATAGTCCAAAAATATTAAATGGAAAATTCCAGAAATAACTCATAAGTTTTAAATTGCAAACGGTTCTGAATAACATGATGAAATCCCAAGGTGTCCTTCTGGGTGTGTTGAAGAAGAGAGGTACCTGAGAGAGATGGTGATTTGCTGTACTGGTTCTTTAATTTGGACATTAAATAGTTACTAGGGAGTACATCATGAGAAACGCTGGGCTGGAAGAAGCACAAGCTGGAATCAAGATTGCTGGGAGAAATATCAGTAACCTCAGATATGCAGATGACACAACCCTTATGGCAGAAAGCAAAGAGGAACTAAAGAACCTCTTGATGAAAATGAAAAAGGAGAGTGAAAAAGTTGGCTTAAAGCTCAACACTCAGAAAACTAAGATCATGGCATCTGATCCCATCACTTCATGGGAAATAGATGGGGAGACAGTGGAAACAGTGTCAGACTTTATTTTTTTGGGCTCCAAAATCACTGCAGATGGTGATTGCAGCCATGAAATTAAAAGATGCTTATTCCTTGGAAGGAAAGTTATGACCAACCTAGATAGCATATTAAAAAGCAGAGACATCACTTTGCCAACAAAGGTCCATCTAATTAAGGCTATGGTTTTTCCAGTAGTCATGTATGGATGTGAGAGTTGGACTATAAAGAAAGCTGAGCAGCGAAGAATTGATGCTTTTGAACTGTGGTGTTGGAGAAGACTCTTGAGAGTCCCTTAGACTGCAAGGAGATCCAACCAGTCCATCCTGAAGGAGATCAGTCCTGGGTGTTCATTGGAAGGATTGATGCTGAAGCTGAAACTGCAATACTTTGGCTACCTCATGTGAAGAGTTGACTCATTGGAAAAGACCCTGATGCTGGGAGGGATTGGGGACAGGAGGAGAAGGGGACGACAGAGGATGAGATGGCTGGACAGCATCACTGACTCGATGGACATGAGTTTGAGTAAACTCCGGGAGTTGGTGATGGACAGGGAGGCCTGGCGTGCTGCAATTCATGGGGTCGCAAAGAGTCAGACATGACTGAGCGACTGAACTGAGCTAAACTGAACTGAACTGAGGGAGTTGTAAAGGGTGGGGGGATAGTCTATAAATATTTGTGTTTGAACCGACCTGGTTAAAATAATGAGGAAGGTGCTAAAGGACAATGTACTAGTCTAGAACGGTAGTTCTCAAACTTTTTGAACAAGGCTTGTGAGTTGGGGCAAGAAACTCTCATAACTTCTTCCCCCATCCCACATCTTCTCTAGTGACCCTATAATCTTGGGCAAACTATGTTACTTCTGTTAGCCCCTGTTTCCAGCAGGGAAAATGAGAGTGAATAGGTGCTTTGAAAGAACACTAGGGGAATTCCAGTGGTTGGGACTCCACACTTCCCCTGCAGGGGCGCCTGGGTTTAATCCCTGCTCTAGGAACTGAGGTCCTGCGTGCTACATGGCATGGCCAAAAAAAACAAAAAAAGTACTTAGAACAGGAAGGTGTGGACTCCCAATCCAGAGCTCTTTCACAGCTCTCTCCCACTGAACTTTATCTTAATTTTTGCCTTGTGAAATTCTACTCTCTAGAAGGAAAGCTGTAGTTTCTTTTCAAAAAGAAGAATAAAGAATGCCCAAATTACCATATTATCCTCATTGTTTCAGTGTTACCCTGAGTATCTCCACATTATTTGTATGTTTAAAAAGGATTTATTCTGGGATTTACAGATACACAGTACTATACATAAAATAGGTAACAATTACCTACTATGTGGCACGAGAAACTATATTCAATAACTTGTAATAATCCGTAATGAAAAAAAACCTGAAAAAGAATGTGTGTGTGTGTGTGTGTGTGTGTGTATGCATGTATACATGTATATAACTGAATCACTTTGATGTACTCCAATTTAAAAATTAAGACTTTTTTTTAAAAAGAAGTTAGGTTTCTGAACAAACATTTTTCTGTCTTGTGTTTTTGTTTCACCATCTCATATTTATTTTCAGTTTCTCATTTTAATGCTTATAAAACCAAAAACCTGACACCTTAATATCAGCATTATTCTGACTCAGGTCAACAAATCTGCTTTATCTTCCTTTATCTCCATGTTTTGGGTCTGTGCCTATGTGACTGTCTCTTCTCTACAGTGTAAGTGAAAGAGTGAAAGACGAAAGCATTCTTAAATCTTTCTTAAGTCTTTTAGAACCTATCGTTAGCATGTCCCATTGAAATTATGGCAGTTTTACTATTTTATTGGTACGATGTTGAATGCAGGTGACCAGGGTTCGATCCCTGGGTCAGTAAGATCCCTTGGAGAAGGAAATGGCAACCCACTCCAGTGTTCTTGCCTGGGAAATCCCATGGACAGAGGAGACTGGCAGGCTACAGTCCATAGGGTTGTGAAGAGTCAAACACAACTCAGCGACTAACACAAAGATGTTGACAGTATTTCGCCGTGTTAAATAGCAGGAATACTGCGTTAATTCTCTGTCTAGAAAGCCAGTGCATCATTGTAGCCCAAAGTTGCCTTGTGTTTTAAGTATAATCAAAGAGATGCAGACTTACTGGAACAAATCCTTTCTGACAAAAGCTAGAGGTGAAATTGTCAGGTCTGAAAATGAGTCTTTTCATCAGAGGGTGTGCACTAGATTTGACTAGAGGAAAGCACTGTGGCCCCTAGGCCTTTTCACAGGGGACACCTACCCTGGATTCCGTGCTTGGAGAATAGCACAAGGGCGCTCCACCAGCTGCACATCCCTCACAGGGTGAGGAGTGTGCAAGGCGAGGAATTGTCCCCCTGGATTTGAGGCTCTTTCCTTAATCACTGCACTCCGGGTATCTGGAGCCCCAGAATTCCCTGCACAAATGACCCCAAATCCACTTCTACCTATGAAATTGTTGTTTAGTCACTAAGTTGTTTCTGAGTCTTTGGGACCCCATTGACTATAGCCCACCAGGCACCCCCGTCCATGGGATTTCCCAAGCAAAAATACTGGAGTGAGTAGCCGTTGCCTTTTCTGGGGGATCTTCCCAATCCAGATATCAAACCCACGTCTCCTGCATTGGCAGGCAATTCTTGGCCACTGAGCCACCTGGGAAGCATATTCAAGAAGTGGCCAAGGTAGTTATGGGGACAGCAAGTAGATAAGCTTGAACGTATGGGCTAGTGTCCCCACATCCACACAAGGTCAGACAGCGGGGCTGAGAAGAGCAGGGTTCAGGCCACTGACAGTCTGGGGGTGCAGCTCTCGTCCCCCTGCCTTCTTCCCGCATGGAAGTCTGAGGAGTTCACGAATCCTAAATTTGAACCTAGCCTTCTAAAGGGGCATTATGAAGGTACATTTCAGGGTACAGCATAGAGCTTATTTTATTTAACAGCTATTTGTCTGACTTATAACTTTCATGTGTTTAGACCTGGAGGTCTCATCGCATATTGTAATTTAGTCGCTAAGTCGTGTAAGTCGTGTCTGACTCTTGTGACTCCGTGAACTGTAGCCTGCTGGGCTTCTCTGTCCATGGGATTCTCCAGGCAAGAATACTGGAGTGGGTTGCCATTTCCTCCTCCAGGGGATCTTCTCAACCCAGGGATCAAACCTGGGTCTCCTGAATTGCAGGCAGATTCTTTACCCACTGAGTTACAGGGGAAGCCCTCATCACATACTGGTTGTCCAAAAATCTGTTGCAGTTTTTCTATAACACCTTATGGAAAATCCTGAACGAATTCTGTGGCCCACCCAATATTACCACTCTGGGTCTAGAGGACGGGATAAGGAGATCACCTGAACCTTTCATTTCTTATGGGTGAGAGCCTTGCTCCTTTGACCCTTCATCAATCTAGCATTGGATTAGGCCTTCTGGTATAACTCTGGGATGGTACCCTTGGCCATGATCTTGTCTAAGTTTTGCTGTGGCCACGATACACTCTTAAGGTTATGTGCATGCTGAGCTACCATGGTAGCAGGTAGAAAGATGTAGTGACCAGGGTCTTTGGAGACCAAGCAAAAAGGGAAGAAGAGAATTGGATGAAACTGTGGCCAAAATGGTTTCTTAGGATTCTGTGTGAATTTTAGTTTTCTACTAACCATTGATTATTCGATGTAGGGCCTTCACATGCTAAGGTCTGAAGTAAATCTTTACCTACTTAAATATTTTTAGGTTAAAAAAAGCATAATTAGAATAATAAGATGCTTTGTTATTGTCTTTGTTCAGTCGCTAAGTCGTGTCCAACTCTTTGTGACCCCACAGACTGCAGCACGCCAGCCTCCTCTGACCTCCAGTACCTCCAGAGTTTGCTCAGATTCATGTCCATTGAATCAGTGATGCTATCTATCTCATCTTCTGCCACCCCCTTGTCTTTTTGCTTTCAGTCGTTCCCAGCATGAGGGTCTTTTCTAATGAGTCGACTCTTCACATGGCCAAATATGCTTTATTAGGATTAATTCCTAATACATCTCTGCGAATGCTGTTTCGTAAAAAAGAGGAAATTATGAAACAAATCAGTGTCATTAGTCTACTCTGGTATTCTGTTTACATTCAAAGGAGAATTTTCCAGTGAAAATATTCATGCTTTCAGAACTTCTATTAAGATCTTCCAATCCAATGGTATTATTTTACTCTGTATGCATATATTTCCTGAGCTTAGCATATAAATTTCAGATATTTCCAGTATTTATAGAAATACTTGATTCCTTTTATTTGTATTTTAGTACAAAACCTGGCATCTTCAGTATTTCCTTTAAATTTTTCCAGATAGTCAGAGCTTATACCCTTATTAACCTTTTTATTTTTGCTTTAATCATATTTTGACTGTTGAAATGTCCTATAATTTATATACATATAAATTTTGTTTGTGTATATATAACACACATACAGAGACACAAGAATGTATATTTTCCTGCCTTTATCAAAGAAATGTTTATAAGTTATTAAATAATGCTGGTATTGTTAAACTTTAAATACTTGAGTTTCAGGACTTTGCCATTCTATAAGAAAAGAATTTAAAATGAGCTTTGATGGTTATTAACTATTTTTCACATCTACAGTTTAATTGTATAGCTATTGATAAAGGCATAAAGGATGAAATTCTTTTAAAAAGTAAATTTAGGAAGAAAAAACTAGGCTTTCATTTCCTAGACTGTAATGGTTTTAATATGCTATAATAACAGACATGAGCAAATAACACTCATTTTATAGAGCTGTTTTTTCAAATTACAAAAGTATTTACAGGTTTTAGGAAATGGATATGTCAGGAAGTAAAATGGAAAAAAACAAACACTATAAGATTTTCAAAATAGCGACGAATTTCTTTTAATGTCATAGGCCTGTTAGTGAAACTCCAGCTCACTAAAGAGCAAAAGCTGAATCTGTGCTTTCGAGTAGTGGGTCTGAGAGTACTTCTTATCTGATTTATTTGTCACTAAGAGAAAATGAACTTCTTTCTAGGTTTGTTCTACAGAAAGTGCCAGTTAGTTTCCAAGGAAAACGTGACTCATGATACGAAGCTCTTCTGCTTGATGCTGCCACCGAGCGCACATCTTCAGGTGCCAGTTGGGCAGCACGTTTACCTCAAGCTGCCTATTACAGGTGAGGCTTTGCAGAAACGTTTTCTTCCGTAAGGAGTTTGTCATCAGTACTAATGTAAGCACCCATGTAGGTTATTAGTGAAACGTTTCTGGGCAGCTGGTCTTTGTGATAGCCCGATTCTGGTTTTGTGGAGGCAGGGTGCCTGCAAGTGGGAACTCTAGCTATGCGGCATCACGGTGCGGAGCAAAGAAATTGTCACTCGTCACAGGGACAGCGCCACCAGCATTGTAATTTATTACTTTTGTTGTTCAGTTGCTAAGTTGTCTCCAACTCTGCAACCTACCAGGTTCCTCTGTCCTTGGGATTCCCAGGCAAGAATACTAGAGTGGGTTGCTGTTACCTTCCACAGGGAATCTTCCCGGCCCAGGGATCAAACCTGTGTTTTCCTGCATTGGCAGGCGGATTCTTTACCACTGAGCCACCAGGGAATCTGTTATTAACAAAGCCGTAAAAGAAAGAAGTTACAGAGCACACAGTCTTCTGTGAAGACAGCTCCAGAAACATATCCTAGCAACTCTTATTAGCCACTTTTAAGTTCAGGGTCATTTATGAAGTTGAATTCATAAAGCTGAAAATGAGTGGATGATTATAGATGATTGCCTTGCATGTGCCACCAGTATAAGACGCTCTTGTAAATGTATTCCTTACTGTATAAATTCTCTTTCCCTTATTTTCACCCCAAATTACCTCGTTTACTTGTTTTAAATACCCTTCCACCTGTTGTCTAATATCTTCTTAACTTGTTGAAGCTGCAAAAGGTAACATTCCCATGTCAGTCCTAGTGTTTCCAGCAAGTAGCTTCACAGACTACCAGCCGGGATTTGATAAATATAGTGTATGATACATGCTGTTAAGTTTTTCTCTTCATCATCACTAATGCCAAGTTATTCAATAACTGATATCTTCCCCAGTGTATTTATTGTCAAAGTATTGTATATAATTTACACATAGTTAATTTCATATATGTGAAGGAGCCATGTATAAAATTCTGGTCTTTCAAATGTGTTGACTCCTCTCTAGATTCTGGCTAGCTAAAATATAACATGGCTTCTTATTAATTTTACCCTGTTTTTTATTGTTATATTCTTAGTAGTAGTTGGATTAGTGTTCTTTTCAGTTATCAAAGTAATACATAAAATGATAAATTGTTAAAATAATTCAAAAATACAAAGTAAAAAGTGAAATTCATGCCTTCCTGGAACCCAAGTGATCCCATTGGTCATCGGTTTTCATTGTTAAAAATTTGGTATATAATTAAAATTATTGTGTAAATATCTCCTTGTATCTCTGTGTAAACTTCTGATGCTATTTTTGTTGTGGCCTATTACAAAGCTTGTATGCTGATGGCATAGATGGTTATTTTAAGTTTATTAACATAACATAATAACATAATAACATAATAACATAACATAACATAAAGTCCTATCATTTTATGCCACACTTAGTAAAAACAGATTATTTACATTATGGTGAATTACTGACTTGTTAAAATTATTTCAACACACATTGGCTTGGAGTATATAGACATGTGCTATATACATATAGAATATAGTTAGAACTTTATTCACATTAAAGGTACAGTTTTAAATATATACTGATAGCATCATAACATTTTTATGTTTCGTCTTCACTTGTTTAGATTTTTAGAATTGAATTTCTTTGTTTTGACTTTCTCCAGGTACTGAAATTGTGAAGCCATATACACCTGTATCTGATTCCTTATTCTCAGAGTTCAAGGAACCAGTTCTTCCCAACAATATATACATCTACTTTTTGATCAAAATCTACCCTGCTGGATTCTTCACACCGGAGCTTGATCAGCTTCAGATTGGTTAGTATTTTTTTTTAATTTAGATTTTGTTCTAGATTGGATCACATATGATACTCTCCTTTGGTTATTTCCTTGTGGAATCTGTCAAATATCGTAAACTCACCATGTCTGCAGCCAAAGTTGTGTTCTCTTAGTCTCACCATATTCTTTCCATATTCCTCATCTGTTCTTTGCTTCTTGGTAGAATATTATCTGTTCATCCTCCACCCCATCTGGAGACTTGAGTCTTCCCTGAGTCTTCCCATTCAGTTCAGTTCAGTTCCATCACGCAGTTGTGTCCAGTTCTTTGCGACCCTGTGGACTGCCGTATACCCAGGCGTCCCTGTCCATCACCAACTCCTGGAGCCTACTCAAACTCATGTCCATCACGTCAGTGATGCCATCCAACCATCTCATCCTCTCTTGTCCCCTTCTCCACCTGCCCTCAATCTTTCCCATCAGGGTCTTTTCCAATGAGTCAGTTCTTTGTATCAGGTAGCCAGAGTATTGGAGCTTCAGCTTCAGCATCAGTCCTTCCAATGAATATTCAGGACTGATTTTCTTTAGGATTGACTGGTTTGATCTTGCAGTCCAAGGGACTCTCAAGAGTCTTCTCCAACACCACAGTTCAAAAGCATCAATTCTTTGGTGCTCAGCTTTCTTTATGGTCCAACTCTCACATCCGTACATGACTGCTAGAAAAACCACATTTTTGACTAGACGGACCTTTGTCAGTGAAGTAATATCTCTGCTTTTTAACATGCTGTCTGGGTTTGTCATAGCTATTCCAAGGAACAAGCATCTTTTAATTTCATGTTCATTTCAGTTTAATTTCAATTTAAAGTCATTATCTGCAGTGATTTTGGAACCCAAGAAAATAAAGTCTGTCACTCTTTTCCATTGTTTCCTCATCTATTTGCCATGAAGTGATGGTACCAGATGCCATGATCTTAGTTTTCTGAATGTTGAGTTTTAAGCCAACTTTTTCACTCTCCTCTTTCACTTTCATCAAGAGGCTCTTTAGTTCCTCTCTGCTTTCTGCCATAAGGGTCGGTATCATCTGCATTTCTGAGGTTATTGATGTTTCTCCCTGTAGTCTTGATTCTAGCTTGTGCTTCATCTAATCAAAGATTCACGTGATGTACCCTGCATATAAGTTAAATAAGCAGGGTGACAATATACAGCCTTGATGTACTTACTACTTGCCCAATTTGGAACCAGTCTGTTGTTTCCTGTCCAGTTCTAACTGTTGCTTCTTGAACTGTATACAGATTTCTCAGGAGGTAGGTAAGGTTGTCTGGTATTCTCTTGAAAAATTTTCCACATAGTCAAAGGCTTTAGCATAGTCAGTGAAGCAAAAGTAGATGTTTTTCTGGAATTCTCTTGCTTTTTCTATGATCCAGTGGATGTTGGCAATTTGATCTCTGCTTCTTCTGCCTTTTCTAAATCCAGCCTGAACATCTCGAAGTTCTCAGTTCACATACTGTTGAAGCCTAGCTTGGAGAATTTTGAGCATTACTTCGCTAGCTAGCATGTGAAATGAGTGTAATTGTGCGGTGGTTTGAACATTCTTTGGCATTGCCTTTCTTTGTTATTAGAATGAAAACTTGACCTTTTCCAGTCCTGTGGCCACTGCTGAGTTTTCCAAATTTGCTGGCATATTGAGTATAGCACTTTCATAGCATCATCTTTTAGGATTTGAAAAAGCTCAGCTGTAATTCCATCACCTCCACTAGTTTTGTTCGTAGTGATTAGTTCATAGTTGCTAAGGCCCACTTGACTTCACACTCCAGGATGTCTGGCTCTAGGTGAGTGATCACACCATTGTGGTTATCTGGGTCATTAAGATCTTTTTTGTGTAGTTCTTCTGTGTATTCTTGACACTTCTTGATATCTCCTATTAGGTCTATACTGTTTCTCTGTCTTATTGTGCCCATCTTTACTTGAAATGTTCCTTTGGTGCCTCTAATTTTCTTGAAAAGATCTCTAGTCTTTCCCATTCTATTGTTTTCTATTTATTTGCATTGATCGCTTAGGAAGGCTTTCTTATCTCTCTTGCTAATTCTTTGGAACTCAGCATTGAGATGGATATATCTTTCCTTTTCTCCTTTGCCTTCACTTCTCTTCTTGTCTAAGGCCTCCTCAGACAACGATTGCCTTCCTCCCAGTCCGGTCAGTGACTAAGTTCTGATGAATCTACCTCCCAGTGGCTTTTTAACCTGTCTTTTCCATCCTTTCTGCCACCTCTTAGATCAATCCTTCATCACCTCTCTCTTGATCTGTAACTGGTCTCTTCTCAGTTGCCTCTAACTGGTATCTTACTGTTAAGCTGCATTTTCCAGTTCTTTATCCATACCTGTCCTGATAATCAATTTAATCATGTGGCTCTGCAGCTTTGATACCTTGGGTGGGTCTCCATTACCTAACTGATTACACCCTTTTCGTGGCCTATGAAGACCTTGTTAAACTCTCCCGCTTCACCTCTCACTACACAGAACACTTGTGCTACTCAGGCTCCGCAAGTTTGTCGTCCTCATTCTTGGCTACATGAGGTTTGTAGGATGCCCACTGACCCTCTTTCTACCTGTCAAGTACCTTTGTTTTAGTATTTTTTAAAAATATCACTTCCTTTTTGAAACGTCCCTCCTCTTCTGAAGCCCTCAGTGACTAAGAAACCCCTCAGTAACTGTGAACTTTGTTCATAGCTCTAGGATAAGAATACATAATATTTCTTATTTACAGGACTTTGAGTTTAAGTGTATAGATTGTTTTATCTTTGTATTTCCCATACCTAGCAGAGCAGTTGGCACATAATGGGCTCTCAATAAAAGTACTCTGAAAGAATTAATAAAGGGACTATAATGAAATCTACCAATATTTAGATATTCCCTCCCTTACTGTTTTACTCCTTTTTCTGTGTCTTCAACTTTTCACTGCCTTTTGCCTAATAATAAATGTGCCCTTCCCCCTTTAAGACCACATTAGTAGTTATATCAAGTGGAATAGATTGTTGAAATTTGGAAATAGAAAAAATTTATTGCTATCTGAAAGTTAAGCTCAGCAGTTAACATGTAACAGATGTGATGAGGCATCTTTGGTTACATAAATCAGAATATTGAACATAAATGTGAACCTATAGAATTTTGGAATACCTGCAGATCTGATGAAGGTGATACCACCTCGTGAAGGACTGACAGCACAATTGTAATATAGAAGGTGGAAACTTAACCAGTGGTATTATAACCTATCTGTAGACATTGTGTATCAGAGAACAGGGTGGAGAGTCAGCCTACAGCATGCAAAAGGAAAGCTGAAATAGTAAGGTCAGGTTGTTTCTTCAACTTCATCTAGGGGAGCTCTCATGGCGCAGACACTGGTGCCCCTTAGAGGGTTGTATACTGGCGTGACCATGATAACTCATGAAACTCCATTATGACCTATAGGAGCTACCTTATCAAACTATCCACTTTGTTTCAATTCTGTGTTCATCAAGCAATTTTATATAATTATTTTGGCCTTCCAAATGGTCCAGTTTTTTATCCTCCTGCCCTGGGAATGAGACACCCTGGATGGAGCTCAGATCACTAGATGCAGGTAGTCTGGCTGAAAATCTGTTGCCATTCTGGCAGGTGTGCTTCAATCTCTTGTGAATTAGAGTAGTATTAGGTCCTTGCCTTCGGAGAAGGCAATGGCACCCCACTCCAGTACTCTCGCCTGGAAAATCCCGTGGATGGAGGAGCCTGGTAGGCTGCAGTCCATGGGATTGCTAAGAGTCGGACACGACTAAGCGACTTCACTTTCACTTTTCACTTTCACTCATTGGAGAAGGAAATGGCAACCCACTCCAGGGTTCTTGCCTGGAGAATCCCAGAGACGGGGGGAGCCTGGTGGGCTGATGTCTATGGGGTCGCACAGAGTCGGACACGACTGAAGCGACTTAGCAGCAGCAGCAGCAGGTCCTTGCCTGAGTCTAATCAATTTTATGACATTGGAAAGACTGGACTGTGGACAGAAGTTATGAAGATAATATCATTCTGTGAGGCTTCTTTAGTAAACAAACAGCTGACTTTTTCTTGAGGATATTCTGATCTCATGGTTCCTTTCAAATTATAACAGGGAGCTTCTGTTACTTTCTAATGTTTAACTCATCAATTACTACCCAATTCTTACTATCCTGCCATGGACAAGAAAGGGAAAAGAGATGAGCAGCCAAGCATTTAAAAATAAACCAGAGCATTTGAAATTGTTTTTTAAAGTATGGACAGCTTTATTTTTTTATTTTTTATTTTTAATATTACATTGAAAATTTCTGAAATGTCCTAAAGACAGTTCTCTTATCTGAGTGGTGCACAGAGATTATATCAGTTGCATACCAGAAAAGGGTTTATTCAACTATTTTGATTGTAGATTCAGTAGTAGTGCGCCCCAAGTATGGTTTCTGATCACGCTTTGTTTTTATAGGAATTCGGAATGGCTCTTGTTTTATTTTTTTTTTTCACTTGTGTTTAAAGATATTTTTATTGAAGCATCATTGGTTTACGTGTTGTGTCGGTCTCTACTGTGCAGAGACTGACCCAGTTACACACAGAGACATTCTGTTTCTAATGTTATTTTCCATCATGGTTTATCACGGGATATTGAATATAGTTCCCTGTGCTATATGGTAGGACCTTGTTGTTTATTCATCCTATGTATATAATAGTTTACATCTGTTAACCCTGAGCTCCCAGTCCTTCCCTCTCCCACCTCCGCCCCCTTGGCAACCACAGGTCTGTTCTCTACGTCTGTGAGTCTGTTTCTGTTTTGTAGATAAGTTCATTTGTGCCATATTTTAGATTCCACATATAAGTGATATCATATGATATTTGTCTTTCTCTTTCTGACTTACTTCACTTCGTATGATAATCTCTAGTTGCATCCATGTTGCTGCAGATGGCATTATGTCATTCTTTTTTATGGCTGAGTAATACTCAATTGTACATATGTACATTTATCCATTCATCTGTTGCTAGACATTTAGATTATTTCTGTGTCTTGGCTACTGTGAATAGTGCTGCATGTCTCTTTTTGAATGATTGATTTGTCCAGGTATATGTCCAGGCATAGGATTGCTGGCCCATATGATAATTCTATTTTTAGTTTTCTGAGGAACCTCCACACTGTTTTCCATAGTAGCTGTACCAATTTACATTCCCACCAAATGAGTAGCAGGGTTCCCTTTTCTCTACACCCTTTCCAGCATTTGTTTGTAGATTTTTTAATGATGGCCATTCTGACTGGTGTGAGGTGGTACCTCATTGTAGTTTTGATTTTCATTTCTCTAATAATTAGTGATGTTGAACATCTTTTCATGTGCCTATTGGCCATCTGTATGTTCTTTGAAGAAATGTCTACTAAGATCTTTCACCTATTTCTCCATTGGGTTGTTTGTTTTTTTTGTTGTTGAGTTGTATGAGCTGTTTGTATATTTTGGAGATTAAGTCCTTGTCTGTCACATCATCGGCAAATATTTTCTCCCATTCTGTAGGTTGTCTTTTTTTCTTTTTAGAGTCTCTTTTGTATGCAAAAGTCTATACGTTTGATTAGGTCCATCCCATTTGTTTATTTTGTTTTTATTTCTTGTCTAGGGAGCCTGAGCTAAGAAAACATTAGTACATAAGATAATAATATTTAAAAAATGCATTTTGCTGTGCAAAACCACCTAGGCTCAAAAGGCTACAAATTGTACAATTTTACCATTTATATGACATTCTGGGAAAAAGCAAAATTGTAGGAATGGAACAGATAGTTGTGAGGGGTGAGGTGAGGGGTTGAATACAAAGGGGAATTTTTAGGATGATAGAAGCATTCTGTATGCTCTTGAGATGGTGGACACATGACTATGCATTTGTCAAGGACCATGCAGAGTGAATTTTACTATGTGAAAAAAATATAAAACTTTCCGAAGAAAATGCGAGTTCTGCAACTTGTGTTTGGTGATGTCAGGGAATCCCAGATGGAATGCAGAGTGTGTCAGATGAATCTGTTTTACAAATGTATGACGTAACCTCAGTGAAGGGAGTAGGGAATAAAATAAACTGAACTAAAAAAATTAAAATAAAATGGGCTAAAGAATTCTCTCAAATTATTAACAGTATCTAGGAGTGATTTTTATTGCTATATATTTGTGTATTTTTGAATGTTCTTTGGTAAGGAAATGTAACTTTTGTAATTAAAACATTAACAGTAAAAAGATAATAATAACATATAGAAAGTATTTCTATTTCAATTTTTTCTCCTACTAGGTTTATTACTATGATTAAGAATCAGTATGTAAGTAGTGAGATATATATATATATATATATATATATATATATTCTCCACTCTGTACTATGCAAGACAGGTATACACAGACTCTGCTTTTGAAATACTTAGTTTTATCAATAATTTAGCAATCAAGTCTTTATTGATAATTTGTGGCAGTAGTTTATAAATTAGAGACTCCAGATGGTTTAGGAAAATAATGTTTGGAAATAAGTTTAATCAAACCTTATTATTAATTTGATTATAATGAAAATTTGAGTATAATGACATACTTGGGGGCCTAATGAATATTCTTAAAACTGCTTACATTCCTTGAAAACTGAGATGTATTCTGATAATTATGCAACCTGCTTCTCCTAGTGTTCTGTTTGAGTTTTTCTGATTTTTTTTTTTTCTGATTTCATGTATATTTCATTGTGTAGGAGATTCTGTTTCTGTAAGCAATCCTGAGGGCAATTTTATAATATGCCAGCTCCAAGAACTGGAAGATCTGTTTTTATTGGCAGCAGGAACAGGCTTCACACCAATGGTTAAAGTACTGAATTATGCTTTGACTAATATACCCAGTCTCAGGTATGTCATTTTACATTTAATTACTATCCCTTTTGAGGCTGTTAGGTTAGTAGAAGGTATTCTAAATCAATTAAAAACTCAGTGGACTTCAACAGACATGTCCTCATCCCTTTCTCCTCTAAGCTGTTTTATTCATTTGATTCCTTTAGTTTTGATACCTTTGATTACCTAATTGGCACTGAAAAACATTCATGCTGATTCATGGCTAGAGTTTCCATTCGTGCATATTTTAAATATAATTGAAATAGTACTTTTGAATTGTTGTTTTTTCTTTTAAGGAAAGTGAAGCTGATGTTCTTCAATAAAACAGAGGATGACATAATTTGGAGAAGCCAGTTGGAGAAATTAGCATTTAAGGATAAAAGGTATTAAAGTAGTACTAGCTCTGTGTTTAGATATTTTCATACATGTTCAGTCAGTTGAGACCTTAACCTCTTTCAGTTCAAGTTTTTAGTTGACCAGAAAACTCCTTCTAACAAAAAGTAAACAAATCAGTAATTTTCTTTAAAAAAATTTAAATGTAAGTAATGTTAATACACCTTTCCCAAAGAAATACTATTTGATAAGGTCAATGTGACATCAAATATATATTGATAAAATATATAATGGACTTTATAATGGACTTGATTGTTTAAATTAAGAAAAAAAATTTTGTCTGCACCACATTGCTCATGGGATCATGTTCCCCAACGAGGGATCAAACCCACAGCCCCCACACTGAGAGCTCAGAGTCCTAACCACTGGACCGCCAGGGAAATTCCTGGGCTTTCTGTTTATATCGTTATTTATAGTGAGTTGGGTTTCTTTGAAAATGATCCAGTGTAGTCAGTTTGGTAATTCAAGATTTTCTAATTATAATGGGGACAAATCAAATCAGTTTGGTGAGATGAGTTAAACAAAAATCAACATGTTTGGGACCTCCCAGGTGGTCCAGTGTTTAAGACACCACGCTTCCAGTGCAGGTAGCCTGGGTTCGATCCCTGGTCAGGGAGCTAGGTCCTGCACGGTGCAGCTCAGGATCCCACATTAAATAAAGCCAAATTAAATAAATAAGCAAACATGACTCTCTGCTACAGGATTCCTTAGAGTCTTCACCAGCCACGCCAGTGCCTGTTGTGACTCTCCAGGAAGGGGGTTCGTTATACATGGTTTAGCAAGATTCTCTTCATTTTTGTCTGCTTACATAAACACATTAAATATCACAAATGATCCTCAG
Source organism: Odocoileus virginianus (assembly GCF_023699985.2). Taxonomy (NCBI): domain Eukaryota; kingdom Metazoa; phylum Chordata; class Mammalia; order Artiodactyla; family Cervidae; genus Odocoileus; species Odocoileus virginianus. The sequence goes on along the minus strand of NW_027224341.1, from coordinate 1,256,741 downwards.
TAGACACTTCGGGAAATGCCAGTGCAGTTCATGGAAAAGAATTTGAAGCAGGCTGAATTCAGTGGTAGAATGAGGCAGCAAGGACAGCAGGGTCACAATTTGTTTCATTGAGAAAGGAGCCCAGGTGTAGTGAAGAAGGTGAGATGGGTTAATGGGCATATGCTCCATCTCCCCTAAAGAGAGGTGCAGCATGACATTCAAAACACATCTTTTAGAAGAAGAGCGAATTGAACAATCTGTCATACATCCTGAAGCATTTTTGTAATTGTTAAAAACTATTTCTAGAATTGCAGAACTTCCTAAGTCACACAAAACAGCTGATGTAAATGTTTATGTTTTTGCCGGTATAGTATAGATAAAATTCTCTGTGTTTTCAAACATAAAGACTTCAGGAACTCAGCTGTCCTGGGGCCTCCAGGTGCTTCTGAGTATTTTCCAAACATCTTCCCCAAGGTGATGTCATGGTTCCTCCTCATCTTTTCTCCCTGCTGTCTCCCATCCTCCCCATCATTCTCTTTTAGTAAGTAATTTGCACAAATTAAGAATGATCTGAACTTAATGATCTTTGAAGTGTTTTCTCTTCTTAATATACTTAAAACATAATCCTAAGAATATTTATTATGTCTGAGTAGTTGCATGGCAATTTAAAGCCTAATTTAAAGAAATATAGATTCCTGGGTTTTTCAAGTGTTTTTCACTCAAAGTGGAAAATTGGAAGCAGCGTTTATGAAAAAACCTGAAGACCTAAATTCTGGCTTTCTGTCTACCCTTACTAGCTTGAAACTGTATTCGAAAATTATTTGACTCTGTGGGCCTCTTTATCTTCAAAATAGAATAATGACGTTTGTCGTGCTTCCTTCCTAAGGCTATTGTGAGGACTAGAGAAGGCAGTGTAAATGCTTTGGAAACTGTGAAGCCCTGGCTCAGATATTTGCATTGCGGTTAGGGAGGACCTCTGTGGACATGCATTTCATTTCTGTGTTGACTACTTGAGATTCTTTTTCCTAAACAATCATTTAAAAGACTTTAGACAGACGGAGCTATACTTCTGTAGCTAGTTTTTTGTTTTTTCTTTTGTAAGTACTTTTGGCAGTTTGGGGACATGGTATTTTGTAAGATCTTTTCCTTGTACAAGGAAAATTCATTTACTAGTATTTCTGCGAACAGTATTTCTTTGATGTAAGAACTAATTAGTGAAGGGGCTGTGTTGACAGCTTCTGAACACAAGGCATGCTTTAACAACATCCCCTGTGTGTTTTTTCTTGCATGGCCCACATAATTGGGTTGGTGGCATTGTGTAGGCTTGAGGATAAGGAAAGCCCCCTTTTCCCCACTTCTGGATGAGTGTTCTAACAGCACTCATCAGGTGAGTGAGACGCCCCAGTTTGCTGGGAGAAGTGAGAGTGTTTTGACTGCCAGCCCGCCTTTATCCTCTCTCTTCTGCTCCCGCTCCTGGGCGTTCTCTGCTCCCTGCCTTCTCTTCCGCCTTCTGGAGACACACTCGCCTTGCTGGAGGCCTGCTGCTGGCACTGACCTCCAGCCCTGGCTGATCTGTGTCCTCTGGAGACTCATGGTCAGACCCTCACTGGAAAACACGTGGCTTCGTATGGGTAGGTGGCTTTGGAACATTTATCAGGAACCTTCCATATTCTGAGACTGATGCAGATGGAGGAGAAACCTGGCCTTAAAGGCTTACCGATGGGTTTTGGTAGTAGTGTTCATTCAAGATACATAATTGTTGAGTCCCATACATAGAAGGGAAGTAAAAGCTTAAATTTACTGTAAGGTAGTTTTAATTGGTCACATCTATCATTTAGTTGGGCTTCCAGTGGGAAAGAATCTGCCTGCCAGTGGAGAAGGAAATGGCAACCCACTCAGTACTCTTGCCTGGGAAATCCCATGGACAAAGGAGCCTGGTGGGCTACAGTCATAAACATCATTTAGTTAACATTTAAGGCTTTTTTTTCTGTTAAGTCACCCTTTCCTACATCTTGACTCTCCTGTGTCACTTCTCATTTTACCAATACATTTCTGATGACAAAATGTGACACTTGAACGCATCGTCTTGGTTAGATTATTATTGGATTGTGGCAATAAAAACATGTGTATTTAAATGAAATACCCTGTTCTCTGTAGGATTAGGACAGTTTTCTAATCAGTCCTTTGTGGAAAAAGGAGGAATAGGAAAAATGAATGCTGAGACTGGTGTGTAATCTAGTATTTTCATTTTCAACAAGCGTGTTTATCCAAATAATGTGGTTGGCAAGGGAAATTCTTTGAAACATAATTGTGTAATGGAAACATTAACCTTGTGACCCTGGGCAAGTTACTTGATCTGATGGAGCTTCATTTTTTCCATCTGTGAAAAGGGGCATCAATATCTGCATCATAGAATTGTTTGCGTATGGGGGCAGTGGAATGGCAGAGTAGGTGCTGGGCCCAGAATTAGTATATTTGTAACATCCATTCATTCGTGAAAAACTTGTGAGCGTCAGCCATGTGCCTGTTCCCCAGGGTTATGATAGGAAACAGTATTTTCTCAAGCAATCCATCTTCCCACGTTGCTAAATTTACTAGAACCACAGAAAATAGGAAGACCATAAGTGTTCTTTTAGGATGTTTCTGTTTCAGTTCAGTTTTCATGTCATTAAGCCTTAAATGTGAGTGGGGAAAGAAAGCTTGCCTGAATTTTATCCGAATATACTATTACACTTGACCATTAACTCCCGTAATTGGAATTTGGTTCACAACATTCCAAGTCTAGGGAAGTCTCCCACATATACGTTCCTAAAGAAAAATGAGAGAGAAACAGAACATAAATATGTACAGCAACAGCTGTAGCTAATTATTACGTAAACTGCGATCCAAATTAAATTTCTCGTATTTTTGTCTTTTACTGAGCAGTGTTATGAGGCCTGCTTGGCTCAGTATTATGCATTGGTACTTCCCTCGCCCCTCAGTAGAACGCACCTACTCTGAGTTCTCTGCTTTTGCAGAATTAGTTTTCAGGGGAAGGACAGTTTTACAATGAGATTGACTTCTGGGTGGCATTGATGATTTGTTGATTTCTCCGTTTATAGAATTAATATGAATTTATATAGAAAAATTATACGGGGAAAAATCATCTATAGTCTTACCATCCAAGCAACAATAATGGTCTGTATCTTTCCATTTTCTTTCTCTTTCTCCCCTTTTCCTCCCGCCCACCCACATATACTTATATACATGTATTATTTGTTTTCTTTTGTATTTTTTAAATAATGTAGTCCTACTGACTATACTTTTTATAACCACATTTTCTCTTTAGTGTATTGTGTGTGTTCTATGTATAGAATACTTTAAATCTAACTCTTGACCTTGAGTGAGTCTACAGCCTAGGGGGCATTTATGTCTGGAAACAGTTTTGATTAACAACTAATGAAAGGGGTTCCCCTGGCACCTAGTGGGTAGAGGCCAAGAATGCTGTTAAGAGCCTACAGTGCACAGAACAACACAAGATGACAGAAAATTATTCTGCCCAAAATGCCAGTAGTGCTAGTTGGGAAAGCCTGCACTATGCCATGGTTTTTAATAGCTGCATTGTATTTGGTCATTGAGTTCATTGTTTTTCAGTCACTTGATCGTGTCTGACTCTTTGCTACCCCGTGGACTGCAGCACGCCAGGCTTCCCTGTCCACCACCAACTCTCAGAGCTTACTCAAACTCATGTCCATTAAGTTGGTAATGCCATCCAACCATTTCATCCTCTGTCGTTCCCTTCACTTACCTTCAATCTTTCCCAGATCAGGGTCTTTTCCAATGAGTCAGTTCTTTGCATCAGGTGGCCAAAGTATTGGAGCTTCAGCATCAGTCCTTCCAATGAATATTCAGGATTGATTTCCTTTAGGATTGACTGGTTTGATCTCCTTGCAGTCCAAGGGACTCTCAAGAGTCTTCTCCAACACCACAGTTCAAAAGCATCAGTTCTTCAGTGCTCATCCTTAGGGTTTAAGGGTCTAATTCTCACATCGGTACATGATTACTAGAAAAACCATAGCTTTGATTATATGGACCTTTGTTGGCAAAGTGATATCTCTGCTTTTTAATATGCTAAGTTTGTCATAGCTTTTCTTCCAAGGAACAAGCATCTTTTAATTTCATGGCTGCAGTCACCATCTGCAATGATTTTGGAGCCCAAGAAAATAAAGTCTGTCACTGTTTCCATTGTTTCTCCATCTGTTTGCCATGAAGTGATGGGACCGGATGCCATGATCTTAGTTTTCATAATGTTGAGTTTTAAGCCAACTCTTTCACTCTCCTCTTTCACTTTCATCAAGAGGCTCTTTAGTTCCTCCTTGCTTTCTGCCATAAGGGTGGTATCATCTGCATATCTGAGGTTATTGATATTTCTCCTGGCAGTCTTGATTCTAGTTTGTGCTTCATCCAGACCAGCATTTCTCATGATGTACACTGCGTATGAGTTAAATAAGCAGGGTGACAATATACAGCCTTGATGTACTTCTTTCCCAATTTTGAACCAGTCTGTTGTTCCATATCCAGTTCTAACTATTGCTTCTTGACCTGCATACAGGTTTCTCAGGAGGCAGGTAAGGTGGTCTGGTATTCCCATCTCTTTAAGAATTTTCCACAGTTTGTTGTGATCCACACAGTCAAAGGCTTTAGTGTAGTCAATGAAGCAGAAGTAGATGTTTTTCTGGAATTCTCTTGCTTTTTCTATGATCCAGCAGATGTTGGCAATTTGATCTCTGGTTCTTCTGCCTTTTCTAAATCCAGCTTGTACATCTGGAAGTTCTCAGTTCACGTACTATTGAAGCCTAGCTTGGAGGATTTTGAGCATTACCTTGCTAGCATGTGAAATGAGTGCAATTTTACGGTAATTTGAATATTCTTTGGCATTGCCTTTCTTTGTTATTGGAATGAAAACTGACCTTTTCCAGTCCTGTGGCTGTTGCCAAGTTTTCCAAATTTGCTGACAGCTCAAGTACAGCACTTTAACAGCATCATCTTTTAGGAGTTGAAATAGCTCAGTTGAAATTCCATCACCTCCACTAACTTGGTTTGTAGTAATACTTCCTAAGGCCCTCTTAACTTCACACTCCAGGATATCTGGCTCTTGGTAAGGGATTACATCATCGTGGTTATCTGGATCATTAAGACCTTTTTTGTACAATTCTGTGTACTGCACGGTAAAAATTCACCAGAAGAATCACTAAGTCAAAGTGTACCAAGGCTATTGATCCATTTTGACAAATAGCCTCTAAAAAGGTAAAAGTTTTTCTGTACTCTGGGGACTAGCAATGTGTTAGTTCCTTTAAGATAGCAAAATCCAGTGATTCCAGAAGCACAAGGAAACTGAACAAAATGCTTGAATCCCTTCCTTTTCCTGCAGCCTGTGAGGCAACTCAGATATGTGGATCCCTAATCTGGACCCTAAACCACTTTCTGTCTCCCTGTTAGATGTTCCTCCAGGGGTGTGTTTCTTGGAATGTGTTCATGTATTCCCACCCTAAAGGGCTCTGTGATTAAATAGGTTTGAGAAATAATGTATGCTTTGTTAGCTTCTTGAAGCTTAATATGAACTTACCATATTCAAGGCTTTGAAAAATTCTAAAGCAATATCTTTTAATTTTCCCCCAAACTTACTTGATTAGGTTAGCTTTTTTTTTTCATGGACTACCACTAACATTTGGAAGAACACAAGTGTTTCATCAGATTCATTTTGAGAAATGTTTCTATAAGATGTACATTTTATCTCTTGTTAACATCAGCTGTTTATTTTATGAGCTGTTTTTCCCATGACCAAACAGCATTCACCACAATTTCTAGTATTTTTCTTTAGAGAAACCAGGGAAAGCTAGGGCCCCAAATACTCTTGAAATACTATTTTGTGGAAGTAACAAGTCACTGAAGCTTTTTAAGCAAAGTAATTGTGAGATTGGATCTGGGTTTTTAGGAGAACTAGCATAACAAGGACGTGCCACGTAGATGAGGATAAGGCTAATAGAGCAACATCTTAGACAGGAGATAGAAGGGCTGGAACTGAAGCTGTGGCAGTAAAAATGGGAGGGCAGGGCCATGCATGTGTAAGAAATAAGAATCAGTGGGTCCGGTAACTTGATTGCCTCGGGGAGAAGGGAATATGTTGTGAAGTGATTTCAGGCTCTGCATGTGGTTTAGACTGAATGAATACATTTGTATTTAAGATTTTTTTATCTCAAGTCATTATCAGTCTACTTGAAAATGATTTCTTTTTGACAAGCTTGTTTACTTCCATTGACATTTAGACCTCATAGAATCAGGTCTCTCTTTCTTTCTCATATATATTGCTTTGCACTTTATGGATCCTCAAAATGTATTTTCTGATAACTTTTTCCAAGTCCTTTCTGGCACTTTTGAAATCGTACGGTAGAGAGGAATTTCAGAACATTCACCAGTTCACCCCTGCGTGCTGCAAATGCTCCAGACAGTAAGTTGCCTTTTAGAAAAATTCAGAAGTAACCATCCATAATAACCATCTCTATCTTGAAGTGTTGTAAAAAAATCCTTCATTCAGGTATTTTTTAGTTAACTTGGGATTGCTCCCACTCCAGTTTAATCTCTTTTCCAGTCCCAGGAAGGAGAAGATCATTCAGTTGTGTCCACCTCTTTGTGACCCCATGGACTATAGCCCACCAGGCTCCTCCGTCCATGGGATTCTCCAGGCAGGAACACTGGAGTGGGCGCTGTGTCCTTCTCCAGGGTAGCCTCCTTCCATGCTCTAAAACTGCATCCATGCCACCTGGTCTGCTTCCTTTGAGAGCCCCAAAGGTCTGCCCAGGGGACCATTGTATAACTAAATACAAAACACATAAGGCATTTATACCATTTATGTAAGGATCACAGTTATTTTTCACCCTTTGGTAGATGCCTACAGAAGGTATGCCACGAATTAGGCTTTTTTTTTTTTCTTTTTAAAGCAGCTCATTCAAGGAAAAACAGGATTTTTTTGGATGACAAAGGACACCAATATTGATTTACATTTCTTAGCAGTTTTATTCCAGTTGACAGGTTTATTGGAAGATAGAGGCAGAGGAGACTATCTTTCATTTGTAATTTCACAGGGCAGCTGCTGCATTCCATTGCACTGTGTATGATTAGAAATGTCTTAAGATAGTGATTCTGCAGCTGCTCTTAGGTTCCCTTTGATAATCTGATGAAAGGTTATGGACCTTCCCAGAAAAATGTTCTTACAAATTCACATACATTTTTATATGTAATTTCATAGATACCAGCATATGGCTTTGCTTTTCCAAGTATAGTGTTTATTTTTAACAATATACCTTGTTCAATAAACTCCTTTATTTATTCCTCACGTATTTTTTGCACATTTGTCTCAAACCAAGCCTGAATACAGTGTAGAAGGAGATAAACAAGGACTCTGCCCTCATGAAGCAGTAAACAGAAACATCACATTCCAGAATTATCTAACACTTTTTAATTATAAGTGCAGGAAAGGAAAAAATGTTAGTGAAAGAATGTTTTTGGGGGGTGCTATTTTGTATAGGGTGGATTTGAATCACTGCTAAAACAAAATGGGAATCTTAAAAGCAAGAAATAAAACATATCTCTATAGGGTTTTTAAATATAAAATCAGATTATTAGACTTGTAAGAGCATGCAGTTTTTCCCACCTAGAGTCTGGCTCTGCTGAGAGCTGGGACGGCTTTTCTATCCCCAGCTGGCCCTGAGCTGATTTGTATACTTGTCCCACCCTCACCCTCCCCAGCCCACACCGTCCCGCCCCGGCTCCCATCAGCCTCGGAGCGTGAACCTGCTGCAGTGTGCAGTGGCGAGGACCGCTGCGCCAGCTGCCTCTTGTTTCTGCTCTGATATTTGGCTACCCAGGCCACCTCACAAGAGAAGTAATTCACTTCAGCGTTTTCTTGAGATTAACATATAATTAATTTCTGCCACTCTTGACAAAATATCTAAATTACTCAAGCAGAAAATGCAGCAAGGCATTTGATCTATGCTGCTGAAAAATGATAAGAATTAATGGTGTTTGTGAAAACAGAGCAAAGGGACCAGGTACAGCTTAGAATTTTCAATTTGCTGTGGCTCTTCACCAGCAGTTCACATATCATATTACAGAGCTGTGGGAAGAACTGGTCCGGAGCTCCTCTGAGACTTGGTTTGATGTACTTTCTTCTGTAATTCTGTACCCTTGTCTAATGCCTTACTCCCTAGCGTCTGGGCGCCTCCTGTGTGTTGGCCACTAGGGGTGCAGCGGCAACCAGTCCCTGCCCTCGTGGAGTTTCCAGTCTTATGGGGAAAGTAGACATTACTAAAATAATCATCTCGGTGGCCACCTATTTACAGCCTGATTTAAGAGTGATAAAAAAGAGGAAAAGGGAAACGTTTCTACAACACATGTAAGAAGAGACTTGGTGGAACAGCAGTGCTTCCCTGGAAGTGATGCTTGAGCTAAGAACTGAGCGGTGGGGTGTGGTAGAAGCTTTACAGAAAGAGAACAGGCAGGGTGTGGCAGTGCAGGCTGAGAGAGGCAGGGCACAGAGCTGGGAGCTGGGACTGGGGAGGACTTGGATGTGAAGGGTGAGGCAGATCAATCTCCGGTTTCCGGCTTGTGCACCTCGCGTGCCTGTGGTGCCGTTCACAGCAGTGAAGCCAGGTGTGGCGCAGGGAGCCTGCGTGGTGAGGTGCAGACAGAGTGGAAGAGTCAGATAGGCAGCTGGTTATCAGAGTCACGGACTCATTGGATGGGTTTGAGTCAGATTAAAATTCACATGTTCTTTACTGAGCAGATTAATAGAAGCGTGGAGCTAAGATAACTTTGAGCTTTCTTTTTTTTTTTTAATTCAAAATATTTTAATTTCAAATGATTTGGTTTGTAGGGTCCCTAAAAACCACATTCTCTATCTTGGGTATAGTCATCCTTGGTTTAATTCAACAACTGTTTATTGAGTGAAGTACATTTATATGTAGGTAGAATGTAATTACACACAGGTCATGAACCCAGGCTAAGCTCTCTCTGAGTTCAGTAAAAAATGTCACATTATTCTTTCCTGTAACAGAAGTTTATGTTAAATAACTATGGATTTACTTGTATTTTTTTGTGAAATCTTTGTTTACAATCCCTTGCAGTGCTCTTCTAGCAAGTGTATCAACCTTCCTATATTCAGTTGTTCTCCAGAGGAGAAAAAGATGTTTTAGTGAACTTGAAACATGTTCATGATGTGTTTAACATAATGAACTTTTTAAAGAAATGTTTCTTTTTTCCAGATTTGAGGTTGAATTTGTCCTCTCAGCACCTACTTCCGAATGGAGTGGCAAACAGGGATGCATTTCACCAGCTCTGCTCTCTGAATTTTTGAAAAGAAGTTCAGACACATCCAAAGTCCTCATCTGCCTTTGTGGACCAACGCCATTTACAGAACAAGGAATGAAGTGAGTAGCAATGTGGTAGGTGAAAGAAATGCAGCACTGGTGAAATGACCACCTTCTATAAAAAGCAGCTGATGTGGCTCTCAGTTCTTCCTGTTCATATGAACCCGCGCTTTGGTAGTCTGTCACAGTGTAAGAAAATCATAACGAAGTGTTTAATCTGTATGCAGTGAAGGGTTGGAGGCCCCAGTTACGCACAGAGTTAAACGCGAACACAAAAATAAGACATACCCAGCTCTTGATAGCCTCTCATAGTGGTAGGCAGCATGAACACATTCACAGAATGGGTGCCCGGTCTTTTCTGGGACGCTAGATTCAACCTCTCCTTCCACCAGAGCTTCATAATATATAATAATCTTTTAGAAATATAAGCTGTGTTCATCTCATTTTAGCTTTTGATCCTCCTTCACTCTCTGCAGCTGGGTGAGCATTAGTCAAAGAGTTGAACTCTGCACAATGAAAAATCAGTGGTATGACTATCTTATTTAAAAATCACCTTGATCTGATTTAACTCTAAATGACACATTAACATGTTTTGGTTAGGTATAGCGATAGCCACTGTTACTGGGTTTCTAAATGATTTTAAAATATAGCTGCCTTAAAGGCTCTGCATTTTCCTTGTTTGGTATATGACTGAACCTAACACTTTCTAGTTAGTTTTCTCTCTTACTGTTTTATTTTTAATTATGAAAAAGGCAGGAGGTGTGGCTGGAAAGGTAGGGTGGGATTAGATGGTGAGAGGCTTGCCCGCTGTACCACACTGGTCCTTTTGACTCCTGTGCCATCCTGACCCTTGGTGTGAATATGTGTGTCTGCTCTGGAAGCTACCAGTTTGGGTTGGAGTCCCAGCTCCACCGCTTACAGTCACCCTGCAGCCACTAGCTATGAGTCAAAGCTTTCTAAACTTCGATGCACTCACCTGTATGCACATGTGTGTGCTCAGTCTATGGCCCACTCTTTGGGACTCTACCGACTATAGCCGCCAGGCTCCTCTGTCCACGGAATTCTCCAGGCAAGAATACTGGAGTGGGTTGCCATTTCCTCCTCCAGGGGAATCTTCCCGACCCAGGGATCAAACCCGCATCTCCTGCATCTCTTGCACTGACCGGCAGATTCTTTACCACTGCCACCTGGGAAGCCCCATTTATACAAGGGAATAAATGATAACGTTTATGCACGTGAAGTGCTTAGCACAGTGACTACATAGAGGGAGTTCTGAATAAATGTTTATTTTTTACAGCAGCATTTTAAACAGCTGCTTTTAAGATTTCAGTCTCCTTTGATAGTGTTTTCCAAGTAAAATTATACTTAACCTGTATTTCTACTTTTCCTGTTCAGTGAGGGAAAATTAAGACAGAATGCTATGGTATCACCTCCTTACTTTGAAAACTGATAAATAAAGGGGAAAAAATTAAGGATTTATTCTGCCTTTTCTGTATGAGCTATACTACTGGGCAACCACATAACAAGTGAGAAGAAGTTATTCTTTAGATAATTCCTTGGCTGATAAACAAATAAAGAATGATAGAAGTAGGATGTCATCAACTTCAGTCCCTAATGAACTAATTGATCTGCACCTAGATCATCAATGGTGGTTTGCATCCCAAGAGAGAGCCAACCAGGTATTATGTGCCTCGTGATGAAAGAGCACTATCTATGACGTAGCCTGGTCAAAAAGAATTGAACCTGTATCTGATCAAACTCTAGATCTGATTAAATTTAGGGAGATAAAAGGAACATATTATTAGAGTAAAGCCAAGGGGATACAGCAAAATCAGAACCATGGGGGAGTCAATGTGTGAAAATCTTATTTTGTCAACAAAAAAATTGCAGGACAGAGAGAGATGGAGGGGATCTTACAGCTCAAGAGATACCTAAAACACATATAAGCCAGTCACAGTGAATAGACTTCAGTTGGATCTTGATTCAAACATACTTTTAGAAATGATAACACTTATGAGACAGCTGCAAATGTGAACACTTACTAGATATTTGATGACACTAAGGAATTATTGTTAATTATTTAGAAGTGAAAATTATGGGATTTTTTAGACAACACATGTTAGCTGGGAAATATGAAAAAATACTATGGTTACAATGGTAAACTTTGATCTTATTTTATTTTCAAGGATCTTCCATGAGAAACATGTGCTTTGTATTTGTTTTTCAGGATGCTGCATGATCTGAACTTTTCCAAAGATGAGATCCATAGTTTTACAGCATAATGAAGAGCTGTCATTCAACTGTTTAATCTAAATTTGTGATTACTTAGGGTTTTTTTTAAGAGAACATTTTTGTATATACTAAAAGGTTAACTAGAATCCAAGTTTCAGTTTCTTAAAAACAAATGTTTCTTCACTATAGATACCTTGTGGACTTTATTTTGTACCTTAACTTATTTTACTACTGATATTTGTCCTGAAAAGTCAATCATGACAAGTACATATAGGATTCTTTGTTATGAATCACAAAGTTCCTTACCATGTAAACTGTTATCACTGTTCTACAATAAGCTCTCGTGTTTTATGACATGATAAAGCAAATGATCATTTTGATCATATTTCTATGCTGTACAATGTCTTATTAGCAATACAGATTAAATTTTACATTGCACTGTTAACTCAGGAAATGATTATTTATGTCCTTGTTCTTATTATGAAAACATGGAATGTTATAACTTATTAAGCGATCCAAACATTTTGTGTCTATGGCCTTGATACAGAGTAGAATAAAAATATACTTAAGTACTTTTTAATCTTTGTCATAGAAATGTGTTTGAATGCATGTTTGGGGTGGTATATAAGGAGAATTTTAAAAGGCAATGATAAAAGATTCTGGAGAGACTTCACACAGGTACTTTTGGATTAGATGTGTTTAGAAACTTAGATAACTTTGACAACTATTCTTAGCCAAAACTAGAGGCATTGGGAAAGATAATGGAAGTGTAGCCTCTGGTCCCATGGCCTAAAACAATCATTTGCTGCTTTGGAATGGATTAAATTTAAATTCTTTTTGAGTCTGCCTTTAGACCAACTAGGAAAATGAGGAACATGCCATCCTAAATGATACCTTCCCTCGCTGGCTGCTCGCCCCACAAATGCCAGTTCAGCGGGGAGCCCTCCTAAACTGCTGTGTGGTCATCTTTCTCTCCCTGCCGCTGTGCACAACCAGCAAAAGCTCTCACAGACGGGGATTCTTCAAAGGGTATCAAGAAGAGTCGTTGTGAGCTTTTCACGAGGAAACCGTGTTGGATGCATAGGTGGTTCTGCATAAGCTGACCTCGATTTTTCAGTGCTATTCAGGATAGCAGCATTGCTTTTTTACAGAAATGCCGGGGAGGGGGGCCGGGGGAGGGGTGTCTCCAAGTTCCCTGTAAATGATTTTGTAAACAGCTAAGCTTCACCGAATGAATGGTATACTCAAGAGAAGACGCAATATGAACATTCCTCAAATTACACACCCCCAGCCTCGGAAGCTGCCCAAGTGCAAGTGGCTGAGTCAGCACTGCCCTCCCTGTGTCCCTCGTCTGTCTGTCCTCACTCATCCAGGCGGGACCTGGCTGTCCTGGGCTTCGGTGCTCCCTGACGCCTAACAGAAACATTTTCTACCTCCTGCCTTCCTGCCCCCTGCTTTTCTCCCCTAAGACTATGAACTTTCTAGGCATACCTTTTTTGTTGTTAATTAGTAATATAGAAATTAATTCTACCTTAGCCAGCTTTCTTATTTTTTCTATCCTTTTTCTTCTCTCCCCCAACCCTTTTTTGACTGCCTCCAGTAAACAAAGTCTCTGTTACCCTCTGTATCTCTTCCTCTATCCTCTTCATACTGCATTTTAAAGCAAAATAAAACCCATAAGCATCCTCTCAACCTGTATATTAATAATCCTCAGATTAGTGTCTTAAATTGAGAATCAACTGAGCTTCAGTTTTACCTCCCAGATACCACCTGGATGTTCCATAACCCCCTAAAATTCAATAGATCCCAAACTAAACTTTTGCCATGACCACCATGTAACCCAACCAGGTTTGTTTGGCTGATGCTTAGCAAGCCAAAACACTGAGACGCCAAGGTTTGCAGCACAGTGAGGGTTTTTCCAGTGGTCATGTATGGATGTGAGAGTTGGATTATAAAGACAGCTCTAAGTAAGTAAAGTCGCTCAGTCATGTCCGACTCTTTGCGACCCCATGGACTGTAGCCTACCAGGCTCCCCTGTCCATGGGATTTTCCAGGCAAGAGTACTGGAGTGGGTTGCCATTTCCTTCTCCAGGGGATCTTCCCGACCCAGGGATCGAACCCGGGTCTCCAGCATAAAGAAAGCTGAGCACCGAAGAACTGATGCTTTTGAACTGTGGTGTTGGAGAAGACTCTTGAGAGTCCCTTGGACTGCAAGAAGATCCAACCAGTCCATCCTAAAGGAAATCAGTCCTGAATATTCATTGGAAGGACTGATGCTGAAGCTGAAATTCCAATACTTTGGCCACCTGATGCGAAGAACTGACTCATTGGAAAAGACCCTGATGCTCGGGAAAGATTGAAGGTGGGAGGAGAAGGGGACGACAGAGGATGAGATAGTTGGATGGCATCACCTACGTGATGGACGAGAGTTTGAGTAGACTCCCGGAGTTGGTGATGGACAGGGAGGCCTGGTGTGCTGCAGTTCATGGGGTCGCAAAGAATTGGACACGACTGAGTGACTGAATTGAACTGAGGGTTTTTAAAAAAAATCTGCCAAGTCAGGAGGCCAGAGAACAAGTCTCAGATCTGGAAGGGGCTGGGGTAGTTATGGGATTAAAGAATAAAGAAGCAGGATTTTCTGAGGCATGGGGAGAGGTGATTGGGAAAAGGTAGGGCAATTGTCATTCTGCGCGTGTGTGACTAAGCTCCAGGCCCTTGCATGTTCAAAAGTGGAGGCACTCTGCAGGACCCAAGGGTGGAGTTTTTAGCCCTCTGATATCAAAAGGTCACTGTGCCATTTGGAGCATCAATGATTCTAAATAGTCTTAACCAGCTCAGCTCCAGCTAGACACAGTGCCTCCAAGTTCCTAGGAAAGTAACTTGGGCAGATATCATTGTTTTGGCTACATGCCCCTTGGAAGACAGGCAAGTCTTAAAACTGCCTTAATTAGTGAAGTCAACTGAAGTGGATTTGAATCGACCCACAGTTTAAATCTCTCCCAAGTCTGTTCCTCCTCTTGAATTCTTGGATTCACTGGTGCTACCTTCCATCTCGCCAGTCCTAGAACTATTCAGGCTCAGTGTCGCCCTCTCCAGTCTGATTTCATTCCAACCAGCCCTTCCCTGTTGGCCCTAAACCACACCAGTGAAAGCCTTAGAATTGGTCTTCCTATTGTAGTCTTTAATTACTATTCCTATGGTAGCTCAGATGATAGAGAATCTGCCTGCAGTGCAGGAGAACAGGGTTCGATCCCTGGGTCTGAAGATCCCCTGGAGAAGGAAATGGCTACCCACTCCAGTGTCCTTGCCTGGAGAATCCCATGGACAGAGAGCCTGGCGAGCTGTGTAGTCCATGGGTTTGTAAAGAGTCATCACAACTGAACAACTAACAACAACAACAAAAGTTTGCAGCCTTGATCTCACTGAAATCTATTCTTCACCCCAGTGTGTTCTAGAACGCCTTGGGAACTCCTCTAAATAGAGCCCCAGTCCCCCATTTAATGCAGCCATATACTGAGAAGCACACGTGGCTGTAACTATTATTCTTGAGCAAAGAGCTCCAAGACTCCTACTTCCTGTGTTTGCAATAAGAAAACGGAATTATATTCAAAGTCACTTTTCCTTGAGAATTCTGCTTTCTTACTTCCTTTTAAAAATGTGTTTATGTGTCAGTTTTCTATTTCTGCCAGAACAAATTACCACAAATTTAGTGGCTTAAAACAACAGCCTATTTGTTCCAAGGCTTAGATGCCTGGGCCCAGTGAGGCTCATCTGGGTCTTCTCGCAAGGCTGTGATCAGGCTTGTCAGCTGGGCTCGACTCTTCCCTGGAGAAGATTTCGCTTTGGAGACCATTTGAAGAACGTCTTTGGAAGACCATTCTGCCTACTGCAGTCTGTGTAGGGAACAGAGAGAAAATTGTCCAAGGTAAGATAATTATATTTTGTCTAGCCATGTAAATTTTGTCCTAAACTAGTTTGGGGCTGTGTTTGTTAATAACTACAGCCCCCCATCTTTGGGCAGATGACAGTCTCTGCTTGGTCTCTGATATTTAGCATGGTGGTTGCTAGCTTAAAAAAAAATGAAGCCTCCACCACACCGCTTCTCTTGGTGTGTTTCTGCTTTGGTTTTCCTATGAATCATCTTCACGCACGGTTGCCAGTTTGGCAGGCCTCAGAACTCCAAAGTAACCTATCTACAATGCAAAAGTGTGTTTTCTACCCTGGTTCCAGTCCTCCGCTGCTGCCCGGTCCCCACTCATAGCATGGAGGCTCCTCTTTGGGGGCAACGTGCTGAGCTTGGGGCCCCTATAATGAGGCACTGATTCCTCACCAGGAAAGCAAGGCCTGAGGACTTCAGGCTGCTGTCCCCAGCCCCCTAGTCCTCCAGCAGGTGCTCAGCTCTCTTCACCCCGAGAGAAGCTTCTGTTATCCCAAGAATATTCATGTCCAAATCCTTCCATGGATGTATTTTTTCATTCCTCTTGGATGAATACCTACTACTGAAATTGCTGAGTCACATGGTAACTGTATATTTAATTCTATTTTATTCTGCATATATTTTTAGATCTAATGTTGAGACACGCTAGTTAGATAATCATGCTTTTGAATGTACTGTTTCAGATTTTTAAGACAATGCCAGGTTTAGTGGGTTTTTAGTTTGTTTTTCCCAAACTGGTTGTACCATTTTACATTCCTGCCAGCTCTGTATCAGAATTTCACTTCTTCCACATCCTCAACAACCTTGAATTATTAATCTTTTAAGCTTGTAGGGGTATCTTATTGTGGTTTTTTAAATTTATTCATTTTTAATTGAAGGTTAATTGCTTTTCAATATTATAGTTTTAATGCATTGTCTGGTGTCTACTCATGTCAAACTTATCATGTGCCTATTGGCCACTGGTGTATTGTCTTTCATATGGTGTCTGTTTTAATCTTTTGCTCCATTTTTAATTGGATTGCTTTTATTATTAAATTGTAAGCATTCTTTATATATCTAGATAAGTCCTTTTTCAGATTTGTTTCATGAATATTTTCTTCCATTATTTGACAGCAAATCCTATGGAGTGCTTAGTACAAGAATAAGTTTAGAGATATAAATCAATTTAAATCTGACTAAACCAAGAGAGTAAAATAAATAATAGTGCAGAGGGCCACTCTGAAGTTGATATGTGAATGACTAAAATTCTAGGACGATAGCTCTGGCAATGGAGTTGGGAGAATATTCTGGAAGGGAAGGGTCAGAGAGGCAGACAGCTAATGACAAGCAGGATCATAATGAAACAGCTTCAATTCTGGTTCAATGACAAACACATTAAATAATGAAAATCATCACTGTCGGCAAATACAAACCACAAGAGCTTTGTGGAAGCTTTGCTTTGGGGGAGAAACAACCACTGACTTGTTTCAGTACATTTTGTCCATTGCTCTGTTAACAACTGGGCACTTGGAGATAAATCTGAAAAAGCTGCTGGCAACCCTCTTCCTTAAATTCGAAGAGCTTATGTTCTGACTCAGGATTCTCTAATTAGCCATCGCAGCCCATGATGATTAGAACAGCGAGGGGGATGTATTTTTTCGTAATGTTTGCTGAGGCAGCCTGCATGGACTTCATTACAATTCTATTTCCTCTCATTTAGAACATGCTGAAAAACAGTTATTTGTGTTCTGTACAAATAACTCTTACTTGTAAACACGTCTAAGGGAAAAGCTGCTGAAATTCTTAGTGAAATACATTCAGGTATTTGTTATGCTGGGGATCTTTCACTTTCTGAGCAAGTTAATATTTTACTTATATATAAGAATTGTCACAAGGCAGGTCTCGGATAGCCATGTGCTCACACAGTTTAGAAAAAAAAAATCATCATTATGCATCTAGATTTTCCTCATTGTCTTTCACATATTATGTGGTGTATTTTAATATATACTATGGTGGCTCAGTGGTAAAGAATCCACCTGCCAATGCAGGAGATGCAGGTTCAATCCCTGGGTCAGAAAGATTCCCTGGAGAAGGAAATGGCAACCCACTCCAGTATTCTTGCCTGGGAAATCCCATGAACAGAGGAGCCTGACAGGCTACAGTCCATGGGATTCGCTAAGAGTCAAACATGACTTAACAACTGTGTATACACTCATAAAGTATATAGTATTTTAAAATCTTGAATTAATTGTTCTAATTCTTTGGTGAGGTGAGAATTCTGTGCAATATACCATTAGAAGAAGGGCCATTCTTCCTCACTCAGTGGCTGCTGCTGCTGCTAAGTCACTTCAGTCGTGTCCAACTCTGTGCGACCCCATAGACGGCAGCCCACCAGGCTCCCCCATCCCTGGGATTCTCCAGGCAAGAATAGTGGAGTGGGGTTCCATTTCCTTCTCCAATGCGTGAAAGTGAAAAGTCAAAGTGAAGTTGCTCAGTCGTGTCCGACTCTTGGCGACCCCATGGACCGCAGCCCACCAGGCTCTTCCGTCCATGGAATTCTCCAGGCAAGAGTACTGGAGTGGGGTGCCACTGCCTTCTCCACCTCACCCAGTTAGGAAGTAGCAAAAGCTACTGGTAATTACTGGGGTTTAGGAAAAGCACAATCTAGATGGCAGCCCACCAGGCTTTTTTGTCCATGGGATTCACTCAGTAATGAAGCTGTGGAACTCATCCCCTTGATGCTGGACCAACTCTAGAAAAACTCCTGGTTCCTTGGTGCCCCCCCTAGCTCGGGCACAAAGGAAGGCCTTACCTGTGTGTGCTGCCAGGTGTCCTGTGGGATGGACAATCAACTCTTGCGGGAAGCGTTTTCATTCCTAAACGTGCCCGGTTTTGTCCTCTTGGTCTTGAAATCTTAATTATAGTGAATATTTACGTAGTGCTTTTTCCATTGACAAAGCCAGTTCTAACAACCCTACAAGAGTAGCTGGGTAAATGTTTAACAGCCAGCTTTTCAGTTCAGTTCAGTTGCTCAGTTGTGTCTGACTCTTTGCGACCCCATGAACTGCAGCACACCAGGCCTCCCTGTCCATTGCCAACTCCCGGAGTTTACTCAAACTCATGTCCATCGAGTCGGTGATGCCATCCAACTATCTCATCCTCTGTCGTCCCCTTCTCCTCCCACCTTCAATCTTTCCCAGCATCAGGGTCTTTTCCAATGAGTCAGTTCTTCGCATCAGGTGGCCAAAGTATTGGAGTTTCAGCTTCAGCATCAGTCCTTCCAATGAATATTCAGAACTGATTTCCTTTAGGATGGACTGGTTGGATCTCCTTGCAGTCCAAGGGACTCTCAAGAGTCTTCTCCAACACCACAGTTCAAAAGCATCAATTTTTCGGTGCTCAGCTTTCTTTATAGTCCAACTCTCACATCCATACATGACTACTGGAAAAACCATAGCTTTGACTAGATGGACTTTTGTTGGCAAAGTAATGTTTCTGCTTTTTAATATGCTGTCTAGGTTGGTCATTACTTTTCTTCCAAGGAGCAAGTGTCTTTTAATTTCATGGCCGCAATCACCATCTGCAATGATTTTGGAACCCCAAGAAATGAAGTTAGCCATTGTTTCCCCATCTATTTGCCATGAAGTGATGGGACCAGATGCCATGATCTTAGTTTCTGAATGTTGAATTTTAAGTCAATGTTTTCCATTCTCCTCTTTCACTTTCATCAAGAGGCTCTTTAGTTCTTCTTCGTTTTCTGCCATAAGGGTGGTGTTATCTGCATATCTGAGGTTACTGATATTTCTCCCAGCAATCTTGATTCCAGCTTGTGCTTCCTCCAGCCCAGCGTTTCTCATGATGTACTCTGCATATAAGTTAAATAATCAGGGTAACAATATACAGCCTTGGCATGCTCCTTTTCCTATTTGGAATCAATCTGTTGTTCCATGTGTTCATTTCCAAGGCAAACCATTCAACAGTAATCCAAGTCTATGCCCTGACCAGTAATGCTGAAGAAGCTAAAGTGGAACAGTTCTATGAAGATCTACAAGACCTTCTAGAACTAACACCTGAAAAAGATGTCCTTTTCATTATAGGGGACTGGAATGGAAAAGTAGGGAGTCAAGAAATACCTGGAGTAACAGGCAAATTTGGCCTTGGTGTACAGAATGAAACAGGGCAAAGGCTAGTAGTGTTTTGCCAAGAGAACGCCCTGGTCATAGCAAATACCCATAGCAAAAATTTCAACCACACAAGAGAAGACTCTACACATGGACATCACCAGATGGTCAATACTGAAATCAGATTGATTACATTCTTTGCAGCCAAAGATGGAGAAGCTATATAGTCAGCAAAAACAAGACGAGGAGCTGACTGTGGCTCAGATCATGAACTCCTTATTGCAAAATTCAGACTTAAATTGAAGAAAGTAGGGAAAACCACTAGGCCATTCAGGTTGACCTAAATCAAATCCCTTATGACTATACAGTGGGAGTGAGAAATAGATTTAAGGGACTAGATCTGATAGACAGAGTGCCTGAAGAACTATGGATGGAGGTTCATGACACTGTACAGGAGACAGGGATCAAGACCATCCCCATGGAAAAGAAATGCAAAAAGGCAAAATGGCTGTCTGAGGAGGCCTTACAAATAGCTGTGAAAAGAAGAGAAGTGAAAGGCAAAGGAGAAAAGGAAAGATATTCCCATCTGAATGCAGAGTTCCAAAGAATAGCCAGGAGAGATAAGAAAGCCTTCCTCAGTGATCAATGCAAAGAAATAGAGGAAAACAACAGAATGGGAAAGTCTAGAGATCTCTTCAAGAAAATTAGAGATACCAAGGGAACATTTCATGCAGAGATGGGCACAATAAAGGACAGAAATGGTATAGACATATTAAAAACAGAGGATATTAAGAAGAGGTGGCAAATATACACAGAAGAACTATACAAAAAAGATCTTCATGACCCAGATAATCACAACAGTGTGATCACCAACCTAGAGCCAGACATCCTGGAATGTGAAGTCAAGTGGGCCTTAGGAAGCATCACTATGAACAAAGCAAGTGGAGGTGATGGAATTCCAATTGAGCTATTTCAAATCCTAAAAGATGATGCTGTGAAAGTGCTGCACTCAATATGCCAGCAAATTTGGAAAATTCAGCAGTGGCCACAGGACTGGAAAAGTTCAGTTTTCATTCCAATCCCAAAAAAAGGCAATACCAAAGAATGCTCAAACTACCACACAATTGCACTCATCTCACATGCTGGTAAAGTAATGCTCAAAATTCTCTAAGCCAGGCTTAGTAACACAATAATAGTGGGAGATTTTAATACCCCACTCACAACTATGGATAGATCAACTAAACAGAAAATTAACAAGGAAACACAAACTTTAAATGACACAATGAACCAGCTAGACCTAATTGATATCTATAGGACATTTCACCCCAAAACAATCAACTTCACCTTTTTCTCAAGTGCACACGGAACCTTCTCCAGAATAGATCACATCCTGGGCCATAAATCTAGTCTTGGTAAATTCAAAAAAATTGAAATCATTCCAGTCATCTTTTCTGACCACAGTACGGTAAGATTAGATCTCAATTACAGGAAAAAAACTATTAAAAATTCAAACATATGGAGGCTAAATAACACGTTTATGAATAACCAACAAATCATAGAAGAAATCAAAAAAGAAATCAAAATATGCATAGAAATGTATGAAAATGAAAACACAACAACCCAAAACCTATGGGACACTGTAAAAGCAGTGCTAAGGGGAAGGTTCATAGCATTACAGGCTTATCTCAAGAAACAAGAAAAAAGTCAAATAAATAACCTAACTCTACACCTAAAGCAACTAGAGAAGGAAGAAATGAAGAACCCCAGGGTTAGTAGAAGGAAAGAAATCTTAAAAATTAGGGTATAGAAATAAATGCAAAAGAAACTAAAGAGGCCATAGCAAAAATCAACAAAGCTAAAAGCTGGTTTTTTGAAAAAATAAACAAAATTGATAAACCATTAGCACGACTCATTAAGAAACAAAGGGAGAAGAATCAAATTAACAAAATTAGAAATGAAAATGGAGAGATCACGACAGACAACACTGAAATACAAAGGATCATAAGAGACTACTACCAGCAGCTCTATAACAATAAAATGGACAACTTGGAATAGATGGACAAATTCCTAGAAAAATATAACTTTCCAAAACTGAACCAGAAAGAAATAGAAGATCTTAACAGAGCCATCACAAGCAAGGAAATCAAAACTGTAATCAGAAATCTTCCAGGAAACAAAAGCCCAGGACCAGATGGCTTCACAGCTGAATTCTACCAAAAGTTTAGAGAAGAGCTAGAGAAGAGCTAACACCTATCTCACTCAAACTCTTCCAGAAAATTGCAGAAGAAGGTAAACTTCCAAATTCATTCTATGAAACCACCATCACCTTAATTTCAAAACCAGATAAGGATGCCACAAAAAAAGAAAACTACAGGCCAATATCACTGATGAACATAGATGCAAAAATCTTTAACAAAATTCTAGCAAACAGAATCCAACAACATATTGAAAGAAATCATACACCATGAGCAAGTGGGCTTTACCCCAGGAATGCAAGGATTCTTTAATATCTGCAAATCAATCAATGTAATACACCACATTAATAAATTGAAAGATAAAAACCAAATGATTATCTCAATAGATGCAGGAAAAGCCTTTGACAAAATTCAACATCCATTTATGAATAAAACTTTCCAGAAAGCAGGAATAGAAGGAACATACCTCAATATAATAAAAGCTATATATGACAAACCCACAGCAAGCATTACCCTCAATGGTAAAAAATTGAAAGCATTTCCCCTAAAATCAGGAACAAGACAAGGGTGCCCACTCTCACCACTACTATTCAACATAGTTTTGGAAGTGTTGGCCACAGCAATCAGGGCAGAAAAAGAAGTAAAAGGAATCCAGATAGGAAAGAAGAAGTGAAACTCTCACTGTTTGCAGATGACATGATCCTCTACATACAAAACCCTAAAGACTCTACCAGAAAATTACTAGAGGTAATCAACGAATATAGCAAAGTTGCAGGATATAAAATTAACACACAGAAATCCCTTGCATTCCTATACACTAACAATGAGAAAACAGAAAGAGAAATTAAGGAAACAATACCATTCACCATTGCAACAAAAAGAATAACATACTTAGGAGTATATCTACATAAAGAAACAAAAGACTTATACATAAAAAAACTATAAATCACTGATGAAAGAAATCAAAGAGGATACAAACAGATGGAGAAACATACAGTGTTCATGGATTGGAAGAATCAATATTGTCAAAATGGCTATACTACCCAAAGCAATCTATAGATTCAATGCAATCCCTATCAAGCTACCAACGGTATTTTTCACAGATCTAGAACAAATAATTTCACAATTTGTATGGAAATACAAAAAACCTCGAATAGCCAAAGTAATCTTGATAAAGAAGAATGGAACTAGAGGAATCAACCTGCCTGACTTCAGACTCTACTACAAAGCCAAAGTCATCAAGACAGTATGGTACTGGCACAAAGACAGAAATATAGATCAATGGAACAGAATAGAAAGCCCAGAGATAAATCCATGTATCTATGGACACCTTATCTTTGACAAAGGAAGCAAGGATATACAATGGAAAAAAAGACAACCTCTTTAACAAGTGGTGCTGGGAAAACTGGTCAACCACCTGTGAAAGAATGAAACTAGAACACTTTCTAACACCATACACAAAAAGAAACTCAAAATGGATTAAAGATCTAAATGTAAGGCCAGAAACTATAAAACTCCTAGAGGAGAACATAGGCAAAACACTCTCCGACATAAATCACAGCAGGATCCTCTATGACCCACCTCCCAGAATATTGGAAATAAAAGCAAAAATAAACAAATGGGACCTAATGAAACTTAAAAGCTTTTGCACAACAAAGGAAACTATAAGCAAGGTGAAAAGACAATCCTTAGATTGGGAGAAAATAATAGCAGACGAAGCACAGGCAAAGGATTAATCTCAAAAATGTACAAGCAATTCCTCCAGCTTAACTCCAGAAAAATAAATGACCCAATCAAAAAATGGGCCAAAGAACTCAACAGACATTTCTCCAAGGAAGACATACAGATGGCTAACAAACACGTGAAAAGATGCTCAACATCACTCATTATCAGAGAAGTGCAAATCAAAACCACAATGAGGTACCATTACACCCCAGTCAGGATGGCTGCTATCCAAAAGTCTACAAGCAATAAATGCTGGAGAGGGTGTGGATAAATGGGAACCCTCTTACACTGTTGGTGGGAATGCAAACTAGTACAGCCGCTATGGAAAACAGTGTGGAGATTTCTTAAAAAACTGGAAATAGAACTGCCATATGACCCAGCAATCCCACTCCTGGGCATACACACCGAGGAAACCAGATCTGAAAGAGACACGTGCACCCCAATGTTCATTGCAGCACTGTTTATAATAGCCAGGACATGGAAACAACCTAGATGCCCATCAGCAGACAAATGGATAAGGAAGCTGTGGTACATATACACCATGGAATATTACTCAGCCATTAAAAAGAATTCATTTGAATCAGTTCTAATGAGATGGATGAAACTGGAGCCCATTATACAGAGCGAAGTAAGCCAGAAAGATAAAGACCATTACAGTATACTAACACATATATATGGAATTTAGAAAGATGGTAACGATAACACTATATGCAAAACAGAAAAAGAGACACAGATGTATAGAACAGACTTGTGGACTCTGTGGGAGAAGGCGAGGGTGGGATGTTTCAAGAGAACAGCATCGAAACATGTATATTATCTAGGGTGAAACAAATCACCAGCCCAGGTTGGGTGCATGAGACTAGTGTTTGGACCTGGTGCACTGGGAAGAGCCAAAGGGATCGGGTGGAGAGGGAGGTGGGAGGGGAGATCAGGATGGGGAATACATGTAAATCCATGGCTAATTCATGTCAATGTATGACAAAAACCACTACAATATTGTAAAGTAATTAGGCTCCAACTAATAAAAATAAATGGAAAAAAAAGTTTAAAAAAATAAATAAATAAAATGAAGAAAAAATTGAAAAAAAAAATCATAGATCATGACCAAGTGAGCTTTATCCCAGGAATGCAAGGATTCTTTAATGTCCGCAAATCATCCAATGTGATACACCACATTAACAAATTGAAAGTTCTGGTGCACTGGGAAGACCCAGAGGGATCGGGTGGAGAGGGAGGTGGGAGGGGGGACTGGGATGGGGAGTACATGTAAATCCATGGCTAATTCATATCAATGTATAACAAAAACTACTGTAATGATGTAAAGTAATTAGCCTCCAACTAATAAAAATTAAAAAAAAAAAAACCATATGAATATCTCAATAGATGCAGGAAAAGCCTTTGACAAAATTCAACATCCATTTATGATTAAAACTCTCCAGGAAGCAGGAATAGAAGGAACATACCTCAACATATTAAAAGCTATATATGACAAACCCACAGCAAGCATTACCCTCAATGGTGAAAAATTGAAAGCATTTCCCCTAAAATTAGGAGCAAGACATGGGTGCCCACTCTCACCACTACTATTCAACATAGTTTTGGAAGTATTGGCCACAGCAATCAGGGCAGAAAAAGAAGTAAAAGGAATCCAGATAGGAAAAGAAGAAGTAAAACTCTCACTGTTCACAGATGACATGATCCTCTACATAGAAAACCCTAAAGACTCTACCAGAAAATTACTACAGCTAATCAACGAATATAGTAAAGTTGCAGGATATAAAATTAACACACACAAATCCCTTGCATTCTTATGCACCAACAATGAGAAAACAGAGAAATTAAGGAAACAATACCATTCACCATTGCAACAAAAAGAATAACATACTTAGGGCTATATCTACCTAAAGAAACAAAAGACCTATACATAGAAAACTATAAAACACTGATGAAAGAAATCAAAGAGGACACAAACAGATGGAGAAACATACAGTGTTCATGGATTGGAAGAATCAATATTGTCAAAATGGCTATACTACCCAAAGCAATCTATAGATTCAATGCAATCCCTATCAAGCTACCAACGGTATTTTTCACAGATCTAGAACAAATAATTTCACAATTTGTATGGAAATACAAAAAACCTCGAATAGCCAAAGTAATCTTGAGAAAGAAGAATGGAACTAGAGGAATCAACCTGCCTGACTTCAGACTATACTACAAAGCCACAGTCATCAAGACAGTATGATACTGGCACAAAGACAGAAATATAGATCAATGGAACAGAATAGAAAGCCCAGAGATGAATCCAAGAACCTATGGACACCTTATCTTTGACAAAGGAGACAAGAATATACAGTGGAAAAAAGACAACCTCTTTAACAAGTTGGTGCTGGGAAAACTGGCCAACCACTTGTAAAAGAATGAAACTAGAACACTTTCTAACACCATACACAAAAAGAAACTCAAAATGGATTAAAGATCTAAATGTAAGGCCAGAAACTATAAAACTCCTAGAGGAGAACATAGGCAAAACACTCTCCGACATAAATCACAGCAGGATCCTCTATGACCCACCTCCCAGAATATTGGAAATAAAAGCAAAAATAAACAAATGGGACCTAATGAAACTTAAAAGCTTTTGCACAACAAAGGAAACTATAAGCAAGGTGAAAAGACAGCCCTGAGATTGGGAGAAAATAATAGCAAATGAAGCAACAGACAAAGGATTAATCTCAAAAATATACAAGCAACTCCTCCAGCTCAACTCCAGAAAAATATATGACCCAATCAAAAAATGGGCCAAAGAACTCAACAGACATTTCTCCAAGGAAGACATACAGATGGCTAACAAACACATGAAAAGATGCTCAACATCACTCATTATCAGAGAAATGCAAATCAAAACCACAATGAGGTACCATTATACGCCAGTCAGGATGGCTGCTATCCAAAAGTCTACAAGCAATAAATGCTGGAGAGGGTGTGGAGAAAAGGGAACCCTCTTACACTGTTGGTGGGAATGCAAATTAGTACAGCCACTATGGAAAACAGTGTGGAGATTTCTTAAAAAGCTGGAAATAGAACTGCCGTATGACCCAGCAATCCCACTTCTCGGCATACACACCAAGGAAACCAGATCTGAAAGAGACACATGCACCCCAATGTTCATCACAGCACTGTTTATAATAGCCAGGACATGGAAGCAACCCAGATGCCCATCAGCAGACGAATGGATGAGGAAGCTGTGGTACATATACACCATGGAATATTACTCAGCCATTAAAAAGAATTCATTTGAATCAGTTCTAATGAGATGGATGAAACTGGAGCTCATTATACAGAGCGAAGTAAGCCAGAAAGATAAAGACCATTACAGTATACTAACACATATATATGGAATTTAGAAAGATGGTAACGATAACACTATATGCAAAACAGAAAAAGAGACACAGATGTATAGAACAGACTTGTGGACTCTGTGGGAGAAGGCGAGGGTGGGATGTTTCAAGAGAACAGCATCGAAACATGTATATTATCTCGGGTGAAACAGATCACCAGCCCAGGTTGGGTGCATGAGACTAGTGTTTGGACCTGGTGCACTGGGAAGAGCCAAAGGGATCGGGTGGAGAGGGAGGTGGGAGGGGAGATCAGGATGGGGAATACATGTAAATCCATGGCTAATTCATGTCAATGTATGACAAAAACCACTACAATATTGTAAAGTAATTAGGCTCCAACTAATAAAAATAAATGAAAAAAAAAAAAAAAATAAATAAATAAAATGAAGAAAAAATTGAAAAAAAAAATCATAGATCATGACCAAGTGAGCTTTATCCCAGGAATGCAAGGATTCTTTAATGTCCGCAAATCATCCAATGTGATACACCACATTAACAAATTGAAAGTTCTGGTGCACTGGGAAGACCCAGAGGGATCGGGTGGAGAGGGAGGTGGGAGGGGGGACTGGGATGGGGAGTACATGTAAATCCATGGCTAATTCATATCAATGTATAACAAAACTACTGTAATGATGTAAAGTAATTAGCCTCCAACTAATAAAAATTTAAAAAAAAAAACCATATGAATATCTCAATAGATGCAGGAAAAGCCTTTGACAAAATTCAACATCCATTTATGATTAAAACTCTCCAGGAAGCAGGAATAGAAGGAACATACCTCAACATATTAAAAGCTATATATGACAAACCCACAGCAAGCATTACCCTCAATGGTGAAAAATTGAAAGCATTTCCCCTAAAATTAGGAGCAAGACATGGGTGCCCACTCTCACCACTACTATTCAACATAGTTTTGGAAGTATTGGCCACAGCAATCAGGGCAGAAAAAGAAGTAAAAGGAATCCAGATAGGAAAAGAAGTAAAACTCTCACTGTTCACAGATGACATGATCCTCTACATAGAAAACCCTAAAGACTCTACCAGAAAATTACTACAGCTAATCAACGAATATAGTAAAGTTGCAGGATATAAAATTAACACACACAAATCCCTTGCATTCTTATGCACCAACAATGAGAAAACAGAGAAATTAAGGAAACAATACCATTCACCATTGCAACAAAAAGAATAACATACTTAGGGCTATATCTACCTAAAGAAACAAAAGACCTATACATAGAAAACTATAAAACACTGATGAAAGAAATCAAAGAGGACACAAACAGATGGAGAAACATACAGTGTTCATGGATTGGAAGAATCAATATTGTCAAAATGGCTATACTACCCAAAGCAATCTATAGATTCAATGCAATCCCTATCAAGCTACCAACGGTATTTTTCACAGATCTAGAACAAATAATTTCACAATTTGTATGGAAATACAAAAAACCTCGAATAGCCAAAGTAATCTTGAGAAAGAAGAATGGAACTAGAGGAATCAACCTGCCTGACTTCAGACTATACTACAAAGCCACAGTCATCAAGACAGTATGATACTGGCACAAAGACAGAAATATAGATCAATGGAACAGAATAGAAAGCCCAGAGATGAATCCAAGAACCTATGGACACCTTATCTTTGACAAAGGAGACAAGAATATACAGTGGAAAAAAGACAACCTCTTTAACAAGTTGTGCTGGGAAAACTGGCCAACCACTTGTAAAAGAATGAAACTAGAACACTTTCTAACACCATACACAAAAAGAAACTCAAAATGGATTAAAGATCTAAATGTAAGGCCAGAAACTATAAAACTCCTAGAGGAGAACATAGGCAAAACACTCTCCGACATAAATCACAGCAGGATCCTCTATGACCCACCTCCCAGAATATTGGAAATAAAAGCAAAAATAAACAAATGGGACCTAATGAAACTTAAAAGCTTTTGCACAACAAAGGAAACTATAAGCATAAGCAAGGTGAAAAGACAGCCCTCAGATTGGGAGAAAATAATAGCAAACGAAGCAACAGACAAAGAATTAATCTCAAAAATATACAAGCAACTCCTGAAGCTCAATTCCAGAAAAATAAATGACCCAATCAAAAAATGGGCCAAAGAACTCAACAGACATTTCTCCAAGGAAGACATACAGATGGCTAAAAAACATGAAAAGATGCTCAACATCACTCATTATCAGAGAAGTGCAAATCAAAGCCACAACGAGGTACCATTACATGCCAGGCAGGATGGCTGCTATCCAAAAGTCTACAAGCAATAAATGTTGGAAAGGGTGTGGAGAAAAGGGAACCCTCTTACACTGTTGGTGGGAATGCAAACTAGTACAGGTGCTATGGAGAACAGTGTGGAGATTTCTTAAAAAACTGGAAATAGAACTGCCATATGACCCAGCAATCCCACTCCTGGGCATACACCCTGAGGAAACCAGATCTGAAAGGGACATGTGCACCCCAATGTTAATCAAAGCACTGTTTATAATAGCCAGGACATGGAAGCAACCTAGATGCCCATCAGCAGACGAATGGATAAGGAAGCTGTGGTACATATATACCAAGGAATATTACTCAGCCATTAAAAAGAATTAATTTGAATCAGTTCTAATGAGATGGATGAAACTGGAGCCCATTATACAGACTGAAGTAAGCCAGAAAGATAAAGACCAATACAGTATACTAATGCATATATATGGAATTTAGAAAGATGGTAACAATAACCCTATATGCAAAACAGAAAAAGAGACACAGATGTACAGAACAGACTTTTGGACTCTGTGGGAGAAGGCGAGGGTGGGATGTTTCAAGAGAACAGCATTGAAACATGTATATTATCTAGGGTGAAACAGATCACCAGCCCAAGTTGGATGCATGAGACAAGTGCTCGGGCCTGGTGCACTGGGAAGACCCAGAGGGATCGGGTGGAGAGGGAGGTGGGAGGGGGGATCGGGATGGGGAATACTTGTAAATCCATGGCTGATTCATGTCAATGTATGACAAAAACCACTACAATATTGTAAAGTAATTAGCCTCCAACTAATAAAAATACATGAAAAAAAAAAAAAAAAAAAAGAAATACCAGACCACCTGACCTACCTCCTGAGAAATCTGTATGCAGATCATGAGGTAACACTTAGAAGTGGAAGTGGAACAATGAACTCTTAAGGGAAATCCAAACAAAAAGCACTGATGTATAGAATTTGCCCATTTGTGTGGTTTAGGTCCTTTTGCTATGGCCAGATTTAATGTGAGGTGACTCAATATGGCCTTGGGAAGAGATGGGTGCCATTGACTTTGCCCCATGTGTAACCATCTCAGGTTATGGACCAGACAGTGGGCAGGAGCTGTTGACATACTTTCACTTAGCACTCTCAGTCACTCAGTGAGGTAGGTATTAAATACTCTGTTTTTGTTTGTTTGCTTTTTTGTTTGTTTGTTTTTGAGGCTTAAAGAAGCTTAAAGGCTTCTTTACGGCTTCTCTGATAGCTCTGTGGGTAAAGAATCTGCCTGCAATACAGGAGACGCAGGTTCGATCCCTGGGTCAGGAAGATCCCCTGAAGAAGGAAATGGCAACTCACTCCAGTATTCTTGCCTGAAAAATCCCATGGACAGAGGAGCCTGGTGGGCTACAGTCCAAAGGGTCATGCATGCGACTGAGCATGCAAGAAGCTGTGACAGGTCAGAAAGTCGTAGAACCAGGACTGGAATGCAGCTGGTCTGATTAACATGGGCAAGGTCACAAGCTGGTAGGAATTGTCACAGGGCCTTGGAGCCAGGAGTGCTGATAGAGAGAGCTATCTTTTTTCTTAGGAGCCCTTTGAGTTTTGTTTTCTATTCTGTTAAATTAGAAAACACTACATTATGGTCAGGGCTTCCCTGATAGCTCAGTTGGTAAAGAATCCGCCTGCAATGCAGGAGACCCCGGTTTGATTCCTGGGTCGGGAAGATCCGCTGGAGAAGGGATAGGCTACCCACTCCCAGTATTCTTGGGCTTCCCTTGTGGCTCAGCTGGTAAAGAATCTGCCTGCAATGCAGGAGACCTGGGTTCGACCCCTGGGTTGGGAAGATCCCTTGGATAAAGGGAAGGCTACCCACTCCAGTATTCTGCTCTGGAGAATTCCATGGCTCTGTAGTCCATGGGGTCACAAAGATTCAGACACGATTGAGCAACTTTCACTTTCACATTATGAGCAGGCCTAGAGATTGCATAGGCCTACAGATTTTATGTATCCTGCTTTAAAAATTACCCTGAGATGAGACAGAAAAACAGGGGTTATGCTGAGCAGGGCAGAAGAGTGAGTGCAGAGAAGGCTCTGTCCCCATTTAGCTGGGTGGCTTTGGGAAGTGGATGTCCTCCCTTGGTGCCCTGTTTTTCTCATTATGTACAGTGCGATGCTGGTGCCTGAAGAAGAGAAAGTACTGAATACACCTTAGCCTTTAATGCAATCTCAAAATGTTCTGGCTTTTTATATATTTGATAGAACACAGAGCTGAGCTTTTTGGAGGAAAGATCACAAGTATTTGTAAGCTCAGGAACATAGGATGAAATTAATAGGAACTCTATGAACCATTGCTATCCTTACACTGCTTTGTGTTATGAATTCTTATAAATTCTTTTCAGAGTTTTGGCCAACTTGAGGATTGATATATTTAGTTGAGTAACAAAGTAATCTGATGTCAGCACTTCTTATCTTTTTAATAAAAATCTAGGATTTCAGACATCTAAAAAAGATTTAGAGAAACTGTCAGAAACAGGCAAGTATTGTCCACCTAACCTGAGAAACAAAGCACTTAAATACTAGTGAAGACTCCTTGGGACACTCCTGTGATTCCATGGAGTGGTAACCCCCAGAGTTACCATTATTCTGCATTTTGTGTTTATCATCCCCATGCATATTTTTTTATTCTTTAACTTTGTACCTGGGCCTAAACAATATCCCCATGCAAAATAGGGAATTGTCTTTTATGTTTTTAAATTCATTGTTTTTCAGTCACTCAGTCTTGTCTGACTCTTTGCGACCCCACAGACTGCAAGCCAGGCTTCCCTGTCATTCACTGTCTCCCGAGTTTCCTCAAACTCATGGTCATTGAGTCAATGGTGCCGTTCATCCATCTTATCCTCTGTCGCCCCTTCTCTTCATGCCTTCAGTCTTTCCCAGCATCAGGGTCTTTTCTAGGGAGTCGATTCTTCCCATCAGGTGGCCAAAGTACTAGAGCTTCAGCATCAGTCCTTCTAATAAATATTCAGGACTAATTTCCTTTAGGATTGACTGGTTTGATCTCCTTGCTGTCCAAGGGACTCTCAAGAGTCTTCTCCAACACCACAGTTCAAAAGCATCAATTCTTTGGCACTCAGCCTTCTTTATGGTCCAACTCTCACATCCATACATGACTACTGGGAAAACCATAGCTTTGACTATATGGACCTTTGTTGGCAAAGTGATGTCTCTGCTTTTTAATACACTGTCTAGGTTTGTCATAGCTTTTCTTTCAAGGAATAAGTGTCTTTTAATTTCATGGCTGCAATCACATTTGCAGTGATTTTGGAGCCCAAGAAAATAAAATCTGTCACTGTTTCCACTTTTTCCCCATCGGTTTGCTATAACGTGATGGAACCAGATGCCATGAACTTAGTTTTTTGAATGTTGACTTTTAAGACAGCTTTTTCACTCTCCTCTCTCACCTTCATCAAGAGGCTCTTTAGTTCCTCTTTCATTTCTGCCATTAGGGTGGTGTCATGTGCATATCCAAGGTTATTGACATTTCTCCTGGCAATCTTGGTTCCAGCTTGTGTTTCATCCAGTCTGACACTTCACATAATGTAGTCTGCATATAAGTTAAATAATTAGGGTGACAGTATACAGGTACTCCTTTCCCGATTTGGAACCACTCTGTTGTCCAGTTATAACTGTTGCTTCTTGACCTGCATACAGGTTTCTCAGGAAGCAGGTAAGGTGGTCTGGTATTCCCATCTCTCTTAAGAATTTTCCACAGTTTGTTGTGATCCACACAGTCAAAGGCTTTAGTGTAGTCAATAAAGCAGATGTTTTTCTGGAGCCCTTTGCTTTTTCTATGATCTAACAGATGTTGACAATTTGATCTCTGGTTCCTCTGACTTTTCTGAATCCAGATTGCATATCTGGAAGTTCTCAGTTCACATACTATTGAAGCCTAACTTGACGGATTTTGAGCATTACCTTGCTGGCATGCGAATAGTTTGAACATTCTTTGGCATTGCCCTTCTTTGTTATTCGAATGAAAACTGGCCTTTTGCAGTCCTGTGGCCACTGCTGAGTTTCCTAAATTTGCTGGGATATTGAGCTCAACTGGAATTACATCACCTCCAATAGCTTTGTCCATTCTATTGTTTTCCATTTCTTTTGCATTGTTCACTTCAGAAAGTTTTGTTATCTCTCCTTGCTTTTCTCTGGAACTCTACATTCAGTTGGGTATATCTTTTCCTTTCTCCTTTGCCTTTCCCTTCTCTAATTTTCTCAGCTATTTGTAAGCCCTCCTCTGACAACCATTTTGCCTTGCTGCACTTCTTTTTCTTGGGGATGGTTTTGATAACTGTCTTCTTGTACAATGTTATGAACCTCCATCCATAGTTCTTCAGACACTCTGTCTACCAGATCTAATCCCTTGAATCTATTCATCACCTCCACTGTATAATCATAAGGGATTTGATTTAGGTCATACCTGAATGGCCTAGTGGTTTTCCCTACTTTCTTCAATTTAAGCCTGAATTTTGCAATAAGGAGCTCATGATCTGAGCCACAGTCAGCTCCAGGTCTTGTTTTTGCTGACTGTATAGAGCTTCTCCATCTTCAGCTGCAAAGAATATAATCAATCTGATTTTGGTATTGACCATCTGGTGATGTCCATGTGTAGAGTTGTCTCTTGTGTTGTTGGAAGAGGGTGTTTGCTATGATCAGTGTGTTCTCTTGGCAAAACTGTTAGCCTTTGCCATTTTGTACTCCAAGGCCAAACTTCCCTGTTACTCCAAGTATCTCTTGACTTCCTACTTTTGCATTCCAATCCCCTATGATGAAAAGGACATCTTTGTGTGTGTGTGTGTGTGTGTGTTATTTCTAGATCTTGTAAGTCTTCAAGGAACTATTCAACCTCAGCTTCTTTGGTATTAGTGACTAGAGCATAGACTTTGATGCTGAATTGTTTGCCTTGGAAACAAATTGAGGTCATTCTGTCATTTTTGAGATTGCACCCAAGTACTGCATTTTGGATTCTTTTGACCTTGACTATGAGGGCTACTCCATTTCTTATAAGGTATTCTTGCCCACAGTACTAGATATAATGGTTATCAAAATTAAATTTGCCCATTCCTGTCCATCTTAGTTTACTGATTCCTAAAATTGTTGGTGTTCACTCTTGCCATTTCCTGTTTGATTGCATCCAATTTACCTTGATTCATGGGCCTAACATACTAGGTTCCTATGCAATATAGTTCTGTCCATCATCAAACTTTACTTTCACCACCAGACATATCCAAAACTGGGTGTTGTTTCTGCTTTGGCTAAGCGTCTTCATTTTTTCTGGAGCTGTTTCCCCACTTCTCCCCAGTAGCATGTTGGACACCAATGGACCTGGGGGGTTCATCTTTCAGTGTCATATCTTTTTGCTTTTTCATACTGTTCATGGGGTTCTCAGGCAAGAATGCTGAAGTGGTTTGTTATTCCCTTCTCCAGTAGACCACGTTTTGTCATCTCTCTGCACCATAACCCATCTGTATTGGGTGGCCCTACATGGCATGGCTCATAGCTTCATGAGTTAGGCAGTGCTATGATCTATGTGATCATTTTGGTTAGTTTTCTGTGACTGTGGTTTTCATTCTGTCTGCCCTCTGGTGGATGAGGATAAGAGGCTTGTGCAAGCTTCCTGATGGGAGGGACTGGCTGTGGGGAAAACTGGGTCTTGCTCTGGTGGGCAGGGCCATGCTCAGTAAATCTTTAATCCAATTTCCTGCTGATGCATGGGGCTGTGCTCCCCCACTGCAGTTTGGCCTGAGGCAGCCCAGTCCTGGAGCCTGCAGTCACTATGGTAGGGCTAATAGCGACATCCTCCAAGAAGACTTATGCCAACATGCCATGCTTCCCAGGACGACTTCTCCTATTGTTCCTGACCCCAAGACAGGCCACTGTTGACCCATACCTCCTCTGGAGACTCCCAAACACTCACAGGTAAGTCTGACTCAGTCTCTTGTGGGATCCCTGCTCCTTTCCCCTGGGTCCTGGTGTGCACAAGATTTTGTTTGTGCTCTCCAAGATTCTGTTTCCCCAATCCTATGGAAGTTCTGTAATCAAATCCCAGTGACCTTCAAAGTCAGATTCTCTGGGTATTCCCAGTCCCTTTGCTAGATCTCCTGGCTGGCAAGTCTTTTGGGGGCCTAGAACTTTCTCAACAGTGCAAGAACTTCTTTGGTATAATTTTAAACTTTATATGACTGATAATTGTATATGGTCTTGTGCTCCTTACTTTGCTTTAATGGCATGGTTTGAGAGATAAATTCATTTTAATACATGTAGCACTAGTTTCTTCATTTTAGCTGTGATATAGTGTTCCATATGAATACATATGGATATGAAAACATAACATTAAAAAATCAACTCTCCTATTGACGGACATTGAAAGTTTTTCCATTTTTTTTTAACCATCTCCAAATAGTTACTATTCTTGTGCATGTCTCCTTGTACCTATATGTGAGAATTTTCTCTGGAATTTGTACCTAGGAGTAGAATTTTTAGGTCACAGATATGTGTACCTTCCTTTAGACTAGAGAAAAACCCTCTGTTTCAACTGATTGTGTCAGTTTACCCACTCACTATCAGTAGATTGGATTTCTCATCCATTCAAATCCTTAAATGCTTTTTATTGCTTAACTTTAGAAATATTTCCGATCTAATGGATTTGGAATGCTCTCAGTGCATCCAATGTGTTGGGCATTTACCTCTTTGCTATCAAATCTTTCCTCTCTCCTATCCCAGAAGGAGGGCTTCCCAGGTGGCTCAGCAGTAAAGAATCCACCTGCCAATGCAGGAGATGCAGGTTCGATCCCTGGGTTGGGAAGATCCCCTGGAGAAGGAAATGGCAACCCACTCCAGTATTCTTGTCTTGGAAATCCCATAGCTGGAGGAGCCTGGTGGGCTATAGTCCATGGGATCGCAAAGAGTCAGACATGACTGAGCAAATAACAACAGTCCTGGAGGTAGCCCATCTCTAAAGGACAATTCCCAGGGTCCCTTGCCTGCTGGCTTCCATTTTTGTCCAGCTAATGGGAGGGAGACACTGGTAGGAAAGGGAAGGGGAGAAGCCAGGGTCTTTTTCTCCATCCCTTCTGCCTCCACTGGGGCCTGGGCTGTGCCTCCGTGGCCCCAGCTCCCTTGGCCAACCCCTGCCATGGCTCTAACTTGGCTGGATGGCCCATTTTCCACTCACAGCCTGCTGGGCGGCCCCAAGTCCTGGAGTCTGAAAACACCATCACTTCTCTTGCCTTCCCAGCCTCAGGGTTCCTGCAGTTATGTCTCTTATGTTTCCAAAGCCTCTGTATTAAATGTCCTGTATTGAAGGTGTGCTGCAGTCCATGGGTTCACAAAGAGTTGGACATGAGAACAGCTGAACGACAACAGCAGCAAATTGAAGGACTAAATGTGTACATTGCTTTCCAGTGTGAACTCAGATGAATCCCCAAGTGGGATTGAGCTTTCCTTTTCCTTTACCCCCCTCATCGGCTGAGCTTTCCCCTCTCTTCCTTTTTCTTCTGCCCTTTAGATCTTCTCAGCCGTGAACGAATTGCACATATCTTTGTACTTTTTTCTTTGGGAGTGTCTTTTTCTTATTGATTTGTAAGCATGCCTTTAAAATTCTGAATATATATGAGTTGCAAATGTTGTCTCCTGGTCTATGACTTGCTTTTTTCACTTTTTAAGTGATTGTATTTTAATTCTCAGGCTTTGCTGGTGGCTCAGATGGTAAAGAATCCACCTGCAATGTGGGAGACCTGGGTTCCATCCCTGGGTTGGGAAGATCCCTAGAGGAGGGCATGGCAACCCACTCCAGTATTCTTGCCTGTAGAATCCCATGGACAGAGGAGCCTGGCAGGCTACAGTCCATGGGGTCGCAAGGCATTGGACACAACTGAGTAACTAAACACATTTTACTTCTTAGAAACATCTATTTTAAATGTAATCATATGTATCAAGCTATCCCTTCATGACTTATGTTTATGTGGCTTATGTTTTTCATATCATTTAAGAATCCTTTCCTACAGAGGAGTTAAAAGGACATACTACTGTTTTTTGTTTTGCACTTTTCTAACTTTTGCTTTTCTCATTTCATATTCACATCTTTGTTTTTCAAGGATGTGCCAGGTATTTAGTTCACCTAAGTTAACGTTCATGTATGGTGCAATATAGAGGTCTGATTATTTCTTCCACGTAATCAGTTATCCTAGAATCAGTGTTGTGCAGCCCCTACCTCATACCAACAATAAAAATTCTTTGTTAATTCTCAAGAATCTCTTTAGCTGGCTGGTAGACACACTGGTAGTTCATATCAGCCATGGTAGGAATTTGTATACCACAGTTACGGGCAAACACTGCAGATCAACTCCCTCTCCCACTCCTGGAGAGCCACACTAGCATCCTCACTGCATGGAACCTCTGTCACCAACTTCCTTGTGCAGTGCAGTGTTCCTCATTGAGGGTTACAGTCTGCAGTCATTGTGGTATCAATTGTATGCATTACAACAATTTTGTGGGTTTTTTTTTTAAATAAACAGGACTGAATAGAAAAATACCAGAATGCATTGCACATAGTAACTGTAACTATTTTCTTTGAATCTTCTGCTTTCATTTTATGTTTTGATATATAGTGACCTACGTATACATAATGGTGTGGTTTGGGTTGCAATATTAGATTCTTTTCTTACTGTGGGTAATTTAAAACAAAATGTGAAAAACCCCAGACTACTTTGTCCTTCTTCTTTTCCAAAGTCACTTCTCTCACAGGTCAGGTCTTCATCTGTGAACACATCAATACCCGAGTTCTCCATTCTGTTTGTATGTTTCTTTGGCTCTCCCCTGTTCCATGCTGCTTCATTCTTCAAGTTTTAGGAGAGTCTGCATAGGTGCCAGGATGAGGGTCCTCACCCTGAAGTTCTTCCATATTGTCATGTCTGACCTTGGTTCTTTGCTTTCTACATGAATTTTAAGACAGCGTGTCAAATTCCATGAACAATAGTGTTGGGATTGTAACTGAAGCTTTATAGCTTATGGGGTGGGAGGGCAGTTAACATCCTTATAATCACTCTTCTTATCCTTGAACATGGGATCCACTCTTCTTATCCATTTATATAGTGAGCTTCTTTAATGTCTTGCAATAGATTTTTATGATTTTCTTTATAAAGATATACATGTTTTCTTTAGATTTACTTATAATACCTTACATTTTGTTGCTGTTACATATGATATACTTTAAAATTGTATGCATACATATATTTAGGTATATAGGAATGCAAGCTATTCATATATATTTGTCTTATTCTGACCTCAATTAGTAATTCTAATAATTGAGTTTTCTCAAGTTTGAGTTAAATAATGAATTCAGTTCAGTTCAGTCACTCAGTTGTGTCCGACTCTTTGTGACCCCCTGGACTGCAGCAAACCAGGCCGATGAACACTATTTGTGAATAATGGCTGTTTTATTTCTGCCTTTAAACTAATTTTAAAATTCTTTAGAATTAACATTTCACCATTAGATAGGATATTTGCTAGTTTTACAAGATTTACCAGATTAGGAAATCCCTTTTTATTCATAGTTTGCACAGCATTATTTTTTGTTTTTTTAATTTATTGTGGTATTGTTGATTTATTATGTGTTAATTGCTGCTGCACAGCCAAGTGAGGCAGTTATACACACACACACATACATATACAGTCTTTTCATATTCTTTTCCATTATGGTTTATCACAGGATATTGAGTATATTTCCCGGTATTCTACAGAGGGCTTCCTGGGTAGCTTAAATGGTAAAGAATCTGCCCGAAGTGTGGGAGACCTGGGTTTGATCCTGGGGTCAGGAAGATCCCCTGGAGAAGGGCAAACCCACTCAGTACTCTTGCCTGGAGAATTCCATGGGCAGAGGAGGCTGACAAGCTACAGTCCATGGAATCAGAAAGAGTCAGACACGACTGAGCGACTAACACTATGGTCCACTACTATGGTGCTCTGCAGAAGGATCATGTTGTTTATCCATTCTATGTACCATAGTTTGCGTCTGCCAATCTCAAACTCCCAATCAACCCCGCCCCAACCCCCTCCCCTTTGGCAACGACAAGTCTGTTCTATCTGTGAGTTGCTTCTGTTTCACAGGTAAATTCATTTATGTTATAGTTTAGATTCCACATATAAGTGACATCATATGGTGTTTTTCTTTTTTTGACTTCACTGGTACAGTAATCTCTAGCTGCATCCATGTTGCTGCAGATGGCTTTATTTTACTCTTTTCTGCATATGTGCCCCACGTCCTGTTTACCCACTCGTCTGTCAGTGGACGTTCAGCTTGTTTCCGTGCCTTGACTTTTGTAACTTGAATATTGGGGAACGTGTGTCTTTTTCAAACTGTAATTTTCTCCAAATATATGCATGGCATTTGTTTTTAATTTTTTTAATTGACGTATAACTGCTGTACAATATTATATGTTATAGTTATGTAATATAGTGAATCACAGCTGTTAAAGTTCCTACTCCATTCATAGTTATTATAAAATATTGGCTGTATTCCCTGCATTGTACAATATATCCTTTAGCTTATTTTTTGTTTTGTTTTGTTTTGTTTTGTTTTGTTTTTCATTTATTTTTATTAGTTGGAGGCTAATTACTTTACATCATTACAGTAGTTTTTGTTATACATTGAAATGAATTAGCCATGGATTTACATGTATTCCCCATCCCAGTCTCCCCTCCCACCTCCCTCTCCACCCGATCCCTCTGGGTCTTCCCAGTGCACCAGGCCCGAGCACTTGTCTCATGTACACAACCTGGGCTGGTGATCTGTTTCACCCTAGATAATATACATGTTTCAGTGCTGTTCTCTTGAAACATCCCACCCTCGCCTTCTCCCAGAGTCCACAAGTCTGTTCTATACATCTGAGTCTCTTTTTCTGTTTTGCATATAGGGTTATCGTTACCATCTTTCTAAAGTCCATATATATGTGTTAGTATACTGTAATGGTCTTTATCTTTCTGGCTTACTTCGCTCTGTATAATGGGCTCCAGTTTCATCCATCTCATTAGAACTGATTCAAATGAATTCTTTTTAATGGCTGAGTAATATTCCATGGTGTATATGTACCACAGCTTCCTCATCCATTCGTCTGCTGATGGGCATCTGGGTTGCTTCCATGTCCTGGCTATTATAAACAGTGCTGCAATGAACATTGGGGTGCACGTGTCTCTTTCAGATCTGGTTTCCTTGGTGTGTATGCCCAGAAGTGGGATTGCTGGGTCATATGGCAGTTCTATTTCCAGCTTTTTAAGAAATCTCCACACTGTTTTCCATAGTGGCTGTACTAATTTGCATTCCCACCAACAGTGTAAGAGGGTTCCCTTTTCTCCACACCCTCTCCAGCATTTATTGCTTGTAGACTTTTGGATAGCAGCCATCCTGACTGGCATGTAATGGTACCTCATTGTGGTTTTGATCTGCATTTCTCTGATAATGAGTGATGTTGAGCATCTTTTCATGTGTTTGTTAGCCATCTGTATGTCTTCCTTGGAGAAATGTCTGTTTAGTTCTTTGGCCCATTTTTTGATTGGGTCATATATTTTTCTGGAGTTGAGCTGGAGGAGTTGCTTGTATATTTTTGAGATTAATCCTTTGTCTGTTGCTTCATTTGCTATTATTTTCTCCCAATCTCAGGGCTGTCTTTTCACCTTGCTTATAGTTTCCTTTGTTGTGCAAAAGCTTTTAAGTTTCATTAGGTCCCATTTGTTTATTTTTGCTTTTGTTTCTAAAATTCTGGGATGTGGGTCATAGAGGATCCTGCTGTGATTTATGTCGGAGAGTGTTTTGCCTATGTTCTCCTCTAGGAGTTTTATAGTTTCTGGTCTTACATTTAGATCTTTAATCCATTTTGAGTTTATTTTTGTGTATGGTGTTAGAAAGTGTTCTAGTTTCATTCTTTTACAAGTGGTTGACCAGTTTTCCCAGCACCACTTGCTAAAGAGGTTGTCTTTTTTCCATTGTATATCCTTGCCTCCTTTGTCGAAGATAAGGTGACCATAGGTTCGTGGATTTATCTCTGGGCTTTCTATTCTGTTCCATTGATCTATATTTCTGTCTTTGTGCCAGTACCATACTGTCTTGATGACTGTGGCTTTGTAGTAGAGTCTGAAGTCAGGCAGATTGATTCCTCCAGTTCCATTCTTCTTTCTCAGGATTACTTTGGCTATTTGAGGTTTTTTGTATTTCCATACAAATTGTGAAATTATTTGTTCTAATTCTGTGAAAAATACTGTTGGTAGTTTGATAGGGATTGCATTGAATCTATATATTGCTTTGG
Source organism: Odocoileus virginianus (assembly GCF_023699985.2). NCBI lineage: Eukaryota > Metazoa > Chordata > Mammalia > Artiodactyla > Cervidae > Odocoileus > Odocoileus virginianus. The sequence goes on along the minus strand of NW_027224341.1, from coordinate 1,215,177 downwards.
GTAGTATAGCCATTTTGACAATATTGATTCTTCCAATCCATGAACACGGTATATTTCTCCATCTGTTTGTGTCCTCTTTGATTTCTTTCATCAGTGTTTTATAGTTTTCTATGTATAGGTCTTTTGTTTCTTTAGGTAGATATACTCCTAAGTATTTTATTCTTTTTGTTGCAGTGGTGAATGGTATTGTTTCCTTAATTTCTCTGTTTTCTCATTGTTAGTGTATAGGAATGCAAGGGATTTCTGTGTGTTAATTTTATATCCTGCAACTTCCTTTACCTTATTTTATACCTTTTGATCCCCTACCTCTGTCTTGCCCCCCTCCCCACAGATGACCCTAGTTTGTTCTTTTTTTGTATATGTAGTTTTTATGATTTATTTTTGGCCGTGCTGGGTCTTCACTGCCGCATGGGAAGCAGGAGTGACTCTCTAGTTGTGGTCCATGGGCCTCTCATTGTGGAGGCTTCTCTTGTTACGGGGGCTTCCCTGGCGACTCAGACAGTAAAGACTCTGCCTGCAGTGTGAGAGACCCTGGGTCAGGAAGATCCCCTGAGAAGGAAGTGGCAACCACTCCAGTATTCTTACCTGGAGAATTCCATGGACAGAGTATACTGGTGGGCTACAGCCCGTGGGGTCACAAAAAGTCAGACACGACTGAGAGGCAAACTCTCTCTCTCTCTCTCTATCGTTGCAGAGCATGGGCTCTGGGGCACGGAGGCTTCAGTAGTTGCGGTTCTCGGGCTCTAGAGCACAGGCTCAGTGGTTGTCGGGCACGGGCTTTGTGGCTCCATGCAACCATAGGGGATCATCCCAGATCATGGATCAAACCAGCGTCTCCTGCATTGGTAGGCAGGTGGAGTCTTTACCACTGAGCCTCCAGGAAAGCCCCTGGTTTGTTCTTTATATCTGAGAGTCTGTGTTTTTAATTTTTAATGGTGTTAATTTTTTTTTTTTTTTAAACTTTTAATTTGTTTGTCAGTTTTTAATCTGGGTAGATTAATGAAACAGAAATATGGCAAGTCAGCATTGAGGACCCAATTGAGACTCCCTACCTCATGGCCACTCTGAAGTTTGCTATAGGAAATATTATTCAAACTTATTTCATTGCATATTAAAACATAAGAAGATGCTCTGCTACTCAGAGTTTTTTTATATTTACAAATAAACACAAAACTTTGGATCCTTTCTTGATTCTGTCACTTTGGTCAGATCACTTAAATTTTCTGAATCACAGTAGCTTCATATCTATAAAGTCTGTTCTAAGTAATGTATGCAGAAGGTAATATGTGATAATTATATATATATATAATAAGTAATTATACATACATTCAAGACCAATATAATCCTCTAAGCTCAGATTAAAAATATAATAAGTAATACAACCACCTACTGATATATAAAATATTCCTAGAGGAAATTTTTTTAATATAGAGGAGATCTAAGATTAACATTTTACCATTTCACTTTCTTGAGAAGCCGGCTTCTTCTGAAACTAATTATGATGTTATTTAGAATTATTAGGAAAAAATGGCTACAGTAAACTCCCTATTTCATAGGAACATATATCTTGAGGTACTTAGAAAGAAAGCATTTTTTTAATGAAGTCTCAATATTTGTATATTTATAAAAAATATAAAGCAATAGTACTTTTTTCTAATCAATTTCCAGATATGAGGCTTACTTTTTCTTCCTTGTGGAACTTTATCACCAGAACACATCTAGTTCTTTGGCACTGAGATCTGGTAAAGAGGAAGGATTTACAGATTCATTTTCCATTCCTTTAAATGGGAGTTATAACTGTTCATCAAGAGAGCAAATGTCTCTGTAATATTTTTTCATGATTTGGTACAGATGCAGTTATAAAAAAAGTATTCCAAACTTAAGTGGGTCATGGCGAAAGAGTCTACTTATATTTAATCAGGACTAAATATTCACTGGCAACTTAATCACCTATTTTTTTTGTATTATTTCTCTGTTTTCACAGAATATATAGTAGATATAAAATATTTAAAATTTGATCCCTTTGTAATAATTGTGTAAAGAAGGAATACAACTCTGGAGATGTGAAAGTATGAGTAGTTAGAGAAACTATGAACACACCTTTGTTTTTCATTATAATGCTGCTGCTGCTAAGTCGTGTCCAACTCTGTACGACCCCACAGACGGCAGCCCACCAGGCTCCGCTGTCCTTGGGATTCTCCAGGCAAGGACACTGGGTTGGGTTGCCATTTCCTTCTCCAATGAGTGAAAGTGAAAATGAATTCACCCAGTCGTGTCCTACTCTTCGCAACCCCATGGACTGCAGCCTACCAGGCTCCTCCGTCCATGGGAGCTTCCAGGCAAGAGTACTGGAGTGGGTTGCCGTTGCCTTCTCCTTAATGGTGTTAATTTTATCAGATGTTTTTCTTATTCCGTTTTCTATTTTAAGCATGATTTTTCAGTTGTATTAAAATTTGTATTAGGTTGAGAAAATTTCCTTCTAAGTCTGCAAACAAATATGCTATGTTTTTAAAATCATTAAATTAAAAACCAAGTTTTTATGGCAGTTCTATTTTCAGCTTTTTAAGAAATCTCCACACTGTTTTCCATAGTGGCTGTACTAATTTGCATTCCCACCAACAGTGTAAGAGGGTTCCCTTTTCTCCACACCCTCTCCAGCATTTATTGCTTGTAGACTTTTGGATAGCAGCCATCCTGACTGGCGTGTAATGGTACCTCATTGTGGTTTTGATTTGCATTTCTCTGATAATGAGTGATGTTGAGCATCTTTTCATGTGTTTGTTAGCCATCTGTATGTCTTCCTTGGAGAAATGTCTGTTGAGTTCTTTGGCCCATTTTTTGATTGGGTCATTTATTTTTCTGGAGTTGAGCTGGAGGAGTTGCTTGTATATTTTTGAGAATCCTTTTGACCCAGCAATCCCACTTCTGGGCATACACACCAAGGAAACCAGATCTGAAAGAGACACGTGCACCCCAATGTTCATCGCAGCACTGTTTATAATAGCCAGGACATGGAAGCAACCCAGATGCCCATCAGCAGACGAATGGATGAGGAAGCTGTGGTACATATACACCATGGAATACTACTCAGCCATTAAAAAGAATTCATTTGAATCAGTTCTAATGAGATGGATGAAACTGGAGCCCATTATACAGAGCGAAGTAAGCCAGAAAGATAAAGACCATTACAATATACTAACACATATATATGGACTTTAGAAAGATGGTAACGATAACCCTATATGCAAAACAGAAAAAGAGACTCAGATGTATGGAATAGACTTGTGGACTCTGGGAAAAGGAGAGGGTGGGATGTTTCAGGAGAACAGCATTGAAACATGTATATTATCTAGGGTGAAACGGATAACCAGCTCAGGTTGGGTACATGAGACAAGTGCTCGGGCCTGGTGCACTGGGAAGACCCAGAGGGATCGGGTAGAGAGGGAGGTGGGAGGGGAGACTGGGATGGGGAATACATGTAAATCCAGGGCTAATTCATATCAATGTATAACAAAAACTACTGTAATGATGTAAAGTAATTAGCCTCCAACTAATAAAAATTTAAAAAAAAAAAAAAAAAACCAAGTTTTTCTCCATCTATTGTGAGGATCTTATTTTCTCTTTTATTCAGTTGATATGATAACAGATAAAATTTAGATATAGATATTTTAAAAAAACAGGTTTTTCTAGACTTAGCTCATATTCTTGGGGTAAACCCAGTTACCCAGTTAGGTCAGAATTTTTATTTCATTTTCTAATCATGGATCTTCTTTGCTAACATTTTATTAAGGAGGTTTTTGTCAATGTTTCTGAAATTAGCATTGTTATTTTCATTCTTTAAATCATTCTAACCTGGTTTTGATATAAGAGTAATACTGGTTATGACTTTTAGTTTGAGGTGCTCCAAAATCACTGCAGATGGTTTTTGCAGCAATGTAATTAAAAGACACTTAATCCTTGGAAGGAAAGTTATGACCAACCTAGACAGCATATTAAAAAGCAGAGACATTACTTTGCCAACAAAGGTCCATCTAGTCAAGGCTATGATTTTTCCAGTAGTTATGTATGGATGTGAGAGTTGGACTATAAAAAAACACTGAGCACCAAAGAATTGATGCTTTTGAACTGTGGTGTTGGAAAAGACTCTTGAGAGTCCCTTGGACTGCAAGGAGATCCAACCAGTTCATCCTAAAGGAGATCAGTCCTGGGTGTTCACTGGAAGGACTGATGTTGAAGCTGAAACTCCAATACTTTGGCCACCTCATGCGAAGAGCTGACTCATTGGAAAAGACCCTGATGCTGGGAGGGATTGGGGGCAGGAGGAGAAAGGGATGACAGAGGATGAGATGGCTGGATGGCATCACCAACTCAATGGACATGGGTTTGGGTGGACTCCAGGAGTTGGTGATGGACAGAGAGGCCTGGTGTGCTGCGATTCATGGGGTCGCAAAGAGTCAGACACGACTAAGCGACTGAACTGAACTGAATGTGTGTTTTGGAGTAGATAATTCTTCTTTTTCTATTTTATGGTAAAGTTCCTAGGTGGCACTTCCATTGTTGGTGGATCTTTTGTGAAACTGCTTCATCACTTTCCCCTGATCCTATGGACAGATTTTTATTGGGTTGGCAAAAAGTTTGTTCACGTTTTTCCTTAAAATCTTATGGGAAAAACCTAAGTGAACTTTTTGGCCAACACAATATATTCTTGTTTGTCTTTAATATTTTTAAGTCTCTTTGGAGTTATCTTAGTCTGTTTAGGTTGATATAATAAAATGTCACAGACTGGGTAGCTTATCAGCGGCATAAATCTATTTCCCACATTCTTGGGGGCCAAAAAGCCCAAGATCAAGGTGCCAGCCAGGCCTCTTCCTGGCTCACAGCTGGCACCTTCTCTCTGCGTCCTCACATGGTGGAAGGGGTAGGGCTCTCTCTTGTATATGGCACTAATATTCATGAGGGCTCTATCCCCATGGCTTAAGCATCCCCCTACTAAGTAGGGCCCACCTACTAACACCATCACCTTCAGGGGTTAGGCTTTCGGTATATGACTTTGTGGTGACATAAACATTTTAGACTATAGCAGGGATTCTGTGCTTCCCGCCCCCCCCCCTCCCCCGCCTTTGAGTCAGTTTTCCTAATGTATTCATCTAGAAAATGGTTTATCTAACTTTTCTAATTCACTGGGAAACAAGCGTTCAAAGTATTTTCTTATTTTGGGTGTTGGTTCTATAGCTGTAGTTAAGGGCATTTTCTTCATTCCTATTATTTGCTAATTATCTCTCTCATCAGTCTTTTCCATACTTTAGCTGTTTTACTAGTGTTTTCACATAGTGAATTTCTGGTTTTTTCTGTCCTCCCGAATGTGTTTTTGTTGTCAATCTTACTATTTCTGTCCTTCCCCTTTTCATCGACTAACCCAAGCTGCTTCATCATGACTGCTTTTCTTCTTGGGACTAGCAAGCGAGGCTCAAGAGGAGGAGGAAGAAAATGTGCTGTTCTTGAAATGAAATTAAACCAAGAAAAATTGAGGTTGGCGTTTCTTCCAAGAAGTGCTAGTCTCAAGTTGTTCTTTAAAGGAAAAGTTTTGAAACTCTTCCTTCAGCTATTTGGAAAGCCCTGGAAGATATATTCTAGGGGAATATTTTCAGAGAATGTTAATGGCTGTTTTTACTGAATAACAAATGTCTAGGCAATCTTAGAGGCAACAGGAAAAGGATCTTTATTGCTATGATTCATTGTAGAGCTCGTAAGTGCTACATTACAGCATGGAAGGCAAGGGAGGAGAAAATAAGAAAACAACGACTCTGTAATTTATTTCTAAGTCACAGTTCACAAGCTGAGCTCTGGCGTTTTTTCCTCGCTGATGTACCCCTACCAACATGAAGCCAAGGCCCACACAAATGGCAGGATATTCCCTACCTCCAGCATCTGCAAGCACCCAAATGATACACAATTGTGAGGAAGAGTCTGTTCATCTCGGTTTCTATTTTCACCCACCTCATCCCTGTGTTAACTCAAAATTTCTGATGACCTCCGAGCCCACTTTGGGTGGACACTTCCATCCCTCAGTACAACAGAATTTTTTTTTAAATCCAGAAGACCCTAATTTAGAGCGTAACAAATAAGTAAACAAACAATTGTGCATTGCAATAAATGCTCACTAGAAATATGCAAAGAATACTAGAAGTATAGAGATACTCCTTACTTAGTCTCAAGAAATCATGACAGGTTTCCTGGAAGAAGAACAGAAGCTTAGGTTATCAAGCTGGGGGAGTCACTTTCAAAATGGGCATAGAGGGGTAAGAGGATTCAAGGCCAGAGGGATGAAGGATGAGTGAGTCATAAAAGGAAGTGAGGCCAGGCCACGGAGGAGCCAGTGTCAAACACGCTGAAACGCTCCAATCATGAGGAAGGAGGCAGGAGAGGAGAGAGGAGAGAGAGGAGCAGAGAGCGGAGTGCTGGAGCATCCCTTCCTTAATGGGTGAGCAGTAGTGCTGTCCTGCGCAGAAGATGGGTTCCAAGTCTCAGATTTCACCTAAAGGACAACAGCACTCAATCAGAGTTGCTCCAAACCTGAGATGTCTGCTCCCATCTCACCTGGCTCATCTGCTGCTTGCATGTGCCCTCAAATGACTAGACCCTGCCACTTGATGATCTTCTCTTCTGCCTTGTCATTTCTAGAAGGGAGTATCAGCTGAGCCAGACCAGAGTGGTCAGAGATGGGGGCCCAGGCTGATTTGGTCAGTAAAAGCCAGGCCTTGGGACATGAAAACTGAATGAAGGCCATGATGGCTGACCGACAGGCTGACCCCACCATGTGTGACAAGGAGCAAATAGGGGACCTAAACCTTCTTGGAGAATGTTCTATTTAAAAAATAACTTTGAAGTTATTGCCATAAGAAATATAAGAAAATTGTGTTATTAATAGAATTTCTTACACCAGTTTTCTTACATGTAATCTTTATCTCTGGCTCTAGGGTCTATGCGGAAGAATGCTAGATAAGATTGCAGAGGCCTTCAAGGGATGGGACAATGGTTAATATTCCACCTTTCAATGTAGGGGATGTGGGTTCAATCTCTAGGGAGGGACTAAGGTTCCACTTTGTAGTCAAAAATTTTAAAAAATGATGTCATGGATGGAGTGTGTGGCAATTAGCATAACTGATGCCATCTGGGGCCCTTACAGTTTCTCCTGTCCTGCTGACTGCCCCGGATTTGTACTATACAGCAAAAATCACTTCTCTGTTATCAAGGGCTTTTTAGTTAACAGGTATTATTTAACAATCAATAGGACCAGGTAGCCTCAATGCTCTATTAGTGCCCCCTGAAATCATAAAAACCTTCCCTGACATATTCCTGGCACCCATGAGACTAGTTACCCATTCATGAATCTTGACTTAAGAATGTGCTTCCTGTTTCTGAATACCTGACCAAATAACTCAGGTTAACTCTAAAATTGCCACAATGACCCCTTGGTGTGGTGCAGAATGCAGCTGCAAATACTTCCAGGTCATTGTCTCCCCTCCCCCCAATCCAGATACCACCCTGTAAGTTGCTGCTGCTGCTGCTAAGTCGCGTCAGTCGTGTCCGACTCTGTGCGACCCCATAGACGGCAGCCCACCAGGCTCCCCCGTCCCTGGGATTCTCCAGGCAAGAACACTGGAGTGGGTTGCCATTTCCTTCTCCGATGAGTGAAAGTGAAAAGTCAAAGTGAAGTCGCTCAGTCATGTCTGACTCCTAGCGACCCCATGGACTGCAGCCTACCAGGCTCCTCCATCCATGGGATTTTCCAGGCAAGAGGACTGGAGTGGGTTGCCATTGCCTTCTCCACCCTGTAAGTTACCCTATATTAAACTGATTCATTGATTGTATGAAGTTGTTTGCCTCACTTTTCCACTTCAAGATAACTTCTCAGTTCAGTGAGCACTTTTTGTTCCCTCTGTTCTCCAACAAGGCCCTGGATGAAAGGCTGGTAAACAGGGGTAAGTCTCTGATCCAAAGTGTTTCTGAGGAATGAGGTTGCAATGAGCCCCAGTCAAGGGAATAACTGAGATCTCTAGCAAATGTTGCAGAGCATTTTCATGAGCTGCATCTCATTTTTTCCTCACCAAACAGTATGCTCTACACATTGCACTCTATCAATAATGCTCACTTTGCAGGTGGGGAAGAGGTGCTGGGGAACTTACATAACTAACTAAGCTGATGAGTGCAACATTCAGGATTCATGCCCAGGTCTTTGGACTTCTCAGCCCACATACACATCTCACTGACCATAGCCTCGGCCTTGGGTACTCTTGGTTGGTTATGAGAGGATAGAGATGGGCAGGATGTCTCGTCCTTTAAGGCTTGGCAGACCAAGGAGGTTCTCAGTCCTGGGGAGCACAATGGGAGTTTGAAGTGAGAACAGGGTCAGCAGTTGGAGGAATTGACTTTGTTCCCCTTATATCAGGGAACCTGATATCCCCTTATATCCCCAACCTCCAGGATCTAATGCCTGAAGATCTGAGGTGAAGGTGAGGTAGATGTAATAATAATAGAAATAAGGTGCGCAATAAATGTAATGCTTGAATCATCTCCCTCCCCTGCCCACCATCTGTCTTCCACAAAATTGGCCCCTGGTGTCAAAAAGGTTGGGGACCACTGCCTTACCTTCCTTCCTTCAAGGCCACGGTGGGAGCAGCTGGAGTGCACAGTGGGGTGAAGTGGCCTCAAAGGACAGTGGGCAGGAGGGAGGAGGGGACGGTACCTAAAGCAGGACTTTGCTTTTTTTCACCTCAAAGTAAAGAGTATTCTCATACTGCTTAGTAACCTTGTGTGGCAAAGGTTTCCCTGGATAAGTGTTCTTTGTTGTGTTTAAGCGGGTATGTCGATGGCCTTCAGGTACAACCTCAGCTTTTGGTATTTCAGACCCAGTCAGGGTCCTTCTACTGCTGCTAAGGAGCGATGCTAGGATCTTGGGGGTTCATAGGCCAATTGCACTGCATTTTCTGTAGCGGAGGTGGATCCACCAGCCGTGAAGCCCGGTGCATACGACTGGGACCAATCTCGCTTTGTCTCTTTCTGTGTGTGAGTCTTGTTCTGTCCAGCACTCAGCTGCGTAGTATCCTCCTTGGACTCTCCTGTACCAAGATGCAAGTACATGTAATTCAACCATGACAAGAAGACATGTTGGAAGCTCTGACAAGAAGCTTGTAAGAAGTCTTGATGAAGCTGATAAAGGAGAGGCAGAGGGTCAGGGCTGCGACACTGTTTCTCCAGGGCTGGTTAATCAGGGCTCTATGAGGACGTAATCCTGGGTCTCCCAGATGGCACCAGTCCTTACCACACACATGCTCTGAGATTTCCTCCATGACCTGGGAGATGTACTTCCTCTGCCTGCAGCCTAGAATCCTTGTCTGTAACATGGCAGGTCTGGACCAGCCAGTCTCTTAAGTTCCTCTCCTGCTCTGGCCTTCCGTGTGTGTGTGTGTGTGTGTGTGTGCTCAGCAGTTTCCGACTCTGTGACCTCGTGGACTGTAGCCCACCCGGCTCCTCTGTCCATGGGATTCTCCAGGCAAGAATACTGGAGTGGTTTCCATTGCCTACTCCAGGGGATCCACCCGACCCAGGGATCGAACTCATGTCTCTTGCATCTCCTGCGTTGGCAGGCGGGTTCTTTGCCATTGTGCCACCGTGACTCCATATGTGTTTTCACACATCAACACTGTGATTTGGAAGAGAATGAGATGATATTCTGGTCGAATCTGACAGCTATAGTTCTCTTAGCAAATTAAGTGAAAATATTCAATTTCTGATATTCAAATCCATCTTTGCAAGCTCTGATTAGCATGGACAAGTTCTGTTTCCCAAATTACTTCTGGGCAGGTTCATCAGAGTCATCAATCAAATTGCCTGATTAGTCCCACTCATCCTTTCCACAGCACATCACACACAAGAATCTAAGTTGGGAATGGGTAACTCCCTGCAACAAACAAAGGAAAATGGCCTCTAAATGCTGTTTTAAAAACACAGCAAAAAATGTAGGCAATATGCAAAAACATAAAGGAGAAAGCAAAACTGGCTAAAATCCTGCCAAGATATTGCTCCAAGATGATCACCATCACAATTAACATGTGGATGGCCATTCTGCATCCATTTTCTACATTTAGATATACAGACATACATAATTTTGTTTAAGTGAGAGCATATTATAGATACAAACAAGACTTAAAAGTTGATTGAGAAAACTATATTTGAGAATTTTATGAGTTTAATAATTTTATTGTAGAATTTAAAAGATAATTTTTCTTATCATTAAAGAAAGGGTCTTGACATAAAAAAGAAAGATGAGATTTGCTCTCTCAAACCACAGTTGTACCATCCATGTCTAAAGATGCTGACGAAAATGGAAACTGACACTGTAGAATTCTCTGACAAAAGAGACTGCAAAACTCTACTTGAAACAGATGACAAAACCTCTGTCTCCTTTGCTTTATAGGTGTTAATAATTTGCCAACTGGGTCTTATGCAATAGAAAATTTTTAGATAATATAGAATATTAATTAAATTGTCACTCTATATTGCCAATTTAGAGTTGCCAACATCGAGACCAATAAATCAGAGTTTAAAGAATAAATAATCAAATATTTTAAACATAGGCTTGATGAGCTCTTTAAATTCCAAAAATAATTTGTTTCAGCTTTTGAACTAGAGATGAGAACTCCCTGAAGCATCTTCTAGGATAAGTTACATGACTGAAGGAGACAAACAAGTCTGAGACACATAAATCCTGTAATGATTTTATAACTGGGTGTTGCTCACTGCCTGGTGGGTGGAGAGTAAGCAAAGGGAATCCTGTCAGCACCCATTAGCAACTCAGTGAACTCAGGACTTAGCTACAAACATGGTGACGGAGTCCTCATCTTCCCTTCTGCAGAACCGCACTTTCACCTTGCAAATGGACTGGTCTATAGACAGGGATGGACTGACTTTTTTTTCCTTCAGCTCGTCTCTTATCAGTACTAACTTAGCACAAAGAAGAGCTTCCTAAATGTGAACATTCCACAGTGAGCCTCAGCTACACTGGGAAATTCAAAGGGTTGTTTCGCTTTTTTTTTAATCTTGTGATTTATCCTTGTACAAATGTGTTGACATTTTACTGAAGATACAAAAGCATTGGTGTGTAAAAACGCTGGAGCTAGAGCCTTAATACAAATTAAGGTAACTGCACTGAACCAGTGGTGTTTGTATTATTCAACATCATGCACGCCCTGAAAAAAACAAACACTAGTTTCACTTAACAATGCCCTTGATGCAGAAGAAAAATATTGTGTGAGACAAAATAGTAAGGACACATAAGATATCTCTGCTGTAGACTGAAGGCAGTTGTTTGAGGGAAAAGCTCTTTGAATTGTAAGCTGAGCTGACTGTTTTATTCAGAGAAGACTATTTTTACTTGAAATAACAAATGACATACAAGCTATGGTTATTCAGACTGGTGGGTTTGACAGGCAATTTTTTAAAAAAAACCTACAAAGTAGGCTGTCACTCCCAGGACTGACATTTTTGGCTAATTTTTTATTCTTTGCTAATGATAAAGTTTTGACTTTCAAGAGACTAGAATTTTGGAAAACTTTTGTCTTCTGTGAGTTTGACAGCTTTCAAATACTTAAACATATTTTTGATGATATTGATGGAGCTATTGGTAGATGTGATTTTTTTTTTTTTGGATATTGTACAGTTTGTTGTTTAGTCACTTAGTCATGTCTGACTCTGTGACCCCATGGACTGCAGTACACCAGGCTTCCCTGTCCTTCACCATCTAGTTGATATCAACATTTGAAAGACCTGTACAATGTTGTGAGTAGATATTTACCAATATGCAATCTGGTAAAAAAAAAAATCCACAATTAAAAGATCTACTCAAAGTACAAGATAGACCAATGGATTTTAATGTTACAAAATATAAAAGGTTCATTGACATCATTTCAGATTCCACTATGTGGTTTACCTTTGAGAAACTATTGTGGTTGAATTTTGATATTGTATCAAACAAGATTATCCATGGTTATTTGCTGTTGTTCGTCCACTAAGTCACTTCCAACTCTTTGTGACCCCATGGGCTATAAAAAGCCAGGATACTCTGCCCTCCACTGTGTCCTGGAGTTTGCTCAAATTCATGTCCATTGAGTTGGTGATGCTATCATAATTATTTACAGGCTATTTAAATGCTTCTCTCAGGTGGAGAATAGGGAACCCTTATGCATTACTGGTGAGAATGAAAATTGGTACAGCCACTGTGGAAAAAATTATGGAGGGTCCTCAAAAAATCAGAAACAGAAATACAACCCAGCAACCCCATTTGAGTATATATATATTCAAAGGAAGCAAAAACAAGATCTCAAAGGGGTATCAGCACTCCCATGTTTATTTCAGTATTATTCACAAGAGCCAAGGTATAAAAAAAACCTAAGTGTCTGGCAGCAGATAAAGATGTGTTTTACGACTCTTTCGTGAGCCCATGTACTGTAGCCTGCCAGGCTTTTCTGTCCTTGGGATTTCCCAGCCAAGAATACTGGAGTGGGTTGCCATTTCCTTCTAGAGGGGATCTTCCCTACCCAAAGATCCAGGCTGAGTTTTCTGCATTGGCAGGTGGGTTCTTTGCCACTGAACCACCAAGGAAGCCCCATATGTACAAAGGAATATTATTTGGCTATGAGAAAGAAGGAAATCCTGCTGTTTGGGAAAATGTGGATGGAACTTGAGGGCATTATACTAAGTTAAATAAGTCAGACAAATAAATACAAGTACTGCATGAAATCAGTTATATGTGGAATCTAAATGCAAAGTCACACTCCTAGAAACAGAGTAGAAAATGGTTAGCAAGGGTTGGGATGGGGAAACTAAGAAAAGGCTGAGAAAAGGATATAAACTTTCAGGAATAAGATGAATAAGGTCTGAGGAGCTAATGTAAAACATGCAGATTGTAGTTAGTAACACAGACTTATATAATTGAAATCTCTTAAGAGAGTATAAATGTTCTCACCAAAGGGGAGAAAAAAAGGAAAATATATGAGATAACAATCTTTTAAGAGTGTAGAAAAGTGTCCTGAGGCCAAAACATTTGAGAACCACTGGTCTAAAGTAAATCCGAGTTTGCCCAATTTATTTAATTAATGCCTTAATTGAAATTACCTATTATATTTACATTGTCTATTAAAAAGCCACACTCTGCTAAGGAAATAAAATTTAACCTATGCCTTATAAAATTGTTCATAGAAACAATAATGCTGGTTGAGCACTTAAATATATGGTTCGGGAAATTCCCTGACTCTCCACTACGCTTTGACTGCTGAGGTCAGTCCCTGGTTGGGGACTAAGATCCCACAAGACAACCAGAAAGAAAGTATGGTTCAATAGTACCTATAGCATTTTGTCTTCTTTTTAGTGAATTTGAAATCAAAACTTATATTTTCACCTTCTATTACCCTTTCTTTCTTTTTTAATATCTGCTTAGCAAAGTGGGGAAAATGGATTCATTTGACCAAAATGGTTCAATGACTAGGATACACGTTAAATGTGTATGTATCTATTAAATGAAATGTATCTATTTCAATTTAAATGAGCATTCATTTTTAATAAGCCTTCATTTTTAAATAAGTCTAAATGTAAGTTATCCACTGGGATTCTTAAGCAGGGATTCTTTTAATTTAAGGTGATTATTATTAAACCTTAAATTAGTGTACAGTCTGTGGTTTATTGCTATGTTTTCTCCTTGGCATTTAGCAAAGATCCTGGCAATTCATGGTCAGTAAATGTTTGTTGAATGACTGACTGAGCAAATACACAAGTGAATGAATGTGCAAATGGATGAATGAATAGAGTCCTTAATGAAAAGATCAGATTTAGCTACAAGACAAAGTAGAAGCAAAGCTGAGGCTTTGAATGAATATGCCACCTCTGGCACTTGCAGTTCAGTGCTTCCTGACCCACCTGCGGGCTGGTCTGGGAGCCTGGGTCCTGTCCCTGTGGTCCCACAGACCTCCTTTACACGCTCCCTTTGCCCTGCCTCCTGCGTGCCCCCTCCCCTCACCCTCATCCGACTGCGCCAGGATTGCTGCCATAGCCGCTGTCCACATCTGGCTTTTCCACATCTGGCACAGGTAGAGATGAAGGGAGTGGACTCAGATGCCCACTGTCTGACTCTCCTGCCTCCTGACCTGGTGACTTTGGGGTCAGGTTTCTTAACCTCCCAGTTCCTCCGTTCCCTCCTCTAAACAGTGGGAATCATAACACACCCTCACAAGGCAATGATGGGAGTTTCACGAATGAGTCTTTGTAAATGATTAGGTGATGCCTGCTGCAGTTAAGTTCTTTATAAATGTTTATTAAATAAATTTTAAAAAGATAAGTGCAGTAGGGCTCAGCTGACCTTTAGAAGCTCACCAGATTCAGGGTGGGGTGGGAATCTCCAAGTTCCAGAGCTCTTCCCTCTGTGCCTTCCTGCTCCAGTGGGCAGCTCTCTGGACCCAAGTCCTAGACAGACTCTCACTGCCCACCCCCCACCCCCACCACGTGGGGTCATATCTGGATGCATCTTGAGAGGGACTAGCTTAGCCACAGAGCAAAACTTTCCACGTCTAGGATAAGTGAAAGGGGCCACCTTTTAAACACGACTGTTGCACAAGGTATCCGTCTGCTGTGTATAAACAGAAAACCCCATCAGAAGGAGGTGAAGAGAGCGTTTCTCTCAGCAGAAATTACTCAGAGGAACAAAACAGAAGGGAAGAGAAATAAATTCCGACTAGGAATAAACATCTCTGGATTATGTTATGAGATGTTTGTAGTTGGAAAAAGTCATCCTGCCCAAAAGAATCAATAAATCTTCTTCTCTAGTGTACACTCTTTCAGACACTGGGAAAAGGACTGAAGAAGACTTGTTGCCTGAAAGCACATAATACTGTTTGCAGTTTGTTCAGGGAAAGCAGGTCGTTATTATACATTTGAATTAGTCACATGATGTTGGCTGAACCTTCAAATCACTTCAAATTGGATCAGTTGCAAGCCTTTCTTTTTCCTATTTAAACCTGGAGTTTCAGTTCAGTTCAGTTCAGTCGCTTCTGGAGTTTAGATGTGTTTAATTTCCTATGAACCGTTTATGAGGTTAATGTCTTTCTTCAGAGTTGGGAGAAAGAAAATAAATATTGTCTTTAATAAGCACCTGAAGGGCTGAGAAATCTCCTGGAGCTATTATGCCCTGGAGACAAGGTCCAATCATTTTATAAGAAATATCTTAAAATACGCAAGATTTGTCCACCATATTGTTTGTACATGGGAAAAGCCCAGTCACTTAATTAGCCTTGAAATAATGGGTGGTCTTCAAGGAGCATTTGAGGAGATCCAAGTATTGCATTTGCCAACGAATAACATAACTACCAGTCCATGAACCTGAAAAAGCTGACTATGATCACTCACTGGTGTGTGGTATCAGCAGAGGCACCACCAGCAATCCTGTGCGTGGCAGGATGTCCCGCTTGAAGGGAGACAAGATATGGTTATGAATCAGCCTCCAGAGGGCCTGTGAAGAGTATATCTGTGACTCAGGACCTGGGATGTAGTAGGTCAGGTTTTTTAAAATAAATGTAATTAAAAAATTTTTTTGTTGTTGTTCACCATCTCCCAGAGCTTGCTCAAATTCATGTCATTGAGTCAGTGATGCCATCCAACCTTCTCATCCTCTGTCCCCTTCTCCTCCTTCCCTCAGTCTTTCCCAATGAGTCAGCTCTTTGTATCAGGTGGCCAGAGTATTGGCCTGGGATGTAGTAGGTCAGGTTGGTTTTTTAAAAAATAGATCTAATTTTTAAATCACCCAACCATTCCTCCCCTAGGTATTTACCTAAGAGAAATAAAAGCATGTATCACACAAAAAATTGTGAACAATATTCATAGCAGCTTTATTCATAGTGACTCCATGTGGAAACAACTCAAAAGGAATTTTTTGCTAATAGTATGTAGTTCACTATGTTGACTGTGGTGATGGTTCACAGTGTATACCTATGCCAAAACTTATTTTACTCTAAAATTGTACTCTAAATATACGAGCACTGTATTCTATGCCAATTGTACTTCAATGAAGCTGTTGGGATTTTCTTTAAAGGAAAAAACAAATAGGACTCTGAAGCAGACAGGTCTGAGTAGTACCTTAATCATTCTCAGTAATTGAACAGGCCACTGTTTCATCTCGTTATAAAAGTGCAATTACTTTTTCCCCCTAACATCTCAAAATTTAAAACAGTTTTTTTCAAAACAAATGACTTTCTTTAATGTATAGTTGAGTTACAATGGTGTGTTATTTTCAAGTATACAGTAAAGTTTTCAGTTTTATATATATATATACTTTTCCATTATAGGTTAGTACAAGATACTGAATAGACTTCTCTGGACCATAATGTAGATCCTTCTTGTTTATCTATTTTACATACAAATAGTAGTATGTATCTGTTAACCCCAAAGTCCTAATTTATTCCTGCTCTTTGGCAAGCTTAAATTTGTTTTCTATGCCTGTGAGTCTATTTCTGCTTTGTAAATAAGTTCATTTGTATCATTATTTTAGATTTCACTTATAATCACTTCTTGGCCTTTTGGCTAAGATCCAGTGTAGATTTCACATGATATTTGTCTTTCTCTGACTTACTTTACTTAATGTATGATAATCTCTAGGTCCATCCATGTTGCTCCAAATGGCATTATTTCATTCTTTTTATGGCTGAATAATATTCCATTATATATATCAGTTTTTTAAGAAAACTTCATACTGTTCTCTATAGTGGCTATACCAATTTACATTCCCACCAACAGTATAGGAGGATTCCTTTTCTCCACACCCTCCCCAGCATTTATTATTTGTAGGCTTTTTAATGATGGACATTCTGATTGGTGTGAAGTGGTACCTTATTATAGTCTTGATTTGCATTTCTCTATTAATTAGTGATAATGAGCATCTTTTTATGTGCCTGTTGACCATCTTTCTTCTTTGGAAAAATGTCTGTTTAGGTCCTCTGCCCATTTTTTGACTGGGCTTTCTGTTTTTTGATATTGAGCTGTATGATCTGTTTGCATATTTTCGAAACAAATCCCTTGTTGGTCATATTGTTTGCAAATATTTTTACCATTGCATAAATTGTCTTTTTGTTTTGTTTATGGTTTCCTTTGCTATGCAAAAGGATTTAAGTTTTAGTAGGTTCCATTTATTTATTTTTTCCATTATTCTAAGAAATGAATCAAAAAATTTTTTGCAATTTATGTGAAAGCACATTATGCCTATGTTTTTCTCTTGTTTTATAGTATCTGATCTTGCATTTAGGTCTTTAATCCATTTTTAATTTATTTTTGTATCTGGTACTAATGTTCCAATTTCATTCTTTTACATGTAATTGGCCAGTTTTCCCAGCACCACTTATTGAAGAGATTATCTTTTCTCCACTGTATATTCTTGCATAATTTGTCATAGATGAACTGAACATAAGTGTGTGGGTTTATTTCTGGACTCTTCGTCATGTTCTGTTGATCTATGTGTCTGTTTTTGCACCAACACCATACTGTTTTGATTACTGTAACTTTGTAGTGTAGTCTGAAGTAAGGGCACATGATTCCATCAGCTTGTTATTTCTCAAGATTGTTTTGGCTATTTGAGGTCTTTTATGTTTCCATAAAAAGTTAAAAAATGTTCTAGTTCTGTGAAAAAAAATGCCATTGATAATTTGATAGAAATTGAATTGAATGTAGATTGCCTTGGGGGCGGATATGATGATTTTAACAATAATAATTTTTCCAGTTCAATAACATGATATATGAAAAATGCAATTGCTTTTTAAGAATAACTCCTGATTTGCTTTTCCTGTGCATTTGAACTACTCATGGTCCATTGCTCTGTTCCTCAGAGAACCATACAATCTTTCAGGACACTGGCCACACTCAAAGTCAGACTTGGGCTGTCTGCCATCAAGTTCTTCTTCCTACCTTTGAATCTGAATGAGAAATTACATATAATATCCATTAGTTTAGGATAAGACCACCTCATCTCCTTCTCCCACCCCCCAACCTGATCTCCTTCCCTAACCCTGACACAACCCTTTCTTTGAAATATCAGAGCCCCAGGCAATATGACAATATGTACGCACAGGAAGTAGTTTTCTGAAGATTGATTTTTTTTTTTTTTAAACAAACTTTCTTCAGCAAACTTAAAAATTAGTTAACAAGCTCAGGAGTTCAGCCTGACCTGGAGTTTCCATGTGAACAATACACATGGTTTAAAAAAAAAAGATTATGAACATCTAAGACCAAAGCATATTTGTTGCAGCTGCTCAGAGAGAGACTCTGTGATGTTCATTCTAGCCTCTTGGCAGTAATAGATAATTCTGAGTTCTCAGCTGTGACACAGAGGTTAATTCTACAAGGTCACTGGGGGAGAAGCTGATGATGTGAAGCTTCAGGTGTCCTGATAAAGAAGTGAACTTAGCATAAAATGTGAACATTGGAAAAAGTTTTCAAAATGAAACCCTAAAAATAAGATTCTGGTCAGCAAAACATTTTATAAAATGAAGAGGAATGTATTTTATGACCTTGAGTGCTAAGTCCTATTTCAAAACACGGTAAAACCCATGGAAGAGGCTCTCCCTGGGTAGTGAAGGAGAGAAGGCACTCTGTCCTAGTCTTGTCTGATGTGTAAAGACAGAGACAGCCTGGGAAGGAGCAGGGGCTTTTAACTTCTAGGACCTGACTTCAGTACTTACAAGCTGTATGACCTCAAGTTACTTTGCTAAGTTTCATTCCCCTCCTCCATAAAATAATGATCACTGATCTGATAAGATTGTTTCAAGGTAAGCAAACACTGGAAAACATTCAGCAGTGTTCAGTGGGAAGGATGTAATAACTGTCAGCTTTACTATTACAGTTTTAACTGTGATGTGCCTTGCAATTTTCTCCTATTCAGAGTTCCCCAAACTTGTCCCACCAGAGTCACTGGGGACACATTAAGTGTACGGATTCCAGGGTCTGCCCCCGACCTACTGAACCTGCACCTCCCAGGGAAGGGGTCTGGGAGTCTGTTTGAAAAGGACCTCGGGCTCCAGGCACATTTGGGAAACATTGATATGTTAGTCAAACTCCACATTCTCCACATGTGTGCAAAGTTGCTTCAGTTGTGTTCAACTGTTTGTGACTCTATGAACTGTAGCCCACCAGGCCCCTCTGGCCATAGGATTTCTCAGGCATGAATACGGGAATAGGTTGCCATGCTCCTGCTCCAGGGGACCTTCCCAACCCAGGAATCGAACCTGAGTCTCTTCCATCTCCTGCACTGGCAGGCGGGTTCTTTACCACTAGAGCCACAGGGGAAGCCCTGTGTCTACTTGGGTGGGTCTCAAATTTGGGGAACTGGTTAAAGTACACACTCCTAGCATCCCCCCTGTCAGAGATTCTGATTTAACTCTTGGATGGAGTCTACAAAATTACATTTTAAATAAGCCACCCTAGTGATATATGAGGAAGAGGACTCTCAGCCCACACATGGGAGACACTGCCCAACATTGTCATACCCCCATGTAGACTAAACAGAGAACTCTAAGAAGAGTCTGTTATCTGGAGGAAATATCCTATACCTTTACTTCTGCTACCAGTTCATGGCATACATGAATTAAAGGGAATAACTTTGCTAACTACTGTTTGATCTCACAGATTAAAAGTGGTCCCTTCTATGCCAAATTTTTTGGTTTGAGATTAAAAAGTAACCATCATTATGCAGTCCACGGGGTCACAGAGAGTCAGACATGACTGAGCCCCTAAACTAAACTGATTATGCACTTGATGTGTCTATTCAGGGTTTGCACAGAGGCCTTTTTATCTACTCAGATCACCTGATCTGGTTTAGTGCCTTGTAGGCACCCTCAAGGTGAGAATGTACTTGCTTAACTTGTGTGTGATGCTGAGAACCGCTGAGGCATTGCTTATGAGCAGAGGGCCCAAGGGGAACAAGAACAAAGGAGCTGAGAGCTGGCCTGCTGGTAGAAGCACTCAGGTCAGAGTGAGGCTCCATAGTACTGCCCTCCTCGGGGTTCTGGATTCATCTAATGTGCTGAGAGAAGCAGCAGACTGTCTTAGTAGAGCCAGGCTCCGTGGACATTTCATGTGTCAACGTCCTCTTTTTTGGCTGCACTGGGTCTTCATTGGTGCCTGTGGGCTTTCTCTAGTTGTGGGGCACAGGCCCTCAGCACACGGGCTTCAGCAGTTGTGGCACATGGGCTTGGTTGCCCTGCAGCATGTGGCATCTTAGTTCCCTGACCAGGGATCAAACCTGCATCTCTGCATTGCAAGGTGGATTCTCAACCACTGGACCACCAGGGAAGTCTCTATATGTGTGAACTTGATTGTGCAGCACTTGAGGGGTCAAAGATAAACATACAGTCATGTAAGCAGTTGAAAGACAGGTCTGGAAAGATGCAACAGGATGCCTGAGCTGGGGAGTGTGGAAGGCTGGAAGAGAAGCACAGCCCAGCAGAGAGGAGCAGGGAACTGGTCTGCTAATCCTGGGAGCCTCCACCATGCACTGACAAATCATTTTGTTGAGAGAAGTGTTCAGTCACCCACACAAAGTTAAGAGCCAAAACAAAACAGAAGTTTTGGCATACATATAACCCGCATCTCGCTGAATAACTGACATTTCCAAGTGTGTATGAGCGTGTGGGATCTGCGGGCCTGGGCTGGGGTCATTTCGCCCATCTCTTGGAAATGGATTCACTCTATTTTCTCAAAAGTCAACCTAGGAAGTCAGTTTTATTTTTCATAATTTAATTTTTTATATTTCATAATTTTATTTTTCATAATGTTCCAAACTCTACAGTTCTTAAAACTCATTTAAATTAATCATTCAAGGAGATTTTATTTCCTAGCCATCTCTTTCATCTATGACAGTATAAAAGCTTGAAATCTGCCTCTGATAAGCAGCATCATTTAGAGAGTTAGAATGAAGAATAAAAATTGAGGAAGCACTGAAGTCTATTCCGCTCTCCATTCCTCATTTACTGGGGGAATTCTGGCAAGTGAGTTAAATTCCTAGCTCCTGAATTTCTTCCCCCAAGGTCCACAGCCAGTCACTAGCTGAATCATGTGCACACAGCCTCCTGAGGATGGGGATGTCTTTCCACAACTGTCTTTCTACAACTCCATGCTGATGAATAATAAAGAGGATGAATAGCTTAAAATTATAGGTAATGTTGGAAACTGTCAGAATGCAGGTCTTCTTACTAAAGTTCTTGGAATCTATGTCTGAATGAAACAGTTTTTCATTTGTTTTTTAATGGCCACAATAGTCTCCACCAATAACAGAAAATCTCATTAGCACCCTTTCTTTCTGCACACACCTGCTCCACGTAGCCTAGAGGCAAAGGGGGGCTTAATTTGTTCTGTGTCAGGAGAAGGGAGGTATTCAGAAAATTAAACTTTGGATCAATTTGAAGCAGACACAGTCAGAAGAGATCTCATCATGAAGTTCTATTTATAAAGTTCCTGTATTCACACAACTCTCCCAACTTACCAGAACTCAGCCAGCTTGTAAACCTTATGTGTTTCTTCCTCCCAATCTTCCATCTATCCCTTCTGCCCTATGTTTTAGCTAGAAATATTTTTAGCTGCAAGTAATAAAGTGCAAGTATGAGTAGCTTAAATATCATGAGGATATATATTTTTGTTTACTGAGTAAAACAACTCAGGATTGCTTGTCATCTCAAAAATGACATTAAAGACATGGACTATTCATTTATTTATGTGTCCTCCTGCTTCACCAACCTTAGAGTGTGGGTCTGTCCCTCTTGTCTGTCATCAGATGCTTGTAAGAAGGCTGGTGTGACTCCAGCATCACATCCTTACGTCATTTTAT
The DNA here is from genome assembly GCF_023699985.2 of Odocoileus virginianus. Lineage (NCBI taxonomy): Eukaryota > Metazoa > Chordata > Mammalia > Artiodactyla > Cervidae > Odocoileus > Odocoileus virginianus. Next base: position 1,193,267 of record NW_027224341.1, on the reverse strand, counting down.
TTTTAAATTAAAAAATTTTTTTCACTGAAGTATAATTGATTTACAGTGCTGTGTTAGTTTCAGGTGTATAGCGAAGTGATTCAGTTATACATATATATATTCATATATATTAATGTATACAATATATTCATATATATATATCAATATGTACATATATGTTGTTTAGTCGCCAAGTCATGTCTGACTCTTTTGTAACCCTATGGACTATAGCCTGCCAGGTTCTCTGTCCATGGGATTTCCCAAGCAAAAATACTGGAGTGGATTGCATTTCCTTCTCCAGGGGTCTTCCCGACCCAGGGATTGAACCCGTCTCCTGCATTGGCAAGCAGATTCTTTACCACTGAGCCACCAGGAAATCCCATACATATATATGAAAACATATAATAAATATATTCATATATATATGAGTAAAGACATACAGCAAAGTGATTTAGTTATAGCTACACATATATTTGTATGTATATACATCATTTGTGTGTGTATGTATATACACACACATATATACTTTTTCAGATTCTTTTCCCTTATAATTTACTACAGAGCATTGAATATAGTTCCCTGCATTGTACAGTAGGACCTTGCTTATTGGTTATCTCTTTTTTATATGTGTATATTATATATTAATCCCAAACTCCCTATGTCATATTTAATGCTGGGAAGCAGAAAGAGAAGGGGCAGATGCAAAAAAGTGTAGCTTGGCCCTGACTAGTGACACAAGGAAGGCGGAGGAGAAGACTAACTCATCCCAGTATGGCTTAAGTTAGGAGAAATGAAAAACAAATAACCATTAAATAATATTGAGCACTTTGGACCAGGCCTGTGCTTTACATTTGTTATCTTCACTCTCATGGCAGTACTATGAGATGGGTTCTATTAAAAGCACAGTTCTAAAAATTAAAAAAAATAAAAGCACAGTTCTATAGCAATAAAAATTTGATGTAGCAACATTAAAAGGGATTTTTACACACACGAAGACACTGTATCCTGCCATTTCATACCAAATGTTCTCATTTTTGTACTGAATAGGGACATGTGTGACTCAGCTTGCTTCAAGGAAGGAACTATGGGCTCAGCTGCTAAGAGTGTTGTCAGCAGACACCTTCAGGTGGAGCCCCTGCAACCGAGAGCTGTTTCCCCTGAGGCCACCCCTCCCTGGAGTGGCCCGGGTCCTGGGACTGAGCATAGGGAACCATGCAGAACACGGATTCCGGCCCAACAGGGACGACTCAGGGACCAGGGCGGCTAGACTTCTCCCTGCCCTCCCCCCTTCCAATTCTTCTTTCCCACAAGTCTTGATACTAAGGGCTCCCTAAAAAAACAACTTGAAGTCAACTCTATCACAGAGTCTGCCTCCCATAAAAATCACACTGAATCTTTCTGACTTACTTCACTCTGTCACACAGAGTGACGTATAGTATCACATATATATGGATTCTAGAAAAATGGTACAGATGAACTTGTTTACAAAGCAGAAATAGAGACAGATATAGAGAACAAACTTATGGACACTAAAGGGGAAAGTTTGGAAGTGGGGAGTGGGATGGATTAGGAGGTTGGGATTGACATATACACTATGATGTATAAAATACATGACTAATGAGAAGCTACTGTATAGTGCAGGGCTTCTATTCAATGCCCTGTGGTGACCTAAACGGGCAGGAAATCCAAAGAAGAGGGGCACACACACACACGCACACACACAACTGATTCACTTTGCGGTACAGTAGAAACCACACAACACTATAAAACGGCTATGTGCTTAGCCGCTCAGGCATGACCCCAGGGACTGTAGCCCACCAGGCTCTTCTGTCCATGGGGATTCTCCAGGCAAGAATACTGCAGTGGGTTGCCATGCCCTCCTCCACGGAAAACGACTATACTCCAATAAAAATTAATTGAAAAGAATCAAACTGGGACCATTTTTAACACCTTTCCACCCCTTGTCTACATATTGGGTTTCATCCATATCCAAAGTAGAGTGTTCCTAAGAAACTTTTTGTAAATCAGAATGGGGTGAAGTGAAGAAGCAATTTCCCAGGGACACATCCAGCTAAGGGAGACACAAAATAAATTGAAATTAAACTGTAGATGCTCACAGACACCTGCTTCCCAGGTGGTTCAATGGTAAAGAACCTGCCATCAATGCAGAAGATGCAGAAGACCAGGTTCGATCCCTGGATCAGAAAGATCCCCTGAAGGAGGAAATGGCAACCCACTCCAGTATTCTCACCTGGAAGATCCCATGGACAGAGGAGCCGGCAGGCTACAGTCCATGGATTTGCAGAGTCAGGCACAAATGAGCGGGTACACTTGCTCAGAGACCCAGTCAAAGCTAAGACACCCTGATACTAAGATGCTGACTGTAGTTCCAAGGAAAGAGCTTGGTGGTGAACTCTTTCTGCTTAGGGTGCACATGGCCTGTGACAGCTCACTGCAAGCAAATGCTGAACATTCTGTTTGTTTTTCACCTTTTTTTCATAAAAGCAAGAATCCTTTTAGGATTTCTTTCCATTAGTGAAAGCAGGTGCTAATGTAAGCCTTTCATAAAAATGAAGTGGTATAAAAGTGAACTTTCAAAAAGAGTGGAGGGTAACTAACTATATTGGATTTTTATTTTACATTATTGCAGACATACCAGAGCACTACTTTACTCTATTTTTTAAACTTAATATACTGTCATGAACAGTTCCTCATATTACTATTTAGCCTTCATAATTACCTATTTAAAAAGTAAAACTAATATAACTGTATCACAGAACATTTGAAAAAGAGTTACCAGTAATTCCACTACCAAACTGTTGATCTTTGGTATATTTTTTTAATTCAAATTTACTTTTTATTTAAATTAATTATCTTATTTTTTTACTTAAAGTTTTTTTTAACTTTTTCTTCTTTTTTTACTTTTTGGCCCCACTATGTGGCTTGTGAAATCATAGCTTCCTGACCATGGGTCAAACCCATGCCCCCTGCGTATAAATAGTTTTCATAAGGTTATAATCACAGTGTATAAAGTGTCCTATTCACATTTTACAATTTTTCTTTTTTTTTACTTTTTCATATTATTAGTTGGAGGCTAATTACTTTACAATATTGTAGTGGTTTTTGCCATACATTGACATGAATCAGCCATGGATTTACGTGTGTTTGTTTATTTTTACGTTCTCCCTTGGGCCAGAAAGCATTAAAAGCCGGTTATAAAGTTACATAAGCTTAGTAAAATGTTTGCTAGGCATCAGCCAGGGCCTCCTTCAGAGAGTCAAACATGACAAGTGAGAATTCAGAGCCCTTCTATGGTTTTGAGAATTTCTTACAAGTCATATATTCATCGTTTTTTCCCTCAGCTCTCTGTCTGCCTCAGGGAGACAAAGGGCCTGTGTAAGTCCTGTCATGTCAACCAGGATGACAAGCAAAGCACCCCCCCCCCCAGTTTGCCACACACACACGCCAACCCCACAAAATAAACAAAATCAAAATCTGCTTTCACCAGGCATTTTGTAACTTTGGTCATAAAAGTTTTGGGAGGCCTAGGGTGCAAAGCCTCTGTCATCTCGCTGGCATCCCATCTTTCCTCCTCCGGGTAACAAACACTTCCCCTCACCTCACCCACAACAGTCCCACCCACTTTCAGTCCCTTCCTAACCCAAAGCAGCAGATTCTGATGCAGATCATTTCCTCAACAAGGGCAGGTCTTGCTCTTCAAGGGATGTCTCTGGTTTTTCGCAGCTAAGAAAAGTGTTTTTGAACTTCTACATTACAATACAAGGGTTAGGAAACAGGTCAGAGAGAAAGAAGCTGATGCCAAGAGAGAGGTTAGCAAGGAAATTGTAAGTCAATGAAGTCTGCACATTTGGGAAGTTGCTGGGGAGGGTGGAGGAAGGGATGAAGTCCAGCAAAACAACAAAGAAGTATCTGAAAAATTTAGCAGCTGGTGGGGCCTGAAAACCAGAAGTGAAAAGTCTGGGACCAGCATGAGAAGTCTGGGCCTGGGAGAAAGTGGCCCCACCTTGAGATGAAATGAGGACCTTGGGAAGGTAGGTCATTTGGAAGGGAAGGGGATGCATGCACCTTCACAGGGGACGTATTTGTAAATGGACGTGGAGGGTGGATGAACTGGAAACTGGGGCCATTCCTGGGTCTGTCCTGGCTCCTGGCTGCCTGTGAACATTTGGGAAGAACTATGAATTGACACTATCAAGTCAATCCAGATAAGGGAGAGTTGTAGTGAGGGAAGATTTGAATTTAAAAAAAAAAAGAGTGTTTTTGGTATGGATGGGGTGGTGTAGGGAGATGGGTTGAGTAGAGCAAGGGAGGAGACTGTATCTATGAATTCTGGAGTGTTCACAGTTAGGGCTTTTTGTTATTTTGTCTGAGTGTTGGAGTTATTTCGTAAAAGGGGAAGGAATCGTGCTGGGGATGGAAAATGATTTTCTGCCTCTTGCTGCGTTCACCTGTTACCATGGTGACTGATTTCATCAGCCAGGAGGGAAGACTTACTACAAAGACACCCTATATTGGACTGTTGTGATTTCGAAGGGAAATAGTTACAGTTTTGTCAGTATAGCTGTTCCACTTGAGACTGTGACTTCATGGCACATTCAGCTACATTTCTAAAGACTTTGTTATTGATTCTAAGTAACATCACTATTTTTGTCAGCTACCAGGAGCAAATCCCAGCAGGATGTATATAAACCCCTATGTTGGTTAGGGTTAGTTTATCTTTTTCTTTCAGTTCTATCAGTGATAAAATTAGTTGCTCCACTTGGGGTTTTGAATCGAACCAAAAGATGAAAATAATTGTGTGACACATGTGGCTGGGTCCTGGGGAAAGCTATTGTCCTCACTCCATGACTTTCTGGGAGCAGAAATCAGAGAGTCCTCATTCTCCAATAAAATGCCCCTCCCTTGAGCATTGGTGAGAAATGAACATTTTAAAGGAGGCTTCTTGGGCAGCTGGTTTATACTACAGAGCTCAGTCCATTTTACCTCTTCCCTATGGTGAAATCCTTCACTTACCAGAATCTTTCTTCCTTAGAAAATAAAGGGGTACTTATAAATAAAAAATCTTTTTTCCCTCTGCTTGTGTTTAAAACTATATGAGTTATTGTAGGTTTGTGCCTACTTTTGATTTGAAATCTGGTTTCTTGGCTTTTGAAGTTGAGTACCTCTTCAGATTCCATCAATAACAAAATCTGGATATACTGTCCTGCACCAAAAGCATAGAGGGTCTGAGCCTTTCAGACTCCTAGTATAAGGTTGTATTTGCATGCATGCTTGTCATGTCTGACTCTTTGAGACCCCAAGGACTATAGCCAGACTCTGTCCTTGGAATGTGTCAGGCAATAATATTGGAGTGGATTGCCATTTCCTACTCCAGGGGATCTTCCCAACATAGGGACTGAATCCACATGTCTTGCATCCTCTGTATTGGCAGGAGTATTCTTTACCTCTGAGCTACCTGAGAAGCCAGTATAAGATTGCCTCCAACTTAATTAGCAAAGTGTTGTTCTCATTCTAATTGAGTGCTTAAATATAACTTTCAAAAAAATGATTGCTTCACTTTCTACAGTGATGTTTTCCATCTTGAAAAATAATTTTGTTAATTAAGTTAGCCTTTTTTTTTTTCTAACACCAAAAGCAGTTTGTATTGGGGCATAGCTGATTAATAATACTGTGATAGTTTCAGGCAAACAGTGAAGGGACTCAGCCACATAAATGCATATACATCCATTCTCCCCCAAACACCCTCCCATCCAGGCTGGCATATAACACTGAGCAGAGCTCCATGTGCCGCACAATCCATGCTAAATATAGCAGTGTGTACATGACCTTCCCAAAGTCCCTAACTGTCCCTTCCCCCTGGCAACCATGAGTTCATTTTCTAAGTCTGTGAGTCTCTTTCTGTTTTGTAAGTAAATTCATTTGTATCATTTCTTTTTAGATTCCACATGTAAGGGATAAGTTAATCTTGATGAAATGTTTGTATGTAAAGAGGGTTTTGAAGGAAATATTGAGGATTTTTACATATTCCTAGCCCTGTTCTGAAACCAGCACGACTCTACCCTCAAACACAGTTCATAAGAGAATTAAAAACAGAATCTTCTGACAGACACTGATCACTGAAACCTTTTAACCTTTTTCCTAAACTTTAACTTCACCTAAAACAGAGGGTCTATTATTCATTCTTTATTCATCTATAGATTTGTTGAGATATTATTGTGAACTTGGAACATTTTGAAAATACATTATGGATATTGTCAATATTGTACTCGAATTTGCTTCTGGAAGAGGTATATTTTGTTTTACTTATATGGCAAAGTAGACTTTAGATTCAAAACCTAAGATCCTTTTGATTAATTTTTTATAAGTACCACTATTTTATTTTTTGAGAAGAGTAATGACTAACTCAGGACTAAGAAAATTATAAATATTTGCTATAATAGTCCTTCCCTGGTGGCTCAGATGGTAAGGAATCTACCTGCAATGCAGAAGACTTGCATTCCATCCCTGAATCAGGAAGATCCTCTGGAGAAGGGAATGGCTACCCACTCCAGTATTCTTGCCTGGAGAATTCCATGGACAGAGGAGTCTGGCAAGCTACAGTCCATGGGATTGCAAAGAGTTGGACACAACTGAGTGATTAACACTCTTAATAGGAAATTTCCCCTTGAGTTCCTCATCAAAATATCATTAACACCCAGAGTGTCTTTCATTTCAGTCATCTGAAATGACTGAAATAAGAGCTTTGCTTTTATTTCCCTTCTAAATGCAGGTGTGGGAAAGAACTAGTGTCTTTAGAAGTAAAGATACTACAGTATCACAGATGAAGACAGTTTCTCTTTCCAAGGAATTTACACTAATGTAGGGGAGATAGATAAATAAGTAAATATCACATAACAGTATAGTAAGGGTAATGAGAGAGGTATGCAGAGCATTCAAGGATGACTAATTGGCCTAGAAAAGTAGGAGGAAATCAGGAAGTTTTCTCAGGGGAGTTGACGCTGGTATTGATATTTAAGGCCCAAGATGAGTGTGCCTATCAGGGTAAGGTAGAGGGAGGTCACAGCTGCTGCGGACTGAGGAAACTACAATAAGCTAGGAAAATACTGGTAAGCAGATGGAACTATGATTTAGAAAAAAAAACAAAACGCACAACTTGTGGAGAATTTTTTATATGCCCGGTACTATGTGCAACCCATTTCTAATTCGAAATGCTTTAAGGTATGTTGTTATTATTATTTCTTTTTAAAAAATTATTATTATTTTATATGAGGGGAGGAAACAGAGGTTTAATGAGGATGAGTACTTGCTCAAGGTCCCAGTGATGGAATGGGACATCCAGACCAACTCAGCTGACCTCAGAGGAGTTTGTTTCCACTTCTTTTGAGCAGAGTCAGTATAAAATTGGACTGAAAGAAGGGACAGGCTTCTGTTTGATTCAATTTCCTCATAAATGATATGATCATGTATTACAATTATGAATAATATACTCAGTTATGATAAATAAAATGATTTCATAGGGACTTAGGTGTTTGAACAGGACTTTGGATGTAAAATATGAGCCTGAGATGGAATTCCCTGATTGAAACATTTTGATAAATTAACATGTATTTTTCTGACATGTAAGAGATCCATTTCTAAAACCAAGTCTTCTTAAAGGGGTCCTATTTCTGTCTACTGTGTCATGGGAGATGTGGAGAGGTGAGTGTTGGTAGCATCAGGTAGAAGCTTTTGTGGGCTTCTCTTCTTTTTCTCCTTAAGGAAAAGAACTAAAATGCTGAAATAAATTAGTGGAACATTAAGTTTGGTAGTTTTAAATACATACGGTCTCAGAAAATACACACCTAAAGGATCATTTTCTTCATGTATGAAGAAAACAGGTGCTGTTTCACTTTCAGAGCACATTTATATTCCCCATTGACAACCGCATTTGTGGCAAACCCACTGTTTATCTTTTGAAATGAATATATCCCGGTGTACTCAAGAGTCTGTTTAGTACATCCCACAGATTGCCTTGGAATTTGTCCCTTAAGATGTAAACATAGGAGAGCAGACTAGTAATCATTCTATCAAAGTGTTTGAATGTATAAGCACAGAATGAATGTCTAAATTTTCTTATTCCCAATTACATTTTTTACACCTCACACTCCATATAGTAAGCATGATTTAAGACCAGGGACTGTGCTAACTATGGGCCACTATGTTGGTTTCTAAGGATAAAAAGATAACATCTAGTATCTGCTGATTTTAATGGGACACCAAACTTCTATTCTACTAATCACCATGTAGCTTAGTGAACAATAAAACAGAGATATGGGCATTCAGCTGGAGAAGACACAGGAAGACCCAGAGAATTATGCCATAATTAGGGAGGACTTCAAACAGTTTTGCAAAGGCATTACTTCTTCAGTCTCAAGAATGAGTAGGGTCCCTTTAGGAAGATAAGTAGAAGAATATTCCAAAAAGTGAGATCAGCATCAGCAAAGGCATGGAGGCATGAAAATGCACAAGAGGTTTTAAAAACAGAAAGTTAAAACCAGGCCAGAGATGAGAGTGTATCATGTAGAGAGAGGCAGCAGGTGTCTAGCAGTGGGCCCGGTTTAAAAGGTATCCTGGTGCGGATTATGAAGGGCTCTGCTCCCTGTTCTAAAGTAATTGAACAAAAAGCCAGTGCAGGGTGTTTAAGCAAGTGAATTGAGAGTTCAGTATCTCAAGGAGGGTTGGCTTCAGTCTGTGTAAGCTTTTGATAACCTAGTCCTGTTTTCACAGTCTGATTTGGATATTCAAGCTCAACCATTCACGTCTTCAGGAAAGGTGGCAAATAGTCAACAACTGTCTTGTACACAGAAATTCTGCTGTGTCACCTCCCAGTTTTCCCTTTTCTAGGCTGAATCAGACTTACTCCTCATGGAGTTTATTCTCAAGTCTTTAGATAACTGCTTTTATAGGGTTCCACTGAACTTCAGCCAAGTTCTTTTCTTCCTCTAAGCTTCGTCATTAAAAACTCATTTATTTATTTTTGACTAGGCAATGCATTTAAATAATTCAAACATAAATTCCCAAATAGTATTATATCTTTCCCATCCTATCCTCCATCTGCCCATTTGTTATTGTCCTCTCCCAAAGACAACCACTGTTGTTAGTTTCCTGTTTGCCTTTCCAGGATTTTTAGCATATAAAAGCCAGTGGAATATTATGTGATTTTTCCTTTTTTAAAAAACAAAGGTTAGATTTCTCTTCATAAAGTTCTGCACTTTAATTTGGTCACTTAATGTCTTGAAACTATTTCTAAAGTAGTTCACAAAGTTTTTCTTCATTCTTTTCTAATATGCACAATAATCCATTGAATGACTATACTATAATTTTTTAAACCAACCCCCTATTGATGGACAGCTAGGTTGTATGCATGTGTTTGCTATTTAAATTTCACACATGTAAATATATGTAGAGGATAAGTTTTTTGAAGTGCAGTTTCTATGTGAAGTGATATATACATACACATATATATACACACACACAATCGTAATTTTGGTGTGTTAGTACATGCTAAGTTGCTTCAGTTGTGCCCGACTCTTTGCGACCCTATGGACTGCAGCCTGCCAGGCTCCTCTGTCCATGGGATTCTGCAGGCAAGAATACTGGAGTAGTATGAATAAAATGCATAAGATTTTAGAAGGTGGAAAGAAAGCAGAAATCATGTTCTCTTCCAGCAGTGGAGGCAAATGAGTGGCCATCAGCTGCTCTGAGTCTTTGCAGGAACTTCCAGATTCCCCTTCCGGCCACCCTTCTTGGGACTACAGGGCTACTGGGAAATTGACTGAAGTTACTGGGTATTTGGCAATAAAAATCAGCTGAAAAACCTACAGTTCAGTAAAGGAGCATGTTAATAGCTCAGTCATGTCCAACTCTTTGCGACCCCATGGACTGTAGCCCTCCAGGCTCCTCTGTCCATGGGATTCTCCAGGTAAGAATACTGGAGTGGGTTGCCATTCCCTTCTCCAGAGGATCTTCCCGACCTAGGAATCGAACTCAGATCTCCTGCATTGTAGGCGGACTCTTTACCACCTGGGCTACCAGGGAAGCCCAAAGGAGCATAGTATTACACTAATATTAATAAATAGTATATATATTCACACACACACATATATGTTTCTTTATATATACATATATACAGTTAACAACTTAATGGAATAAGTCTATTAACAATAGTCTTGAATAAGGTAAAATATCAAGAGACAAGAGTATCAATAATTAAACAAAGACCTATGTGAAGTAAATGGTAGGATATTTATGAAGGACAAAATGGACTTGGATAGATGGAAAGACATTCATTTTCTTGGATGGCAAAACTCACTATCATAAAGAATTTATTGAGATTTTATTTGTATACTAGTCTGGTCAGTTTTAGTTGACTATACTATAGGTGCTTGAAAAGGAGATGTATTTTCTATTTTCTAGGTGTTGCATTTTTATTAGTTATCTCTTATTAATTATGTTATTTAGGTATTCTATATCCTAATTCCATTTTTGCCAATTTATTTCTGAGAGATAAACTCCTATTAGAAATATAATTTTGCCAATATTTCTGGTATTTCCTATAGTTTCTGAATTATGAAAATTTTTTCTATGTTATTTTATGCTCAAGTGAATATTTATAGCTGTTACAGAGTCACCATTAATTATAAGGAGTTAGGATTTTAAAATGCCTGCTCATTGTTTCATTTAATGTTCCTTTTCTGGTACTACATCTATTATGATTTTATAATTGGGATTCCTGCTTTCTTTTGGTTTCTAAATACCTGGTATAACTTTCCCCACTTTTATTTTAAACCTTTCTGACTTACTTTGTTTTAAGTGAATCTTATACACACAGCTTGGAGTTGTGTTTTGCTTTTTAGTCTTGCCTACGATTCTTTTTCTTTTAATAGATATGTTCATTCCATTTATATTTATTGATTTAAAAAGACATGTCTCAATTCTGTTATTTTTTATATATGTCACTTAATAGTTTCTAAAAAAGTATTTTATTTTTATTTATTTTTTTTTAATAAAAAGTTTTATTGGAGAAAAATAGAACCACCACATACACAGGGAAAAGAGCACAAAAATTCAACTGATACAGAACTGAAAGTCACAACTACCCAATGTTGTTTGCGATTACTTTTCAATTTCTTAAATGGCTTCCCTCAATTTTTTAAATAACCTTGCCAATTTTCAGCTGAAAGAGAATCAAGTTTTCAAAAACTTAAGAGCCTCAGCCAAGGGACCAGCTTTTAAGGTAACAAACGTGACACCAAGAGTCTTCTAATAGGACCAATTCTACCGAAAAATTCCTGAAGCACATAACTACTGAGTCTGGTAGAACAGTAGCTCAGAGACCATCAGGGATTAGTTAGAACACTGACTCAGATGGTCCAGTATGCAGAGAGGGCAAACAAAAAAGCTGCATTTCCCTGTCAGATGAGTTCACATAAGAAAACCAAGGAGGTGCTAAGAAAATACAGGCAATGGCTGCTCAAAATAATTAAGAAGGCATTCTAAATACCACATATTATTAGACAACAGTGTGTAAAGTGATGCAATTAGAAAACAGGCAACTTAAAAAAAATATGGTCACAGGTCTTTGAGAACTCAAGAAAACAATCAATAGCAAACACAAGAGCTGAAAGTCTTCTCAGCTGAGGGTTGAAAGTGAAAGTGAAAGTGAAGTCGCTCAGTCATGTCCGACTCTTTGCGACCCCGTGGACTGTAGCCCACCAGGCTCCTCCGTCCATGGGATTCTCCAGGCAAGAATACTGGAGTGGGTTGCCATTTCCTTCTCCATAAAAGTATTTTAAAAAAATATTTCAGTCTGTGATCTTTATATTCTGAATGATTTATCTGATATTTAGGAAGTTCAGTGGTTTTGTTTTGTGGTTACTTGTGTATTCTAGATATGTATTACCCTTTGCCCTTTTTTCTTTGGTGACAATATCTATTTTTCCTTACTGTGAGCAATAATGTGCTGTGCTGTGCTGTAGTAAGTTGCTTCAGTCGTGTCCCAACTCTTTGCGACCCCATGAACTGTAGCCCACCAGGCTCCTCTATCCAAGGGATTCTCCAGGCAAGAATACTGGAGTGGGTTGCCATTTCCTTATAAAACAAGCTTATTTTCATGTTTTCCACCCAACTCCTTCCCCTACATCTCCTAATTTGGGTAAAAAATAATTTTAAAATTTTATTTTTATACCTTTATATATGCTTGTACTTGTATTCATTTTACAGCCTTAAATGATATCCTTTGACTCAGATATATTACAGATCATTGGATTTTTCTTCCCATCTTTGTTGCCCATCTTCACATTTCACTCTGTAATAGTTAAATCACATTTATATGGCTGGACATATGCTAATTGTTATACAACTTCTCTACATTGCAGGGCTTGTATCGTGTTTACCATTTTGTTTCTGTCCCTCTCATTCTCATACTACTTAAGTAGTTTTTCTCTCTTTGGTAATTTCAACTATCTGTTGGATTTCCTTTGCCCATTTCTTTATCTTTTTCTTTCTAATTCTTTTCAACTTTCAAAGAATTGTCTTTTTATTACAGTGTCGATTTGATTTCTGTTTCCTCCAACTTTGCCTTATTTCTATGGTTTTTCTTTTCCGGTTCTTTGCTGGTTTCCACCAGTTCTTGTTTCACCTCCTCCCATTGTTTGCCATCTCCTTCCTGGGTACTAACATTTCTTTCTTTGTTTGGTTATTCACTGAAATGCCTGGGGCAAAGAATATGCTACCTGGACACTTACTATGAAACAAATTATCTTCACGGGGTGGGGGGTGCTTTGATATAAATATCTCATAGTTTATGTGCCCTGTTATGTAAATGGGGATTTATGTAAATCCCCAGCTAAAGATATGCATGCTGAAATATTTAGGAGGTTGTGACTAATGTCCATAATTTACTTTCAAATGCATAAAAATAAGATAAATTGACAGGTAGATAGAAGGTTGGGCCAATGGATAGTTGTAGGAGAGAGCAAATGTTAATGATATAATCTAGGTGATGTTGAGCATAAAATTCTTTTAACTTTGCTGTATGCCTGATATTTTTCAGGGTGAAACGTTGGGGGAAATTTGAGGAAGTCAAAACAATTACTGTGTAGTTAGTGATTTCATGGCATTTATAATGTTCCCAAATTAAGGGCTTTTTACATTTAATTCCAACAGATAAAAATGGAGGAGTCAGTCACAAACACTTGATTACTCTCTACTTGGACTTTTTCTCGATGCTGCCTGATTGGTGTGGTTGGTTCAAAGGTTAGGTTGTCTTAACTCGAAATTCATTTCAAGGTGCTTTTGGCCATGATTCCTCCAAAGATGAGAAAAACATCACCCAATGGAGCTGATTTCAGGGGAACTGCTGCTACAGAAATTCCATTACTATTCTGAAATCAGGAAAACTACTTTCCAAGCATTCTTGTTCTGGAACCCCACTGGAAGTTGTCTGAGTTTGGTGGATCAGATAGGAAACTTCCAGTTTTGGTCTCCTCCTTGATCATCCAATATCTGAGTGTGTAAACTCCCAACACCCTAAATTTTGGTCTCATATTATATGTGATAAGTTTGAATTCTGTAAGTCAACTTCAAATAGAATATTTCCAGCCCAAGAGCAGCAGCTCAAGTGGGTTATTTTAATGAGGCCAAAGGGCAGTTACCTGATGGGTGTGTTTTAAAAGCCACTATACAAAGCATATATAAAACCTAACTTGCTGACATGGAAATCTCATGGGTGAAGCCAAAGGCTTACATTTTTAGGGTGAATAGGTCCATAAAATGGTTTACACAGAATGATTTCTTTAACTTTAGTCATTTTGGTTAAAATTATAAAAATTTGTTTCTGGCTACAGTGAGTTGAATTGTGTCGCCCTAGAAAGGTACATTGAAGTCCTAAGTTCTGGACCTGTCCATGTAACCTTATTTGGAAATAGAATATTTGCACATGTAATTAAGATAGAAGTTAAGATGAAGTCATACTGGGGTAGGGTGGATCCCTTATTCAATATGACTAGCATCCTTATAAGAAGAGAAAGCAGAGACACAGACACACGTGATGATGGAGGCAGATGCTCGAGTGATGCATCTACAAACCAAGGAACGCCAAGATTACTGGCAACCACCACAGGCTAGGAGAGAAACCTAGAACAGAATCTCCTTCAGAGATTTCCAGAAGGAACCAACCTTACTTGCCCCTTGATTTCAGACTTTGAGCTTTCAGAACTGTAAGAGAATGAGTTTCTGTTGTTTTAAGCCACCAAGTTTATGAGATTTTGCTCTAGAAGCCCTAAGAAGCTAATATACCAACCAAAACTGTGGAGTCCTGTAGACATAATTTCCAAGGTCAACATGATAAATAATCTCTTCCTGTTTTCTACAATCTCACTACTTAGTTCTTTACTTCTTAGAGCCAGCCAGGTCATCAATGATGCTTCCAACTTCAATTAGAAAAGACCATAAAATAAAAATACAGATGGAGATTCACCAATAGAAGCAGGAACTAATGTGTGAGTCATACTGAGGTGGTTGATTCCAGCAAGACATTCTGGGTCAGATATTGATTTTGATTAAAGAAGGATGCTTATAACTCCCCTGGTAGACTTTGAACTCTCCCTGCTAACAGGCTTTCTTTCTCCTAATGAAAGAAGTAGTGGGGAAATAATATTTTTTCTTAACTTTATTAAAGTTTTTTTTAATGTGGACCATTTTTTAAGTCTTTATTGAATTTGTTACAATATTGTTTCTGTTTTATGTTTTGGTTTTTTTTTTTGGCCACAAGACATGTGGGATCTTAGCTCCCTGACCAGGGATCGAACCTGCACCCTTGGAAGGTGAAGTCTTAACTGCTGGACCACAAGGGAAGTCCCTTGGGCAAATAATTTTTTGAAAAGTCAAGCACAATTTAAGTGAGCTTCTGGCTTCTTTTTTAAATAAGATTTTTTCCTTCTTTGTTCTGAGTTTCCTCACTAAATTCATATTTTCTCAGCCTTGAACTTAGAAAGGAAATGCAAATACACATACAATCTTGATATCATTTTTCTCTTTAAAACAAAAAGAATGAGATTTATAAAAATCACTTAGAGCAGTGGGCAGAATTTCCTTCCTCTGTTGTGATTTTCATGGTTAAGTCCTTAAAACTTGGCAAAAGATGAAAGTCAAAGAATAAAACTTTCATTGCAATTTTCCTTTTCCTTTATTCTTTCAGAGACACACAAATCTGGGCACCTGTATTTCTAGACATATGAAAATGAAGCAGTGGACTTTGAACATCCCCAGACTTTAGGGTCACTTGTTGTTCATTGAGTTAAACACAGTTACTAATTGGCTAGAAGAAAATACTTTGAATTACTTGTGCATTGCATGGCGTATGGCTTGGGGCCAATAAGTTCATCCTGGTAAGGAAAGGAGCCAGAAATTACCTGATGAAGAGCTTCAAACAATGTTTTCTCAAGCTTTTATTGTTGCTATGAAAATGCCGCTCCTCTACTGCCTGCTGACCTGCCCTGGGAATCTCAGCTTCCTACTATCTTTGTAGCTCTCTCAAAGGAGGTACTGAGACTTCAAATCACAGCATCAAAAATCATGATTGAATGTTTTTTCCTTTCTTTGTGTCCTAGGGGCCTCACTGTTCTAAAGAGACACATGGATAATGCTCTGGCTGGTAAAAATAAGCATGAGCTCATAACTGTACTTTTCTGCTGGGATATCAAAATGTCAGTGTTATGACCGAAGAGAAATTTGATGGAACCATTATACTGGGAGGGTCTGTAAGCCAAGTGGTCTTCTGAATCCCACACTCTAAACTAGTCACAGGCTATTTAACTCCATGGTTTTAGGTTTTCCCTCTCAAATCTTTCTATCTAGTGGGTTTGGAAAGGAAGTGTTGATTGGGCATATTTTCCTTACCTGTATTTCTTTCTATACAGTATGAATTAAAGCCCTCATGTGTTCACTAGAATGGAGGGGTTTTTTATTTGTTTTTAAACATCTTCTCTTCAGGTCTCACTTCTCAAATAAAAATGACATAAAAACAATTTCTGAGCCCCTAATTGCTTTTTCTTTCAAGGTTCCATGGTCACTTAACATATGTGTTTACCAACACATTGCCTATATGTACTCTGAATCCCAGATCAGTTATACAACAATAATTTAACTAGGTGTCATTATGGATTACTGAATTTTGCTGGGAGTAGGGGAAAGTTGGCCTCTTTAGAAAGTAAATTTGCCAACTTCATCAGCATGAAGCTTGGGTGTTTTTTTTTTCCTTGGTGGTTCTTTCCTGTAGTTTGTACATTTCATTGCCCTTTCATGCTGGGTTTGACCAGCCTTACTTTGCTATCCTGAGGGATCATCTCATAATTTTGTTCTTGGCACACGCCTCTGGCTTCGGCTCTGCGGTTACTGCAGGGGACCACTCAGATCTCCCTTCCAACCTCCTTTTCCAAACTCCTGTTATTGTCCCACACTGCCCTGGAACTTGTTTAGCCAAATTGCGAAAGCCTGCCAGGGCCACTGAACACAGAGGCCCCGAAAGCTTTTCCTTGTTCAGAGTTACACAGTCATCAGTCTGCAGTGAGCTAAGGGCTTCTTTCCACAGTGTTTAGGGCATCGAGATCCTCCACAGGAAGACACCCTTCAGTTAGAGGTGCCTGTCACACGGGTTGGCACGTTCATCCTTGACTGTACACACTTAGACACATTGCAGTAAATCTCTCTTCACTGAATGAAACCTTCCAAAAGGTATTGGGGCTTTGTCTAGAGAGTATAAACATGAAATACTAACCGTAGGCAAGGGTTAAGTCTGCAGCCTTGACCATTTTCCTTGGAGCCAAGGTACTCCTCTGAGAGGTGATAATGGAGCCTAAGGGAAAGAGAAAGATGTTTGATTGATGAGATGGTCCCCATCCAAACACTAGCCACTTGTAGCTGGATGAAGCTGAGAACAGAGACCACAACTCTGGTGGAGAAGAGGCTTATCTATCTCTTCCAAGTTTTGTGTATCTAGTTTGTTTCATTCCTCTTAGGAAGTGTCTATGTTGTCCAGGAACACAGATAGAAATTTATGAACACTACAGGAAGAAGTAATCGTCCATTCTAGGAAAATACAATGTTCATTACACTTAAGTAACGCAGTCCACCGTGTATGAAATACACAGCCTTGTAGCCTAAAACCGGTCTTAGTGCCAGTTGCTACTACTCATTCCTCAGTTGTCGTGGTTGCAAGACAGCCTGGATTCATGTGTGTGTCCATGTGGTTCTTGATCTCACTGTCCTGAGTTCATTTCTGCCTTTTGCTCAGAAAGCCTCTATCCTTAAAAAGATATTTTTCTTAATTTGTTCCGATAGCAGAGTGGACGCTCTAAATCATCATCAGTTGACTTCTAAGGGAGAGAATGCTCCCCGACTCAGTCTGCTCTGACTAGGCCTGACTTTCTTTCTCTAGCCCCTTTGGTAGACAGAATCCATCCACAATGAGGCCCTCACCAGTGCCCCCCCCCCCCCCACCATGGCATTGCCTGTGTGACCACTGGATCTCTCCCTCTACCCAGCAATGTCAACCCCATAGATAACCATTAAATTACTTAGTACCCATTATCATGTCTCTTCCAAAGTTCTAAAATGAAGAACTGCCAGATTCAAGAAGCAACTCCTGAGATTATGACTGCCAAATCAGGGAATCTCAGCATTTGACCAAATCAAACCTAGAAGGATGATTCAGAATGTTTGTCATTTTTCGGCAGCCTTCTCCAAAACCTGTGTGTTCTGTGAAGCAGGGGCAGAGTTTATCTTGTCCACTAACATATCCTCAGAACCTAGTATAGAGCCAAGAATGGATAAATAGTTAATAACATTCATTTTGATTTGTAATACCATAGTGTCTAGTCCTAGTGCTCAACAAAAGTGAGACGAATTTCTGTCTTTTGGTATGTCTCTGTGTGTGTGCCTGCTCAGTCATGTCTGATTCTTTGTGACCCCATGGACTGTAGCCTGCCAGGCTCCTCTGTCCATGGGATTCTCCAGGCAAGAATACTGGAGTGGATTGCCATCTCCTCTGGGGATCTTCCCAACCCAGGGATCAAACTCAGGTCTCCCACATTGCAGGCAGATTCTTTACCAGCTGAGCTACCAGGGAAGCCCTTATAATGTCTGGATAACAGTAAATGATACCTAAATGTTAAATATAAACAAGCAGTTGTCTTTGAGAGAAAGAAGACAAGGATGTTTACATGTCTTAGAGTCCAAGGTCTGCTATTCTGTTGCAAATATTCTGTATTTCTTTAGAAAGTACAAAAATCCAGGATATCTACTTGGGATATAAGGAAGATGAGTTATTGATTTAAACCTAGCACCTGGTATAGAGCTAAACTTCTCCCGCCCAAAGAGACATCTGAAGTGGAGCCCACAGTTGATGCTCTTTGATCATTCAATGTTCACTCTGCTTCCAAAATCTGGGGGAATATCCATTAGAGTTTGGCAAAAAAAAAAAACTCTTGCTCTCTAATCAGTAGTACAAGCCCTGAGTTTTCCTCAGAAGCTGAAGGGAAGGACTGGTTGTCAAACAAAGTAATTGCCAAGCAAATAAGACAGAGCTCGCTCCTTCTGCTTGAATTTTGAGTTGAATGATTTTTCTGGTCCTGGGAGGGAACTGATAGCTCAGCGTGTCATCCAGCTTCCACAGATAACTGCTTCTGGTGACTAAAGGAGCTACAGGCACATCCATAATCTGCACTGAATCAGGCAACATGCTGCTTACAGACTCAAGTCCTAAAGCAAAGCCCTCTCCAGAAGATTAAAGGGAGCTAATTTTCCTACCATCATGAGGAAGAAAGTACTGTGTGACTTTAGTTCTTTCTGTTTACTTATTCGGCCTCACTCTATGCCATGTGTGATTGTTTCCAGACCAGGAATCGAACCCGTGCCCTCTGTACTGGAAGCACGGAGTCTTAGCCACTGGATGACTGGAAAAGTCCTGGTTTTTTTTTTGTTTGTTTGTTTTTTTCTTATAAGGCAGATAGCTTAACAAAGCTGATCCCAAAGGGATAAAAATGAAAGAGGAAATGGGTAGAAAATTAAAATAATTGGGAGTCCAAGGACAAAGGTAGTCTTTATAGACTCAAGTGGTGGGGTCAGTAAGAGGCAGAACTGGAGGTGGAATGAAGGGATGAGTGCCCAGGGACCCTCTGATCTACATGCTACCTGGAAAATACCCAAGTTCCCACTTGGCATGGTTGTCTTGCTTGAATGACTGCTTTCATTCAAACATTCCATCCATCTGGCTAGATCTGCCACTGTTTGGTATTACTGTCCTACTTGATGTTATGAGTTTAGCTGAATTCAGATTCAGAGAGTAGTTTATAATGAAAGCCTTTTATCTCAAATTTGAGGGAAATCTGTCTGATGAGAATGACATCTCCACCTAGGTTTCTAAATTCCATCCATTTCTCCTTTTGATGCTCATCTAGAGTATCTTGGCAGACTAAGTGCCAAGTCTTTACATCCGGCAGGTCTCAAAGGTGATTCAAAATGGGCACCTGCCTTTGGTTTACAGGCCCTCCCAAGAGGCATGAAGCTCACCTTGCAGACTGGTGCCTGATACATGGAGCTTGAACAAACCCCTTTGTCCTTTACCAGCCTCCCAACTGATCACAAGGTGGACTGTCTAATCAGATTCACAAGAATCAGAGATCTCACCCAGGGGCTTCCCAGGTGGTGCTAGTGGTAAAGAACCTGTCTGCCAATGCAGGAGACATAAGAGATGGGTTTGATCCCTGGGTCGGGAAGATCCCCTGGAGAAGGAAATGGCAACCCACTCCAGTATTCTTGCCTGGAGAATCCCCATGGACAGAAGAGCATGGCAGGCTACGGTCCATTGGGTCACAGAGTCGGACACAACTAAAGTCACTTAGTATACATGCACACTCCCAGGGTCAAGCATTCTTGATAATTTCAAGGAGATAACAGATCAAGAAGCACAGGGTAATCAGGGACCAGCCTAGGGCTGTCAACACAGGTCTTCAGGACGTTTCATGAAGTCCTGGACTCACTGTAGCTCAGGGGAATTCTGGACATGTCTGAGGAATATGTTAGGTCAGATCGTGTATAGAAGAGGACCATTTTAGTCTTGAAACCTCTCCTGTTCACACTCGTTGGTTATAAGGCTTACATGCCTATGACAGAGAACTCTGCCCCAGAACTTTACAAAGCCCAGGCCTGATCACCTGGGACCCATGGGTAAACCTTTCCTTAGAGAAGGACTCTTCTACCAGCAATTTAATTACTTTGCTTGGCAGGAGAGCTGTCATTAGCATCTTTATCGGGAGATTAGACCAAGCTACCTTCTTCGTTTTCTGCGGGCATCTCTGTCCTCTTAATGAGAAGACTGAGCTGCAGACCTGCTGTTAATCATATCACCCTAGAGATAAAGTGGAAAGCCTTGGAAAGTGCCTTTCCCTTGGAAAGCCTGAGGGAGCACTTTTCTGGGGAAATCCATGCTGACAGTAGGTGTCACAGTGTCCATTCTTTTCAGCAAAGGAAAGAGCCACAGGACAAGATCTCCCAAAACAGCAGATATTAATAAACAAACTTCTAATTCTTTTCTATTTGAGTTGAGAACACTTCTGCCTGGGGGCTCTTTCCCCCTAATTATGTTCTGCATGCATACCAGAACTTGAGTTCCCCAAGCCACTATCATATCTTGTAAAAAAGAAGCAACCCAGCTCCAGAAAATATCGCTGGGCACAGAGAAAAACCACAGCATGGACACAAACTAGAGTGAGCAGCTTTATCGTCTCCCTGGGAGACATTCTAGTTTCACAGAAAGTCTATTGGAAGTAAAACCCACTCAGATCTTGGGGTGAATGTTTTTGTAAATTTTTTTTATTGAAGCATAGTTGATTTACAATGTTGTGTTAGTTTCTGATGTACAGTAAAGTGGTTAGGATGTATATATACATGCACACACATATATACATGGTGAAAAAGATATAGATTATAACAAAACATTGAGTATTTCCCTGTGCTATACAGTAGGTCCTTGTTGATTATCTGTTTTATGTATAGTAGTGTGTATATTTTAATCCCAAATTCCTAATTTATCCCTTCCTCACTCCAGTGTTCCCCTTTGGTAACCATAAGTTTGTTTTCTATGTCTGTGAGTCTATTTCTGTTTTGTAAATAAGTTCATTTGTATCATTTTTTTAGATTCCACATATAAGTGATATCATATGATATTTGTCTTTGTCTGATTTACTTCACTTAGTATGATAATCTCTAGGTCCATCCATGTTGCTACAAGTGGTAATATTTCATTCTTTTTATGACTGAGTAATATCCCATTGTATGTATATATCACGTCTTCTTTATCCATTCACCTGTCGAAGGACATTTAGGCTGCTTCTATACCTTAGCTTGTAAATAAATAGTTGTAAATAGTGCTGTGTGAACACTGGGGTTCAAGTATCTTTTCGGATTAGAGTTTTCTCTGGATATATGCTCAGGAGGGGGACTGCTGGCTCATACGGCAATTCTATTTTTAGTTTTTTTAAGGAACCTCCTTTCTGTGCTCCATAGTGGTTTTCCAAACTTACACCCCAACCAACAAAGTAGGAGGGTGCACTTTTCTGGTGAGGCTGCTTTGAAGTTGTTGTTCAGTCACTCGACTGTGTCCAACTCTTTGTGACCCATGGACTGCAGCGCACCAGGCTTCCCTCTCCTTCACTATCTCTCCAAGTTTATTCAAACTCATGTCCATTGAGTCGGTAATACCATCCAACCATCTCATCCTCTGTCATCCCCTTCTCCTCCTGCCCTCAGTCTTTCCCAGAATCAGGGTCTTTTCCAATAAGCTGGCTCTTCGCAGCAGTGACCAAAGTATTGAAGTTTCAGTATCAGTCCTTCTAATGAATATTCAGGGTTGATTTACTTTAGGATTGACTGGTTTGATCTCCTCACTGTCCAAGGAACTCTCAAGAGTCTTCTCCAGAACCGCAGTTCAAAAGCATCAATTCTTTGGCACTCAGCCTTCTTTAAGGTCCAACTCTCACATCTGTGCATGACTGCTGCTTTGAAGTAGGCCATCCTTGATTCCACTTTTCATATGACTCCGGAATTGAAATCAAATTAGTTGCTACTTGTGAGGATTGGCTGGCTGATGCCTTGTTACCAATAGGAGTATAAACAGATTCACTGATTTGCCCAGAGCACAAAATTGTTTAATTTTGGACTCAGAAGTCCAGACTCAAAATATCTTGTGTCTTTTCTCTGCAAGGCTGAGCCTATGGCCCTGTGATTACTGCCAACATCATGCATAACCAAGCCACTGCTGCTTCTGATGAGTATTTACTATGACAGACGGCATCCTAAGCCCTTCACATAAGTTCTACTCCCAACAGTTCTGAAGACAATGCTTATTTTTACTTTGCAGATGAGATAACTGAGGAACAGAACAAGTGAATGGCAGATCAGAGATTCTACCCTAGATCTCTCTAACTCTAACCCTGCCTCCTCACCACCAGCTACATCATCTCTCCTTAACTACTTAGATGCCACCAGACAACTTCTTTCCTTTCATTGATCTTTAACATTTTCTTCTCAAGTGAACAAGGGTGAGAAATTATTGGATTAGCCAAAACGTTTGTTCCAGTTTCTCTATAAGATGTAACAGAAAAATCCAAATAAAATTTTTTCCCCAAATCAATATTTTGACAGGGCACAGACACTGAATTTATCTATTTTATTTATTCTCCTGGGTTGAGACACAGTTTTTGAAGGGCATGAGCCAGCTGTGTCCTCCTTTGCCTGGCAAATCAATAAAGCTATTCTTTTGTTTGTTCTTCTTTTTACATTTATTATTAATGGGAGGATTCTTGCTTTACAACACTGTGTTGGTTCCTGCCATATAACAACATGAATTGACCATGGTGTACATATGTCTCCTCCCTCTTGAACCTCCCTCCCACCTCCCACCCCATCTGACCCCTTAGGTTGTCACAGAGCACCAAATCTGAGCTCCTGCATCATACAGCAAATTTCCACTGGCTATTTAATTTTATATATAGTAGTGTATGTGTTTCAATGCTACTCTCTGAATCTGCCTTTTTTTTTTTTTTTTGCCAGAACACAGACAATGAATTTAGAACTGTCTTTGGGACTGAGCTTTTGCAGGTTTCTCCATCTACCTAGAAAGATTTATGTTTTGCATTGTTTTCACCCGACATCCTTTCCTTTCCTTTTTCTCATATATATTTTCTCATGTATTCTTTACAGTTATGTATGCATATACAGTTATATATGCTATGTATAGTATAGAAATAAATTGGGTTGACCAACAATTTGGTTCATGTTTTTCCATGTGATGTAACAGGAAAAGCCAAATGAACTTTTTGGCCAGCGCTATAGTATTTCTTTGGGATTGCCTTTCTTAGGGATTGGAATGAAAACTGAACTTTTCCAGTCCTGTGGCCACTGTTGAGTTTTCCACATTTGCTGGCATATTGAGTACAGCACTTTCACAGCATCATCTTTCAGGATTTGAAATAGCTCAACTGGAATTCCATCACCTCCACTAGCTTTGTTTGTAGTGATGCTTTCTAAGGCCCACTTGACTTCACATTCCAAGATGTCTGGTTCTAGGTGAGTGATCACACCATTGTGATTATCTGGGTCGTGAAGATCTTTTTTGTACAGTTCTTCGTGTACAGTTCTTCGTGTATTCTTGCACAGAACTACCGCACAATTGCACTCATCTCACACGTTAGTAAAGTGATGCTCAAAATTCTCCAGCAATACGTGAACCAGGAACTTCCAGATGTTCAAGCTGGTTTTAGAAAAGGCAGAGGAACCAGAGATCAAATTGCCAATATCTGCTGGATCATTGAAAAAGCAAGAGAGTTCCAGGAAAACATCTATTTCTGCTTTGTTGACTATGCCAAAGCCTTCGACTGTGTGGATCACAATAAACTATGGAAAATTCTGAAGGAGATGGGAATACCAGACCACCTGACCTGCCTCTTGAGAAACCTGTATGCAGGTCAAGAAGCAACAGTTAGAACTGGACATGAAACAACAGACTGGTTCCAAATAGGGAAAGGAGTACGTCAAGGCTGTGTATTGTCACCCTGCTTATTTAACTTATATGCAGAGTACATCATGAGAAATGCTGGGCTGGAAGAAGCACAAGCTGGAATCAAGATTGCCAGGAGAAATATCAATAACCTCAGATATGCAGATGACATCACCCTTATGGCAGAAAGTGAAGAGGAACTAAAAAGCCTCTTGATGAAATTGAAAGAGGAGAGTGAAAAAGTTGGCTTAAAGCTCAACATTCAGAAAACTAAGATCATGGCATCTGGTCCCATCACCTCATGGGAAATAGATGGGGAGACAGTGGAAACAGTGTCAGACTTTATTTTTTGGGGCTCCAAAATCACTGTGGATGGTGACTGCAGCCATGAAATTAAAAGACACTTACTCCTTGGAAGGAAAGTTATGACCAACCTAGACAGCATATTAAAAAGCAGAGACATTACTTTGCCAACAAAGGAACGTCTGGTCAAGGCTATGGTTTTTTCAGTGGTCATGTATGGATGTGAGAGTTGGACTGTGAAGAAAGCTGAGCGCCGAAAAATTGATGCCTTTGAACTGTGGTGTTGGAGAAGACTCTTGAGAGTCCCTTGGACTGCAAGTCCATCCTGAAGGAGATCAGTCCTGGGTGTTCATTGGAAGGACTGATGCTGAAGCTGAAACTCCAATACTTTGGCCACCTGATGCGAAGAACTGACTCACTGGAAAAGACCCTGATGCTGGGAGGGGTTGGGGGCAGGAGGAGAAGGGGATGACAGAGGAGGAGATGGCTGGATGGCATCACCAACTCGATGGGCATGAGTTTGAGTAAACTCTGGGAGTTTGTGATGGACAGGGAGGTCTAGCATGCTGCAATTCATGGGGTCTCAAAGAGTTAGACATGGCTGAGCGACTGAACTGAACTGACCTGAACTGATATATATATATATATCCTTTGCTAGACTAGACTAGGTCTAATGTGGCTTTTTTCTCAGGTGATGAGGACTTGAAAAGGGAGCTTGCTGCCATCTTTTCACTAACTTCTCCACCTAAACAGAGACCTGCTAGAAACCTACCATGAAAAAAATGTGTTTACTTTTCTTCATTTCTAAGGACAGAGAATGCCTGTAATATCCCAACATGTCCCAATCTGGACTCAACTTCTAGGTAATCCAGTGATAAGAATGAAGACCTTAGTTAAACTCCTGGAAATTCATTAACCAGAACACACTGGAATTACTGAGAAAACAATCATTCAATTCTCAAAATAGTTAATGCTTGAAGATGGAGATGAGGTCAGACCCTTGCTTCATCCAGACACCAGTTTGACCCATGGACCAGCGTGTCCGTTGTACCAAACTTTTCTGATACCCAGATCCCTATCTTACCCTTCCAATTTCTTCAAAGTCATATGAAATGACATCACTTTCCATTTCTGAGTTACTGTCCTTTCACAAGAACAGCATACTTGAAAAACACAATGTTAGAACAGCATCTGATAGTGATGAGTTATGGTTCTTCACAAACAAACGCTGATAAATCATGTACTATGTGCCAGGCATGAAGTTTTAAAACATGGTTAAAATACAATGTCAGCCTTTGAGAACCTCATAGCTTAGAAATTGAAATATCTTATGCTTGTAATGAGACTGCTTCTGAGGCTTAACCTCTTTCCTATGTTAAAAATGCAGTCGAAGGAGCTAAGATGGCAGAGGAATAGGACGGGGAGACCACTTTCTCCCCTACAAATTCATTGAAAGAACAGTTGAATGCTGAGCAAACTCCACAAAACAACTTCTGATCGCTAGCAGAGGACATCAGGCGCCCAGAAAAGCAGCCCATTGTCTTTGAAAGGAAGAAGGACAAAATATAAAAGATAAAAAAAGAGACAAAAGAGTTAGGGACAGAGACCTGTCCCGGGAAGGGAGTCATAATAGAGGAAATTTCTAAACACTAGGAAACCCTCTCACTGGCGGGTCTGGGGGAAGTTTTTGAATCTCTGAAGGCAACCTAACCAGGAGGAAAAATAAATAAAACCCACAGATTACATGCCTAAAAGCAACTCCCAGCAGAAAAGTACCCCAGATGCTCGCATCCGCCACCAGCAAGTGGGGGCGGAACGGAGAGGAGCGGGCAGCATTGCTTAGGGTAAGGACCGGGCCTGAATGCCCTGAGGGCAATCGGAGGGAGCTAATGTGAGATAGCAACTTAAACTGTGGGATAGCAAGAGAGAGAGAGAAAATTAACCAGCGAAAAGCGCTAACCGAACACACTGCCGGCCCGTTCGCAGAACAAAGGAAGGACTGAGCAATTCCAAAGAGCTGGCTGGCGGCGGACCAGCCCACCCCCCGGCGGAGGCAGGAGGCAGGGGGACGTGAAAGGGGCAAACTCGGCCCCAGAGACGGCATCCCCTACCAAACTGCAAACACGTTTCCAGTTTCTAACTAAAGACTTCCTGAGATTCTGGATGGTTGACATCTGCCAGGAGGGTCACGGCTAGAGGCCAGCTCCTGAGAACAGACACAAGCCGCTTGCACCTGACCTGCGCGCACGTGGAAACAGGCTGGGGCCGAGGAGGGGAGAAGGCGCACCGCACCCGGGGAGAGTGTGCCCGTCAAGCTCCTGGCTGCCTGAGCTGCTCGGGCCAGGGAAGGCACAAAACGCAGGCCCAACCGAGTCTGCGCTTTTGTGGAGTACCCGAAAACTGGAACCGCACGCAACTCAGGGCCCGCTCCCTATAGAGCAGCCTGGAGCCTGAGCAGTGTAGACGGGGAAAGCACACACCCGTGAGCGGGGGCAAACCCAGTGTGGCCGGAACACTGCGAGTGCTCCCCACACACGCCAGTGACATTTGTCTGCAGCGCCCCTCCCTCCCCGCAGCACGACTGAACCAGCGAACCTAAACAAGAGACCACCTCCGCCCACTTGTGTCAGGGCGGAAATTAGACACTGAAGAGACCGGCAAACAGAAGCCAAATAAACAAAGGGAACCGCTTCAGAAGTGACCGCTGCAACAGATTAAAATACCTGTAGGTTACACCGACTACACCGGAAGGGGCCTGTAGATATTGAGAAGTGTAAGCTGGAGTGAGGAGCTATCTGAAACTGAACTGAACCCACACTGCCTGCAACAGCTTCAGAGAAATTCCTAGATATATTTTTACTATTTTTTTAATTAAAAAATTTTTTTCTTTTTTTTTTATTTTCTTTTAAAATTCCCTATTACTCCTCTATTACTCCTTAATTTTCATTTTCTTTTATTTTCTTTTTAAAGTCCTCTATTACTCCTTAATTTTCATTTTCATATATTTTTACTATTTTTTAATTAAAAAATTTTTTCTTTTTTTTCTTTTATTTTCTTTTAAAGTCCTCTATTACTCCTCTATTACTCCTTAATTTTCATTTTCATATATTTTTACTATTTTTTAATTAAAATTTTTTTTCTTAAAAAAAATTTTTTTTCTTTTATTTTCTTTTAAAGTCCTCTATTACTCCTCTATTATTCCTTAATTTTCATTTTCATTTCACTATAACCTTGCAAAAAAAAGACCCTATTTTTAAAGCAAACTTCATATATATTTCTTAAATTTTTTGTGTTTTTGTTTTTGTTTTTAATATTGTATTTTTAAGAGTCTAACCTCTACTCTAGATTTTTAATCTTTGTTTTTCAGTATTTGATATCAATTTTGGACATTTAAGAATCCAATATTCAGTACCCATTTTTACTCAGGAGTGTGTTGATTACTCTCTCCCCCTTTTGACTCTCCTTTTTCTCCCCCAGATCACCTCTATTTCCTCCCTCCCCCTTCTCTTCCCAATCCAATTCTGTGAATCTCTGTGGGTGTCTGGGCTACAGGAGAACACTTAGGGAACAGAGTACTGCATAGATCTGTCTCTCTTCTCTTGAGTCCCCCTTTCTCTCCTCCTGCTCATCTCTATCTCCCTCCTCCCTCTCCTCTTCTTCATGTAACTCTGTGAACCTCTCTGGGCGTCTCTCACTGTGCAGAATCTTTTAACCATTAACCTAGAAGTTTTATTATCAGTGCTGTATAGTTGGAGAAGTCTTGAGACTACTGGAAGAATAAAACTGAAATCCAGAGGCAGGAGACTTAAGCACAAAACCTGAGAACACCAGAAAACTCCTGACTCCATGGAACATTAAATAATAAGAGACCATCCAAAAGCCTCCATACCTACACTGAAACCAACCACCACCCCAGAGCCAATAAGTTCCAGAGCAAGACATACCACGCAAATTCTCCAGCAATGCAGGAACATAGCCCTGAGCGTCAATATACAGGCTGCCCAAAGTCATATCAAACACATAGACCCATCTCAAAACTCACCACTGGACACTCCATTACACTCCAGAGAGAAGAAATCCAGTCCCATGCACCAGAACACCAACGTAAACTTCCCTAACCAAAAAACCTTGACAAACCAATTGTCCAACCCCAACCACTGGGAGAAACCTCCACAATAAAAAGGAACTACAGACCACCAGAACACAGAACAGCCACTCCAAACACAGCAATCTAAATAAGATGAAAAGGCAGAGAAATACTCAGCAGGTAAAGGAATATGAAAAATGCCCACAAAGCCAAACAAAAGAGGAGGAGATAGGGAATCTACCTGGAAAAGAATTTAGAATAACGATAATAAAAATGATACAAAATCTTGAAAACAAAATGGAGTTACAATAAATAGCCTGGAGACAAGGATTGAGAAGATGCAAGAAATGTTTAACAAGGACCTAGAAGAAATAAAAAAGAGTCAATTAAAAATGAATAATGCAATAAATGAGATCAAAAACACTCTGGAGGGAACCAACAGTAGAATAACAGAGGCAGAAGATAGGATAAGTGAGGTAGAGGATAAAATGGTGGAAATAAATGAAGGAGAGAGGAAAAATTAAAAAAGAATCAAAAGAAATGAGGACAACCTCAGGGACCTCTGGGACAATGTGAAACGCCCCAACATTCGAATTGTAGGAGTCCCAGAAGAGGACGACAAAAAGAAAGGCCGTGAGAAAAATACTCGAGGAGATAATAGCTGAAAACTTCCCCAAAATGGGGAAGGAAATAGTTACACAAGTCCAAGAAACACAGAGAGGCCCAAACAGGATAAACCCAAGGTGAAATACCCCCAAGACACATATTAATCAAATTAACAAAGATCAAACACAAAGAACAAATATTAAAAGCAGCAAGGAAGAAACAACAAATAACACACAAAGGGATTCCCATAAGGATAACAGCTGATCTTTCAATAGAAACTCTTCAGGCCAGAAGGGAATGGCAAGACATAGTTAAAGTAATGAAAGAGAATAAGCTACAACCCAGATTACTGTACCCAGCAAGGATTTCATTCACATATGAGGGAGAATTCAAAAGCTTTACAGACAAGCAAAAGCTGAGAGAATTCAGCACCACCAAACCAGCTCTTCAACAAATGCTAAAGGATCTTCTCTAGACAGGAAACACAGAAAGGTTGTATGAACGTGAACCCAAAACAACAAAGCAAATGGCAATGGGACCATACTTATCAATAATTACCTTAAATGTAAATGGGTTGAATGCCCCAACCAAAAGACAAAGGCTGGCTGAATGGATACAAAAACAAGATCCCTATATATGCTGTCAAGAAGAGACCCGTCTCAAAACAAGGGACACATACAGACTGAAAGTGAAGGCCTGGAAAAAAATATTTCATGCAATCGGAGACCAAAAGAAAGCAGGAATCACAATACTCATATCAGATAAAATAGACTTTAAAATAAAGGCTGTGGAAATAGACAAAGAAGGACACTACATAATGATCAAAGGATCAGTCCAAGAAGAAGATATAACAATTATAAATATATATGCACCTAACATAGGAGCACCACAATATGTAAGGCAAATGCTAATGAGTATGAAAGGGGAAATTAACAATAACACAATAATAGTGGGAGACTTTAATACCCCACTCACACCTATGGATAGATCAACTAAACAGAAAATTAACAAGGAAACACAAACTTTAAATGACACAATGGACCAGCTAGACCTAATTGACATCTATAGGACATTTCACCCTAAAACAATCAACTTCACCTTTTTCTCAAGTGCACACAGAACCTTCTCCAGAATAGATCACATCCTGGGCCATAAATCTAGCCTTGGTAAATTCAAAAAAAATTGAAATCATTCCAGTCATCTTTTCTGACCACAATGCAGTAAGATTAGATCTCAATTACAGGGAAAAAAAAGCTATTAAAAAGTCAAACATATGAAGGCTAAATAACATGCTTCTGAGTAACAAATCATAGAAGAAATCAAACAAGAAATCAAAATATGCATGGAAACAAATGAAAATGAAAACACAACAACCCAAAACCTATGGGACACTGTAAAAGCAGTGCTAAGGGGAAGATTCATAGCATTACAGGCTTACCTCAAGAAACAAGGAAAAGTCAAATAAATAACCTAACTCTACACCTAAAGCAACTAGAGAAGGAAGAAATGAAGAATCCTAGGGTTAGTAGAAGGAAAGAAATCTTAAAAATTAGGGCAGAAATAAATGCAAAGGAAACAAAAGAGACAATAGCAAAAATCAACAAAGCTAAAAGCTGGTTTTTTGAAAAAATAAACAAAATTGACAAACCATTAGCAAGACTCATTAAGAAACAAAGGGAGAAGAACCAAATTAACAAAATTAGGAATGAAAATGGAGAGATCACGACAGACAACACTGAAATACAAACGATCATAAGAGATTACTACCAGCAGCTCTATGGCAATAAAATGGACAACTTGGAAGAAATGGACAAATTCTTAGAAAAGTATAACTTTCCAAAAATTAACCAGGAAGAAACAGAAGATCTTAACAGACACATCATAAGCAAGAAATCAAAACTGTAATCAGAAATCTTCCAGGAAACAAAAGCCCAGGACCAGATGGCTTCACAGCTGAATTCTACCAAAAATTTAGAGAAGAGTTAACTCCTATCTTACTCAAACTCTTCCAGAAAATTTCAGAAGGTAAACTTCCAAACTCATTCTATGAGGCCACCATCACACTAATTCCAAAACCAGGCAAAGATGCCACAAAAAAAGAGAACTACAGGCCAATATCACTGATGAACATAGATGCAAAAATCCTTTTCAAAATTCTAGCAAACAGAATCCAACAACATATTAAAAAGATCATACATCATTACCAAGTGGGCTTTATCCCCAAAATGCAAGGATTCTTTAATATCCAGAAATCAATCAATGTAATACACCACATTAACAAATTGAAAGATAAAAACCATATGATTTTCTCAATAGATACAGAAAAAGCCTTTGACAAAATTCAACATCCATTTATGATAAAAACTCTCCAGAAAGCAAGAATAGAAGGAACATACCTCAACATAATAAAAGCTATATATGACAAACTCACAGCAAACATTATCCTCAATGGTGAAAAATTGAAAGTGTTTCCCCTAAAATCAGGAACAAGACAAGGGTGCCCACTCTCACCACTACTATTCAACATAGTTTTGGAAGTTTTAGCCACAGCAATCAGAGCAGAAAAGGAAATAAAAGGAATCCAGATAGGAAAAGAAGTAAAACTCTCACTGTTTGCAGATGACATGATCCTCTACATAGAAAACCCTAAAGACTCTACCAGAAAATTACTAGAGCTAATCAATGAATATAGTAAAGTTGCAGGATATAAAATTAACACACAGAAATCCCTTGCATTCCTATACACTAACAATGAGAAAACAGAAAGAGAATTAAGGAAACAGTACCATTCACCATTGCAACAAAAAGAATAAAATACTTAGGAGTATATCTACCTAAAGAAACAAAAGACCTATACATAGAAAACTATAAAGCACTGATGAAAGAAATCAAAGAGGACACAAACAGATGGAGAATATACTGCGCTCATGGATTGGAAGAATCAATATTGTCAAAATGGTTATACTACCCAAAGCAATCTATAGATTCAATGCAATCCCTATCAAGCTACCAATGGTGTTCTTCACAGAACTAGAACAAATAATTTCACAATTTGTATGGAAATACAAAAAACCTCGAAGAGCCAAAGCAATCTTGAGAAAGAAGAATGGAACTGGAGGAATCAACCTGCCTGACTTCAGACTCTACTACAAAGCCACAGTCATCAAGACAGTATGGTACTGGCACAAAGACAGAAATATAGATCAATGGAACAGAATAGAAAGCCCAGAGATAAATCCACATATGTATGGACACCTTATCTTCGACAAAGGAGGCAAGAATATACAATGGAAAAAAGACAACCTTTTTAACAAGTCGTGCTGGGAAAACTGGTCAACCACTTGTAAAAGAATAAAACTAGAA
Organism: Odocoileus virginianus; assembly: GCF_023699985.2. Lineage (NCBI taxonomy): Eukaryota > Metazoa > Chordata > Mammalia > Artiodactyla > Cervidae > Odocoileus > Odocoileus virginianus. The sequence continues at coordinate 1,160,814 of NW_027224341.1, read as the reverse complement.
CACTTTCTAACACCATACACAAAAATAAACTCAAAATGGATTAAAGATCTAAATGTAAGACCGGAAACTATAAAACTCCTAGAGGAGAACATAGGCAAAACACTCTCTGACATAAATCACAGCAGGATCCTCTATGACCCACCTCCCAGAATATTGGAAATAAAAGAAAAAATAAACAAATGGGACCTAATTAAACTTAAAAGCTTTTGCACAACAAAGGAAACTATAAGCAAGGTGAAAAGACAGCCCTCAGATTGGGAGAAAATAATAGCAAATGAAGCAACAGACAAAGGATTAATCTCAAAAATATACAAGCAACTCCTCCAGCTCAACTCCAGAAAAATAAATGACCCAATCATAAAATGGGCCAAAGGACTAAAGAGACATTTCCCCAAGGAAGACATACAGATGGCTAACAAACACATGAAAAGATGCTCAAAATCACTCATTATTAGAGAAATGCAAATCAAAACCTCAATGAGGTACCATTACACACCAGTCAGGATGGCTGCTATCCAAAAGTCTACAAGCAATAAATGCTGGAGAGGGTGTGGAGAAAAGGGAACCCTCTTACACTGTTGGTGGGAATGCAAACTAGTACAGCCACTATGGAGAACAGTGTGGAGATTCCTTTAAAAACTGGAAATAGAACTGCCATATGACCCAGCAATCCCACTCCTGGGCATACACACCGAGGAAACCAGATCTGAAAGAGACACGTGTACCCCAATGTTCATCACAGCACTGTTTATAATAGCCAGAACATGGAAGCAACCCAGATGCCCATCAGCAGACGAATGGATAAGAAAGCTGTGGTACATATACACCATGGAATATTACTCAGCCATTAAAAAGAATACATTTGAATCAGTTCTAATGAGATGGATAAAACTGGAGCCCATTATACAGAGTGAAGTAAGCCAGAAAGATAAAGACCAATACAGTATACTAATGCATATATATGGAATTTAGAAAGATGGTAATGATAACCCTATATGCAAGACAGAAAAAGAGACACAGATGTATAGAACAGACTTTTGAACTCTATGGGAGAAGGTGAGGGTGGGATGATCTGAGAGAACAGCATCAAAACATGTATACTATCAAGGGTGAAACAGATCACCAGTCCAGGTAGGATGCATGAGACAAGTGCTCAGGGCTGGTGCACTGGGATGACCCAGAGGGATGGGATGGGGAGGGAGGGAGGTGGGAGGAGGGTTCAGAATGGTGAACACATGTAAATCCATGGCTGATTCATGTCAATGTATGGCAAAAACCACTACAATGTTGTAAAGTAATTAGCCTTCAACTAATAAATATAAATGGAAAAATAAATAAATAAAAGAAAAATGCAGTCATTTTCAGGGAATTCAGGACGTATTGCCCATTGGGGAAGTCTGAGTTGGAACAGTAGAAATTCAGGCCCATGGTCAGGACACAGCTTGCACAGAGCCCTGTCACAGAGGCTCTTGGGGCTTTGTCTGCCTCCCTCCCCACAATTCAGGCTGTGCTCCTGGGCCCGTCACTGGACCCTCTAAGCCTTTACCTCCTCATGCACAACACAGAGAGTCCCTGATCTGTTCTCCTCATGCTGTTGTTCTGGGGTCAAATAAGAAAAGTCATACAGAAACCTCCCTGGTGGTCCAGTGATTATGATGCCACCTTCCAGGGCAGGGTGTGTGAGTTCCATCCTTGGTCTGGGAGCTGAGACCCCACATGTCTTGGGACCAAAAATCCTGACATTGAAAAATGGTCCCCATCAAAAAATGAAAATATTTTTTTAAAAAAAACAACACATAACCATTTTTGAAGACTGCATCAGCACTATGAAGGCTGCTCTTTTTTTCCTGTTTTTTTTCCTGCTTTGCTCACTCTTGCATTCCTAGCATCTAAAATAATGCCCAAATCATGCTAGATGCATGATGCAGATTTACTGAATAAATGCACTCCATTATAAAAGAACTTGCCTTGTCACTATAAACTGTTCAAAATTATGGTAATTGATTCTTTTCTATATTACAAAAGGAAAAACTCATTTTGTCTAACTTCTAGAGTGACCATATCTCAGGGTGGGAAGAGATCTTACAGAGCATCCAGCCTAGGCTTGCAGGGTGACTTGAGTTCTTGCTACGGGCCTGTCCACCCTGTTCCAGATGGCAGCCTTCAGATGGGATCTCTCCGGGTCATGCTGCAGAAGTTCCCCTTACTTGGCAGAAACCTGCCTCCACTTGTGGCCACCCAACAATTCTCCCCCAACTCTTCCCCTTTTACTTCATAACATTATATTATCATCCTTCCCTGGTCTCAGTTTTCTCATATCCAGGCTAAGTTGAGTAATTTCTCATTGATAAACTTAAGGTACTTCATAATGACATTTCTTATTAATAAAATAACTAGACACAAAAACTTTCACTGGTACATTCTGCTCTTACCCACCCACAGGCTCTTACAAAGGTGGATGTTGCTGGCACCACCTATTGCCAGACATCTGAAAAATGTCTGCAAATGTAAAACACTCAATATATTTGTAGTTCCAGTACAGAGAGAAAAATTGCTGTGAATTTTGTCATATCTGCCTTTGTATAAGATAAACACAAATATCATTACAACAAAACTTATAGTAGAAAAAAATCAGAATCTACCAAACTATCAGTAATGAGATGAATTATGGCACCTACTCAATGAAATATTGTAGCCATTAAAATGATGGTCCTAGAGATTATATAATAAAATAGAAAATGCCCACAATATAATGGGGTTAAGTGAAAGAAACATACAAATTTGTAAAGACCATATGATTACTACTTAAACATAATTGTAAATAGCCAAGTTTCACTCCAGTCTAAAAATAAGTGCAAAATGCCATCATTGGTAGTTTTATGGCAGTGAAGTTATATATGATTTTCTTTTTTGTCTTTCTATAAAGTACTTCATAAAGTACTAGTGCTACTTTTAAAATAATAAAAATTCAAATGTTTTTACATTTCTTTCAATATCTCTCTCTGACATTTTAGACAAAACACACATACCCAGATGTATATACATTAATGTACCACTTCCTTATTATTCATCTTCTTCACTTTGAGTCAGTTTCTTATAAAATGTGGACATGCATTTTGGTGGGGCCAAAAATATTAAGAATAGTTTTACTGATCATTTGAGGAGAGGCAGAAGTATGCTGAATGCTTTCGATGCAGAGGGGCATATAGCATCTGCCTATCCTTGTTAAGCATCAGTTTCCACATCTGTAAAATGGGGCTGAGAACAACAGCAGCAGCTGTTTCATAGGATGATTGTGAGGATGGAGAGTGATGTCTCCACAGCAACTGGCATGGCATGGAGTAAGTGCTCTGAGTATTATTGGCTTCTATTCTGTGGTGGTGGTTTAGTCGCTAAGTCATGTCCAAGCTCTTGCGACCCCATGGACTGTAGCCTGCCAGGCTCCTCTGTCCATGGGATTCTCCAGGCAAGAATACTGGTGTGGGTTGCCATTTCCTTCTATTCTGAAATCGCTGTAAAATTACAGTGGATTGAAATTGTGTCTCTGTGCGTGTGTGTGTGTGTGTGTAAGTGTGGATTATCAAGGAAGGCTAGAGAGGAATGGGACCAAAGGTGATAGGAATGTGACTGACAGCTAGAGACAGCCTCCCACAGCAAGTTCACCCAGGGCCAGACTATCTGAAATTCCTGGGAGATGAGGGAGGAGCAGAGAGGGTGTGAACAGAGTGGCCAGGTACCGGGCCAGCAGCGCTTGTGAGTTTGCAGGAATTCAGTGAAGGCTGAGGGTAGTGGGTGCCCATTTGAGCAATGGCATTTTGGGGGACTGCTTCTGGGTCAGTGCATGTTCTCTGACAGCAGGGATACACTGGCTTGGTCATGCATGAACCGAAACCAGATAAGGAGATCCTTCCTGTAAAGATGGTGAGTGTAAAATTCCCCTGAGGCCAAAGGACCAGGAACAAAATGGTGGAAGGAAGGTGGATTCCTTGGGAAGATGAAGAGGGGGCTGCAAGACCTCTTCTTGTTCTCACTGGTAGGGTTGCTGTGCAAGTAGGCAGCATGCAGTCAGACAGAGCCATACACACGTAAGGGCCACCCACGCAGCCGTAGTTTCCAATATCATAGCCAGAGTCAGTGTGCTTTTCCACTTTGGAATAATTCCTGCATGTGATACAATTTAAGGCAAAACAAGGAGCAAGTAGCCAGGACGAGCCCAATCTCTCTTATCTGCTGTTAGACTGGATCAGCCCAGAGTCAACAGACTGAATCTTCCTCATTATTGTGTGATAGTAAATGAATGAGTAGCCACCAGAAATTCACTCCAAAGCAGCTTGATTTGGAAAAAAAGAAATGTGAGCATCAGAACCTCAAGCTGCACATTATCACCACAAGGCTATAGTTTTTCCCTGGGCCACTACCTCTCTCTCCCTGGCGGTGTAAAATGTATTCTAGTTGACATTTCAGAGCGGCTGGCAGCTCCATTGTCTTGATTGAATGCCAAACATGAACTGAAATGCATTAACTGTTTTGTCTGCCTGGTGCCTTGTCTGTGGGTGGACATTTTGTGTCGTTCTGCTGGAAGAATAACAGGATTAACAGAAAGAGGAGAACTCCAGACAAATGCTCAAGTCTCAGAAGGAAAGGAATGGGGTGGATATACCCAGGAGGGAGTCTGTGTGTGCATATGTGTGCAGATGGCATTCCCTGGTCTGTGTCTGCTCCATGCAATAAAAGGGCACCATTGGCAAGGGAGAGCAGTTTACATATCCTCAGAAACAACTGTGCTAATTTGAAAAGAGCAACAGGATAACAGGCAAGACAATGAAATCCAAGTCAGGCAAAAAGGAAGGAAAAGGTGACAATTCTCAAATCACCTAAGAAAATTGGTGGAGCTCTCCTACCATGGCTGACTTGGGAGAGATTCTCTATTAGAACATAGCCAGCTACGACAGTGTTCCTCATCTTGTAGGTTTCTGAACATTCACTCTCCTATTCATTTTTGGAAACTTTAATTGAACAACTGTATGGAGGCAAGTTGTACTTTCTGCTTCCTTGGATGACTTTGCATAGTGGAGTGTGTGTGTGTGTATGCATGATTTTGCCTTCGATTTGGATTTTTTTTTAAACCATGGGTTACATTTTTTTTTTCTGAAATAGGAGATTTTCTTATATTTTGCAATGAAGCAAAGAATTGGCAAACAAATTACGGCTAGAGACAAATGATAAATTTTATACTATCTTTCTGATTAAACTACAAATTATTTGGAAAATATATAATGTTTTTATGATAGATTATCTTTTCACTAACAGAGTTAATGCTGTTGTATTATACACTTTGACCTCTGAAAACAGTGTCGATATTTCATTCCCATCCCTTTCCTTCAGTTGTTTCTTGCCTCATTACTGAACTCCCTCAACTTCTGCCAAGTTTCCCTCTCCCAGACACAGTAGCTATTAGGGATATGTCCTTCTCTGAGAGAGGTCTGGATTTTTATTGCTTCCTGCTGGCCCATTGGCATGGATCCTGGCCAACCGGAAGATAAATGGCGCTGTCCCAGGTCCTGAGCCAACACTGGGCCCGGCCTGCCGGTCCTGGAGGCCGAGCAACCGGCCATGGCAGTGAGCCACGCCTGAGCACCTTCTTTACATTCTCCATCCTTTTCCCTATCCCCTCTCCAGAGTCACTCCTCTGTAGTGAGTTTCCAAATGCCTCCAGGTTTTCCCCCAGCTCATTCTGCTTCCAAATCTTTCCTTGTTGCTCAGACACTTGGGAACCCCCTTGCTGTGTTTCATTGTCATTTATCTTTTCCATGAGAAATTTCTTAATCAGATGTCATCATTTTGAACAGCTGGGAGGGAGTCTCTCTTGCATGTTCTTATGTATCCATCCTTCCCTTCCCCAAACTTCCCCATCCCCAGTAGGATTCAGAATAAAGTCATGTGCTCACCACTGAATGAACAAATGACTGAATTTCTCAAAGGCAATTCAGATAATTTTTTTTAACCTCTGGCTGTTATTTTGATTGATTTTCTTACTCTATTCTCTAGTGTCTTATTTCAGCAATGATTTCCTCTCTCAACTCTGCCTTCAACTTCTTTCTTCCTTCTTGGTCCTTGCTCTCAATCAATAAACAGGTTTAAGTCTCTTTTGTTGGAAACAGAATAAAGACAAAACACAAGCAACTTTTCCCTTAACTCTGTATCCCATTCATTTCTGGAACATGTGTTACTGGGCCTCCTATGTGTCAGTATTGCTGCCAGCGCCAGATGGAGACAGAAGAGTTGTTGCTCTCATGGAGCCAGTGAGGGGATGCAGATAATAAATACACCAACACACAAAGGTCTAGCTGCAGCTCTATTATTCAAGGTGAGGCCATTAGGTGTCTTTGTCAGAAGACTTTCCATCAGCCCTTCCTGCAGGCTGACATGTCTTAGTGACAGAGTGTGGGCTGGCTTTCAGTCTCCTGTCCCTTGGGTCTTCATAGCCCTGCACCAAGGTTGTCGGCAGTCCCACCCTACCCCCACCCCCCAGCCTCCTTAGAAGGGTAGCCTGCACCTGCAGCCCTTATTCCTGATCCAGCAGCAACCTGGCCTCAATTCCCACCACATGACCTTCATGCAAAGGTCAATGGTCTTTGCTTCTTAGTCCCATGACCTCGAGCCTTAGACCCTAGTGCTCATTTCTCCATTAGGGGTCACTTTCCTCCTCTCATCCACCCCTGATTTCTCTAGTTGCTTTTTCTCTGTCTTCTTCCCTCTATCCCCTCCTTCCTTTCTAGCTTCCAATACTGGCCCTCTGGTGTTTTCATTTCACATTTCTAGGAAGCACTCTCACCCCTTCTCATGGCTTTCACCTCATCTCCCTGCTGATGAATCCCAAGTTGTCTTCAGATCATTGTTCCCATATTTCCAAGATCTGGCATCATGGACATGTGGCCAGCATGGGGCCTGGAACTCCACACTTCAGAGGGCCTCATTTGAGATTTAATGCTCTGTGGTCACCATATTGAAATTCTTAAAAGTTTTATCTTTGAGGTGTGAATTTGTGTTTTGTTAACCTATGAGTCTGCTAAGGCTACCATAACAAAACACCACAGACTGGATGGTTTAAAGAACAAAATTTTGTTCTCCTAGTTCTGGAGACTAGAATGCCAAGATCAGGGGGCCCTCTGGCTTGGTTTCCTCTGAAGAATGAAAAGAGAAGGTCTGTTCCAGGTCACTCTCCTTGGCTTCCAGAGGTCTATGCTCTTGCTGCCTCTCCCCGGGGTGGTCCCTCTGTACATGAGTGCCCCTGGTCTCTCTCTGTGTCTTAATCTCTTCCTATAAAGATGCCAGTCAGCTACCTGCTCCTTTTGTCTTGAGAGCATACTGGGGTGAAGATGCTGAGAGGGTCAGGGTCCAGCCATCCTTGCCCAGGATTGGCAGTACCACTGCATGTTTTGAGGTGATTTGGCAGGGCTCAGCCTTACACCCCTGCCCAGGTATACAGAGCATCCTGGCTGATGTTGCAACCCCCTGGTAAGTTCCCCTTACCATGGCCTGTGGTCTGTGGATTGGACAGGAGGCCATGGTGAAGGGAACTGATTTCCCTACATCCCAGCTGCAGGTCAGTCAGCCCCTTTGAGATTCTAACTAAAGATCACAAACCTCTCCTGCACAAAGTTTTTGTACTTAGTCATCCATGATTTTTATACATGTTCAGGGGATAACTGACTCCATGGAGCTAATGCGTGGACCATCTGTGGTTTGCTTTGCTTACCTTGTCAGCCCCATCTCAGTACCTCCTTCACTATGCTGCAGCCCTCCTGAATGGCTGAAGCCCTTCTCTGAATGCACGTTTTCTCACGTTTCCATATTTTTGCATGTGCTCTTCACTCTTCTACCATATGCTTTTCTTTAATATCATTCTATCAAATATGATGTATCCTCCAAAGTTAAAATTACATTTTATCTCAGTGAATCCCTATTGTCATCACCTAACGTTCAACAAAGCACTCCTGCAGGGCCTCTATGCATCTCTTTTATAAGATTTCTAATCCTAAAGTCTGATTGTTTTATCTCAGCACCTACTGCAGAGCTGAGTACAGTAAATAGAAACAATTTGTTGATCACTCAATGAATGAATGCATGTGTGAATACATGACTGATTGAGGAGATGCATAAGTTTGTGGTGAAGGGCATGCACTTTGGAGTCAAACAGCCCTGGGTTTAAATCTCAGCTCTGGCAATGAGCTGAGTTTAAATCTCAACTCAAGTCTCATGGTGGGGACATTACTCATAAACCTCAGTTTTCCCACTTCAAAATGGGGCAAATTGAATTGACTTCAAAGTAAATTGTTGTCAGTTTGTATTGACAGACAACAGCTATGGCCATATATAAGTCCTATCACTAAACTTCTGTGAGCTTGAAAGGTGTTATGGAATGAAGTGACAAAATTAAGGGACAGTGGACAGAGAAAGACAAATACTGTACAATATCACTTATATGTGGAATATAAAAAGTACAACAAACTAGTGAATATACTGAATAACAGAAAAGAAACAACTCACAGATACAGAGAACAAACTTGTGGCTACCAGCAGGGAGAGAGAAGGGGAAGGGGCAATACAGGGACAGGGGATTAAGAGGTATAATCCATTATATATAATAAGCTACACGGATATATTATACAACATGGGGGATGCAGGCAATGCTTTATAATAACTATAAATGGAGTATAATGTTTAAATATTGTGAATCAGTATACAGTATACCTGTAACTTACACAATATTGTACATTAACTATATGTCAACTTAAAAAGGGAAAATGAAGCTGTGTTCTTCTAGATTTATTAACAAAAAACTCATTAAATGTCTTCTGGTTACAAGGCACTAAGCTGGGACTTGTGGAAAAATTTAATATAAAACAAGCCTATGGAGGAATAGGAGGAGCTTATTTTACAGTTAAACTCTAAAATGACAGGTGCCATAAAAAGGGATCAGATTTTAGAATAAGAGTTCGTTTGTAGCTGGGGCTGTGAGGAAGGGTTCCTGGAAGAAGTGGCATTTGAGATGGACCTTGAAGAAAAGGAGGAAGATATTTCTGACACTGGGAGAAGGAAGAAGGAAATAGATGCAGCCATGGGGAGGCATGAACTATCAATAACCTCAGATACACAGATGATACCAACCTTAAGGCAGAAAGTGAAGAAGAACTAAAGAGCTTCTTGATGAAAGTGAAAGAGGAGTGGAAAAGTTGGCTTAAAGCTCAACATTCAAAAAACTAAGATCATGGCATCTGATCCCATCACTTCATGGCAAATAGATGGGGAAACAATGGAAACAGTGAGACTTTATTTTCTTGGGCTCCAAAATCACTGCAGATGGTGACTACAGCCATGAAATTAAAAGACACTGCTCCTTGGAAGAAAAGCTAAGACCAGTCTAGACAGCATGTTTAAAAGTAAAGACATTACTTTGCCAACAAAGGTCCATCAGTCAAAGCTATGGTTTTTCCAGTAGTCACGTATGAATGTGAGAGTTGGATGGTGAAGAAAGCTGGGGATCGAATAACTGATGCTTTCGAACTGTCTTGTTGGAGAAGACTCCTTGGACTGCAAGGAGACCAAACAGTCAATCCTAAGGGAAATCAATCCTGAATATTCATTGGAAAGACTGATACTGAAGCCAAAACTCCAATATTTTGGCCACCTGATGCAAAGAACTGACTCACTGGAAAAGATCCTGATGCTGGGAAAGATTGAGGGCAGGAGGAAAAGGGGATGACAGAGGATGAGATGGTTAGATGGCATCACTGACTCAATGGACATGAATTTGAGCAAGTTCTAGGAGTTGGTGATGGACAGGGAAGTCTGGCCTGCTGCAGCCCATGGAGTCACAAAGAATCAGACATGACTGAGTAACTGAACTGCGCTGATGGGGAGGCAGAGATGCTCAGGAGAGTGACGGGAGCTCTGCCATACCATTGTTGATATTGCTCCCACTGAATGCTGCAGTTTCAGCCTCCAAAACTGAGGGTTAGTGGCCTTTTCCACACAGTAAGATATGCCCTTGTTTTCAGGAGTCTTTGGCCCTCTGCCCAAAAGACACCACCCAACTCTGACAGCTAAGGCAGAGATGGGCCTGTTTGCACCATGTCCTCTCAGCACTAGTCATTCTGAGGCTCCGTGCTCTGATTGCATTTGCTGCATTCTGTACCATCAACGGGGCAGTACGGGCTCTTCTGTGCGGGCGACGGACTGCTTCCTGGTGACCAGGAATGTGTAACCAACATGGAGAGTTACGGAAGGACTAGTGCATCTCATCACAGATGGTCACATTATGCCATTTAGAATTAAACTGCCTATGGCCAAGGTTGAGGAATATAGCTGGAAGGGTGGTTTGCAAAACACTTCATTTTACATGGAGTGATGAAACTAGCTTAAAAAAAAAAAAAAAGAATCAGCTGTCATTTCTAGGAATCCTTTTCTGGCGCCAAGAGATGGAGTTAATCAGAGTCACCAACCTGCCTGCCTGCTGCTCTCTCTGCATTTACCCCACTGCAATACAACGCTGGTTCCACTTGGCTTTCAGGGCGCCAGGCCTCCTGAACTTGAAGGTAAGCCTACGGGGAGGTCATCTCCAGTCCCCTGCTTTAATACTGAATCCCTCATCATCAACGTTCTCTGTCCTTTTCCTGAGTTATTTCTTCTCTGTAGCACTTGTCGCAATCCAACACAGGACACGTTCTTATTTGTTCTGTTGATTGCCTGTCTTTTCCCTGGAATATAGGCCCCAGGGGGCTGCTTCCCATCGCCCGATCGGGACCGGCATGGAATAAGGGCTCAATAAGTATTTACTGGAAGGCAGGAGGGAACTAGGTCTCTAACTTGAAACCACTCCTGTTTCGCTCCCATCTTTGGGGGGCCCTGTCTGGGAGACCCGGTGCAGGCAGGCATGAGGAGAACAATGTGAGGTATTAAAGTAGCTCACGACGGCCAGTCCCAGCGTAACTGAACCTGAACCCAGTACTGAGGACTTTTCCTAAGCCCCTCCTAGACCGCCTCACTCCTCGCTCAGCTCGCGGGCTCCGGTTACCTAAAGTTGGCCAAGGGGGCGCACTGCCGAGCCCCGGGAGGGCTAACAATGCGCTCGGGTCCTTTTCGCTTCCTCGCGACAGGCTGTCATCCAGACGGTGCGTGAGTGCCACCCCCGAGCCCAGGGCACGAGCGTTCGGCAGAGCTGGCTGCTCCGGCGGGGCGCCCTTGAACTCGGTGGGGGTGGGGGGACGGCGCCACGCCGCCTCCGCCGCAGGTCGGGAGCGCGCGTCCCCGCCGCACCGCAGCGCCGGGAGCGCCCGGCCGGCCAGACAGCTGAAGGCGGCGGCCGCGCTCACGCACCTCGCAGGAGCCGGTAACCGCGGGCGGCACGGGACTCGGGGGCTTGAGGCTCTGGCTCCCACGGACGGTCGGGCTTGCTGAGGTTGCGAGGGGGTGGTTTTTCGTTTGCGGGCGGGGGTGGTTTGAGTGGAAGGGAGTGGGCAGGAGAGATCTGCTGCTCGAGGGTGCCCGGGGCGAGAGTGCGGACGCGTGGAGTGGACCCAAGTTCAGAGCCTTCCTGGAAGCCGATTGCTGTGCGCGTCCTGTCGGAGGGCTTCCGAAAAAGTAAAGAGCGCGGCGTCCGGGGCTGGGGTGGTGGGTCTCGCTTGCACTCAATGATAGGTCACACCTTCTCCCGCCGGGGCAGGGGGAGAACTTTCCTTGTTCTGGCCGGCCAGTCCGGATGTCCCCAGCAACCGAGAGAGCCCCCAACCCAGCGCGGGAGACCTGCCTGTCCCGGCGGAACGCGCGGCGGGTGCGCGCCCCTGGCCGTGGGCTGGGCTCCCGGAATAACGCGGGTTTGACTGCTGTAAATTCATTTTGCTTGTGCCCAGGCGCCTGCCTTCAGGTCATTCTACTGTTTAGAGGGAAACACCGGGTTCGGTTTTTACCCCATCGTTTCTGTGTATTTAATTGAGAAAGAGAGTCGCCTCATTAGAAACTTGTTCGGAGGCTTTGTGGTTTCCGCCGCGGTTTAGATAACACGGGCAATCGCAGATGATACTCTGGATTTCATCTAACAAAATCGAAGCCTGCAATTGTGTTCTGAAAGCAAAGGGAGCTTGGGGAAAGTCTCCCTGCTACTCCAGGGAGGAGAAGGGAACTCCCATGTATAAATTAATTCTGATAAAATCCCAAAGGTAGACGATCATATTTCCAGTTTACACGTGAAGAAAATTAGATTGAGATATTAAATAAGATTTCCCAGCCAAACCCCCCAGTTAACAGTGGGGAAGCGAGGTCTGGAATCTAAGACTGTGATCCAGTGGGGGTGCATCACCTAAAATGCAGGCAAGAAAGACCAAGGCTACAAGAATAAGGTCCAGAGTGCAGGAGAGGTAGGCAGGTGCTGGAGTGCCTGACAACAAACAGTTGTGTTCTTATCAGGAAGATTACCCAGTGTTTATGAAGGATGAGGTGATATTAACAGGTGACAGGAGAAGGCAGTGTTGCCCCAGTCTGCTTCCTTCTTTTCAATAAAGGCGGGCAGCCCAAACCCCTTTAAGAGGATCCAGAAACCCTGAAACTAAGCTGAGGTTCAAGTAGCAGGCATCCTAGCTCACAGTCCCTCAGAGCAGGCTTGAGAGATGGTAGCGGAGTCCGTAGACTTCAAAAGAAGGCAACATTGAATCCTGGCAACCCTCCAGAACAAATTCTTTGAGAAGCTAGCTCAGGAGCACCAGGGAAAGGATTTACAAAATCAGTGTATGCCAAATGAACTTTTTTCTCTTTTCTAGCAGTCTAGTGGGGCTGTGGATTGGGGCACACGGTATCTACTGTTTTTCAGCTGTGGGTTGTGACTCATCAGTGGAATGCTATCAGTGCATTGGAATGCTATCAATGCACCGCCTTTTTTGAAACATGAAATTCAATAGAAGGGATGAGAAAGGATCAGAGTGCACTCACTGTATGTACAAGGGCAAGTATTGGGTTATGAATGTTTTGTGTGTGTGTGTGGTTTATCCCACTGCCTCTGCATGGGTGTGCATACCTAACCCTGTTCCTTCCAGGCTAACTTCCTCTGCTCATCGTGGGGTCATCTTTTACTTGGCAAATAATATCATCAGCATCTTCTGGAAAATGTAGTCTTCCTCCTGCCCGTTTCTCTAGGCCCCCAGGTGTTGAGGTATTTTACCAATCAGAATTCCTCTCCAAATCCTTTATTTTTGATCTTCTAATGTTGCGTGGGTCTGATGACCACTTGGCTGTGTGCTTCCTACTGCACAGCTTCCTTTGGTCCTCACAGCTAGGTGGCTATAGTTGTTTACATTTCACAGCTAGGGACCTATGAATAACTCAGTCACTGCCTCCCACCCACATCATAGCTGTGTGTCCTGCCTTTACAGAGGCATACTGTCCCTAAGGATAAGGTGTGGGAAGAGTGGACACACCACAGGGCTCCATCTCTACACCTCCCTGGTGTCACTCATCATGAGACAGATATAGAGGGGACATTTTTCTGTAGGATCCTCTATAAGACCCATCTCCAGGCAAGAGATATAATGTTGAGCTCAGTATGGTTGAAGGTCTTCTGCATTGGGGATCAGTGAAATAAGTAAAGGATGGGGTGTTTCTGCTAAGCTGCAGTTCCTGTGAGAGAAGTAGCCTGAGGGTCCCAGTGGCCCACCAGGCCAACCTGAAAAGTAGCTGCTCAAGAGCAAACATGGGTTGCAGTGATGAGAACAGGATTTTAAAAAGAAAACAAAGCGAATAGATATTTGCATGGAGCTGATTATGTGTTAGGTAGAGTTTTAAGTGTTTCACAGTTGTTTTCTCAATCCTGTCACACCCTCATGAAGTAGGGAATGTAATTATCACTGTTGACTTTAAAAATATTCACAACCTAAAAGTTGAGAGTTATGTTTTATTTGGTGGGAATTTTTAGGACTTCAAGCCTGGGAGGCAGCATCTCAAGTAACCCTGAGAGAACTGCTCTGAGGAGGTGCCATGGGGGGGGGGGGGGGCAGGCTATGTAAATTTTTGCAACAAAGAGCAGGTAGTCATAATATCAAACGATGATTGTTAACTAAAGAAAATTAATATTTCAAGTTAAGGAATTTAGTGCTTTCTATGTATGGGAAGATGCAAGAGTCTGGGCTTACTGAAATCATTCCTTTGATATGCACCTCAGCTGTCTGGGGCCAGTATCCTGTGTTTTCACATCCCGAGTTTCCTCAGGGCTCACCTTAGGAAGTGGCTGCTGGCTGCTAGATGGCAGGACTTTTCTTTCCTGACTTTCCTCAGGCTCACCAGCTCACCATCTGTGGTGGCTGCAATTGCTGATGACTGTGACATCTTTGTTTACTGATATGGCAGGAAATACTCCATTTCTCATCACCATTCCCATTTAATAGATGTTGAGACTAAGGCACAGAAGGATTAAGAAATTTGTCTAAGATCATATAGGCAGCAAGTGTAGAGCTGGGATTACAACATGGGCCTTTAACCACTACCATCTACAAACCTGTGACATTTGAGTCAGAGGAACTGGGGACCACTCTACTCAGGGTCATATCCAGGGTGGCTCCTTTATAGAGGACAGAGACCAACTTCAGAGGATCCTGAGAAAGGTGATGGGATGATGAGGGTCTGAGTACCAGGCCATATGAGGAACAGGGAATTTTTTTTTCACCTGGCAAAAAAGCAGCCTTGGTCAGTTCTGAGGACATTCCTCAGATATCTGAGGAAGAGAAAGTAGGTTTGCTTCCAGAAGTAGATCAAGCCAGTACTGGGGGATCTGTCAGGACGGGGGAAGGGATTGCCCACTGGGTGAGGGAGTGTCAGATTTCATTACTCAGTGCCCTTTCTAGTGCTCAAATTCCTTGGTTTTATTAGATCTGTACCCTGGTGGCTCAGACGGCAATCTGCCTTCTGTGCAGGAGACCCGGGTTCAATCCCTGGACCAGGAAGTGGGTTGCCATTTCTTCCTGGATCTTCCCCTGAAGAAAGGAGTGGCAACCCACTCCAGTATTCTTGCCTGGAGAATTCCATGGACAGAGGAGCCTGGCGGGGCTATAGTCCATGGGGCCATAAAGAGTCAGACACTGACTGAGTGACTCACACACACACATATAAGAGAAAAATAAGCCTTCAGTAACTGGAAATGAACAGACGCTGCTAGACATCTATGTGTGCCTACAAAAATAAAATAAGGAACCAAATTAAAGTTCTGAACAAGGCACACATTCAAATTACGAGTGAGCCATCAGTAGAAGGAAAATGAGTACATGAAAGGACCCATGTAATGAGTGTAGGATATAACAGCCACGAGAAAGAATGAAATATGATTTTCAGGAGCATAGCTAAAACTATGGATGATCAAACTAAGTGAAGAAAGTCAGAACCAGGAATATGGCAGGAGATATTCCTTTTCCAGAAAGGAAACCAGAAATATGGCAGGAAATATACTCCATTTGTCCAGAAAGAAAAATATCATGTTACTTATAGATGGAATCTAAAAATAATTAATTGAGAGAACATAAATGGACTCAGGGACTTAAAAATCAAACTTACAGTTACTAAAGAATAAAGAAGGGCACAAGGGGTACATTAGGAGGTTGGAATTAACAAATACAAGTTATTACATATAAAATAGTCAATAACAACCTATGTATACCAAGGGAAGTCTATCAACACTCTGTAATAACCCATATGGGAAAAGAATCCAAAGATGAGCAGATAGATGTGTATGTATAACTGAGAAAGCTTCTGTACATGTACAACACACACAACATTATATGTCAGTGTTAGGACAGTAAACAATAAAAGTTAATAAAAAAGGAGGGGATGAGACATAAGCTTTTGGAAAGTGATCATTAGAAAGAGTAATTTTCCTACTGCTCTGTCTTAAACCATTGCTTTAGTTTAAATTTCCTTTTCTGTGGAACAGAGATGGAAATACCTGGTCCCACTCCTTTCTTACTTATTAAAATATTGATTCAGCTCCAGGCTGTAAGGAATGGTGTGTGCTGCTTGGAGACAGATTTTGGGGGTTTGTTCTGGCATATTTCACTCTAATTTACAACTCCCAGATAGGACTTCCACAGCCCCTCCACTTCCTTTGATCTTGGAGGGATGAGAAGCTGGCCAGCTGTTGGGCATAAGGAAAGAGAAAAGACGCCAGCCAACGTCCTGCAGGGTTGCTACAGGGGTCCAGCATGCAGCAGGCCTCGCTAGCATAGCAGGAGATTTATTGTTATAACCAGATTGGAGTTTCTTTTGTCCCCAGACAGCACACTTTAATTCTTGGGAGACTTTGAAATGGTTGCTTCAGTAGAAAAGTCCCTAGGGTTCTGCTCAAGTGTTAGTCTGAGAGTGGGAAGGATGAATCCACTGAATGCATTTTACGGAGCAGCGGAAGAGAAAAATGAAATTAACATTTCATCAGGTCCCATAAATTGTGCCAGCTCAGAGTGTGTGTTACATACGCTTCAGTGGAAATAGTAAAGAGTAGCGATCTATACTTGATGTGTACTTCAGATGAAGACTTCGAGAGGAGCCTTTCGAAAAGAAAAGGAAATGTTTACTTGCAAGAGAATTCAAGGGAGCCAGGCTTCAGAAGATTGGTTCATCAAATAAAAACACAATAAAAACTTCAAGGACAATGCCCCCAGATAGTTTCCAGGATTCTCAAATGCACATAGTCTGTTGTTCATGGTTGAAAACAGCTTTCTCACATGATGGTCATATTCCCCAAAGTTATGATTTATCTTCAGACATTCCCATGGTAAGCAATCATGGTAAAAAAAATTTTTAGGGAGTCCAGGTTTATAGGACATTTTCAAAGTTTTATGATTTTGGAGACCAAACCTACAGACAGGATGGTCATGTTATTTTGGGCTTATTTCAGGGTACAAAGTGATTTTTTTTTTAACTGGAGTATATGAAGTGCTTGGTCCCATTGGAAAGAAAGGCAGGTTTGCATTTTTGCTTCTTCTCTTTGCCAGGGTGAGTCTTCAGTCCATCATGGTGTTGCTGAGATGTGAAGTGAAAAATGGAAGTTGAGAATCTTTGAGCTGCTGAATGTGGATGTTTTTGTCTCAGTTTAATTGTTTCTCATGTCCGTGTTACCAAGAGCTATGTAATTTCTCCCTGACTAGAGAGCATTGGTAAATTTCATAACCCTTCAAGTTAAAATAACTTATAAGCTTCAAATGATTATTTCCCCTAAAGGTGCATTTGTTTTCCTCGGCCAAAACAACCATTAAAGGCAAAGACGGGGCAGCTAGGGGAGCTTCTTCCTTAAATACTGGTTCTGAATTCCCCTGGTTGATGATCAAGGAAAAAAAGTAGGAGATAAGTGATGGTAATAGTTATAAACATAACCTGTCTTTCTATCAACCTTTGTGTAGATTTCCCCAGAAAATATAATTCTGTCTTCTGTGAAAAACAAAGCAAAAACCAACAACAAAAAACCCACAGAAGTTTAAGATGCAGATCTGAAGATCTGGAAACTACTAGAAACTATATTTTGTAAACCTACATACATTCCTACCTATGCTTCTTTAAAATTTGTGCTAAATTACCACCATAGGCAAAGAGAGTTAACTCATTTTTGTGGGAGTCTGAAGTGGAGCCCAAGGTTGCCAGAAGCAAGTAGATGTTTATATTGAGCTTTCATTTGCTATTTGTAGTTATTTTATAACATGTTTAATATTAAAGTGTCCTCTAAATTTTCTCTTAAATTTGATGCTCCGGGAGGTTGAACCAGGTGGAACCCAAGACTTTGGGCCTTTTTGGCACCGTTGGTCCTAGGAGAGAGTAGATCATTAGAAAGTGTAGCTTTGTTCCTCCTCTTTATCCAGCTCTTAACCCATTGCTTTAGTTTAAATTTCCTTTTCTGTGGAACAGAGATGTAAATACCTGGTCCCACTCCTTTCTTGCTTATCAAAAGACTGATTCAGCTCCAGGCTGGAAGGAACAGTGTGCACTGCTTGGAGACAGATTCCATCAGCAATAAAGACAAAGTCGCTTTGTTGGCCAGATCATCCTCCAAGTGATTTATTTTATTTTTTTTTTTTTTAAATTTTTATTAGTTGGAGGCTAATTATTTTACATCATTACAGTAGTTTTTGTCATACATTGATATGAATTAGCCCTGGATTTACATGTATTCCCCATCCCAGTCCCCCCTCCCACCTCCCTCTCCACCCGATCCCTCTGTGTCTTCCCAGTGCACCAGGCCCGAGCACTTGTCTCATGTACCCAACCTGAGCTGGTTATCCGTTTCACCCTAGATAATATACATGTTTCAATGCTGTTCTCCTGAAACATCCCACCCTCTCCTTCTCCCAGAGTCCACAAGTCTATTCCATACATCTGAGTCTCTTTTTCTGTTTTGCATATAGGGTTATCGTTACCATCTTTCTAAAGTCCATATATATGTGTTAGTATATTGTAATGGTCTTTATCTTTCTGGCTTACTTCGCTCTGTATAATGGGCTCCAGTTTCATCCATCTCATTAGAACTGATTCAAATGAATTCTTTTTAATGGCTGAGTAGTATTCCATGGTGTATATGTACCACAGCTTCCTCATCCATTCGTCTGCTGATGGGCATCTGGGTTGCTTCCATGTCCTGGCTATTATAAACAGTGCTGCGATGAACATTGGGGTGCACGTGTCTCTTTCAGATCTGGTTTCCTTGGTGTGTATGCCCAGAAGTGGGATTGCTGGCTCATATGGCAGTTCTATTTCCAGCTTTTTAAGAAATCTCCACACTGTTTTCCATAGTGGCTGTACTAATTTGCATTCCCACCAACAGTGTAAGAGGGTTCCCTTTTCTCCACACCCTCTCCAGCATGTATTGCTTGTAGACTTTTGGATAGCAGCCATCCTGACTGGCGTGTAATGGTACCTCATTGTGGTTTTGATTTGCATTTCTCTGATAATGAGTGATGTTGAGCATCTTTTCATGTGTTTGTTAGCCATCTGTATGTCTTCCTTGGAGAAATGTCTGTTGAGTTCTTTGGCCCATTTTTTGATTGGGTCATTTATTTTTCTGGAGTTGAGCTGGAGGAGTTGCTTGTATATTTTTGAGATTAATCCTTTGTCTGTTGCTTCATTTGCTATTATTTTCTCCCAATCTGAGGGCTGTCTTTTCACCTTGCTTATAGTTTCCTTTGTTGTGCAAAAGCTTTTAAGTTTCATTAGGTCCCATTTGTTTATTTTTGCTTTTATTTCTCCTCCAAGTGATTTAAGACACAGCCAACCTCACGCTCATTAGTCTTCTTGTGCCAAATGTTTCAAAAATTCCATTAATTAAAATGGAAAGGGTGGGTGTCTTTCTATCATCATTAAAATGGTAATCCAGCTGGCCGTGATGCTTTCTAATAGCATCTATATAAATCAGTATGATGGTTTGGTGAGAGGCACTAACAGAATCTGATTTATACTCTCGTTATTAAAATGAGAGCTTCAAGTGATCCATGTGATGGGATTTGAAAGAAGGGAGAGAGTCCTCAAAGACTGAGAGACTTGGACGGAATTCCCTGGAGGAAATGATGACTGATTTCTACCCTCAAAGGCAAGTGGGAAGCTGGAAAGCAGGAGATGGCAGTCCAGGCTGGCAGGTGGGACAGAGTGGGCAAAACCTCAGATGACCATCTCTGAGGGTCCCCTCACCCCAGGCTCCTCTGTCATAATGAGTCCTTCTATTTCTTCAAAGTTTGTTGTTGTTGTTGTTGTTTTTAATGTGAACCATTTTTAAAATCTTTGTTGAATTTGTTGCAATATAGCTTCTGTTTTGTGTTTTGGTTTTTTGGCTGGAAGGCATGTGGTTTCTTACCTCCCTGACCAGGGATCTAACCTGTGCCCCCTGCAATGCAAGGCCAAGTCCCAGTCACCGGACCCCCTGACGGTTCCTTCTTTTCTTAATGTCTGTGTTGTACCTGTTTTCTGCTTGTCATCAGGCTGCTGTGACGTTTCTTAACATGTGTGTATGTGTGTTTGTTTGAGAGAGTGACATTCAACAGAGGAGAGCATGGTTCTGAACACAAGCCTCAATACTCTGAATTCCTTGTGGGTACAGGCCGTGAGCTTTCAACCACTGCTCTATCGTTCAACATCAAACTCACAGTGTTTAGAACTTCTTTATTGAGCTGAATTGACTCATACTAATTTTAACATGTTCATGTTCTTTCTCCTTGAGGGCATGTTAATAAGAATGTATTGGTTGATCAATATATTGGTTGACATTGTCATGTACTGAAATAGGTTTTCTTTCCGAAAATGTAGGTTATTTAGTGCCTGTAAGAGTGATTGCTATAAAGTAAGTTATTTTCAAGGGCCTTTCTAGGACAGTTTGTCTAACTAATTCATCAAATAACACATCAGTTTTAAAAAATTAATTTCAGCACCTTTATTCTTGTTTTTTTGATTAATTTATTTTCACTGAAGGATAATTTCTTTACAGTATTGTGGTGGGTTTTGCCATACATTGACTTGAGTCACCCGTGGGTACACATGTGTCTCCCCATCCTGAATCCCCTTCCCACCTCCCTCCCCGCCCCATCCCTCTGAGTTGGCCCAGAGCACCAGCTTTGAGCGCCCTGCTTCATGCATTGAACTTCAGCAGCCGTGTCCTTATGCTAGGACTGCTGTAACAAAATACCTGAAACTGAGTGGCTCTGACAACAGAAATTAATTTCCCACAACTCTGCTGACTGGAAGTCCAAGATGAAGGTGTCAGCGGAGATGGTTTGCTCCGAGGCCCATAAGGGGAGGATCTGCCCCAGGCCTCTCTGGTTTATGGATGGCCACCCTTCTGCTTCCTCTCCACGTGGTGGGCTCTCTGTACACCAGTGCCCCTGCTGTCTCTCCTTGTGTCCTGATCGCCGCTTCCTATAAGGACACCAGTCAGATCCATTAGGGTCCACCCTAACAACAGCAGTCGAACTTAAGTACATCTTTAAAGACTGTTTCCAAATATAGTCACTTCCAAAGGTACAGGGGAGGGACTTTGCTAGTGGTCCTGTGGTTAGGACTTTGCCTTCCAATGCAACGAGTGCAAGTTCCATTTCTGGTCAGGGAGGTAAGATCCCACATGCCTCTGGGCCAAAACCTTAAAACAAGAGCAATATTGTAACAAATTCAATGAACGCTTTTAAAATAGTCCACATTAAAAAAAATCTTAAAAAAAAAACAAAGGTATTGGAAGTTAGGATTTCAACATATGAATTTGGGGGGACACAACTCTAATAGCATCTTATTCATGCTGCACTACACACACCACACACATCATTGAGTGTGTGATGAAAGTAGAAAGCAACTAGGTATTCTATTAAGTTCTAGAGTCATAGATCTGAAAAGGAATTTCACTACATCTCTTTTAGTCCTTCTCCTTTGCTTTCAGAGACAGTGAATATGCAGTGGACAGAGGCAAGACCCAAAAGGAAATGTCTGTTTGCTGTAAAATTACTGGTGCCAGGCTGCCAGCTCTCTTTCCTTGCAGAGAACTATTTTTATTGTGAGATTATCTCTCTCCTCCTTCGAGGGTGCTTAAAATAACTTTTGTCTATGAAAGGATCTTTGTTAATGATAGTTGTTTGTTTTTGTTTTTTTTACAAATTTCCTTGGCAAAAAAAATATATATATATACTGGCATCCCTGTTTTCCAGGTCCATGAAATACAGCTGGTCTCCAGGAAACATTTCCCAGAGACTGGAGCCAATTTTATGAGATTGAGGTACTTCCTTTTGGTCCTGGGGAAGCAACTGGCTTTACATGTAATCCATGAGAAGGCCCTGGAAGCTTTGGAAGGATAACTGATGGTGGACTTTATCCTGAAATGTGGCAGGCTAGTGTGACAGGGACCATGGGAGATGAAACTTAGCAGAAAGATTTGGGAAATGGAGCTAGTCTGTTTGCTGGACTAGTCAGAGTGTGGGGACCAGAGCTCACACAGCATAAATACACTGCCAGCTTCTCTCTGGCAGAAGGGTGATTCCTCACAGCCTGGACAGAGCGAGTATTCCTTTTACGTGGTGAGGAAGTGCCACATAGGCTTTTGAACTGAGCAAAGCTGGATCCTAGAAGGTTGGCTGTGGAGGAAGGACCCACATGGGGAGGGTGCCTGGATGCCCAGCACCATCTTCTGTCGCCTGGGATGGTCTTTTACTCTGGGGAACCTCTCAGTTACCATCCCCCATCTTAGGACATTGGTCAGAAAGTGTTGATTTTTGTTATATTTTTCTTATTTAAAACATTTTAGAACATTTTGGGGTGAAATATATATAACATGAAATGTGCCATTTTTAAATTACAACTCAGTGGCATTAGGCACATTTACAGTGTTGTGCAACCCATCAACCACCACCCATCTTTAGAAGTTTTTCATCTTCCCAACTGAAATTCCATATTCATTAAATCAACCTGTTTGCCAACCTTTTTGGCACCAGGGACCAGTTTTGTGGAAGACAATTTTTCCATGGACCAGGGGAGGGAGGGGATGGTTTCAGGATGATTCAAGTACATTACATTTATTATGCACTTTATTTCCACTGTTATTATATCAGCTTCACCTCAGACCATCAGGCATTAGATCCTGGAGGTTGGGGACCCCAGCATTAATCAGTAGTTCTCCATTCTCCTTGCACTTGGCAACCAACATTCTTTGTATG
Source organism: Odocoileus virginianus (assembly GCF_023699985.2). Classification (NCBI taxonomy): domain Eukaryota; kingdom Metazoa; phylum Chordata; class Mammalia; order Artiodactyla; family Cervidae; genus Odocoileus; species Odocoileus virginianus. The sequence continues at coordinate 1,138,117 of NW_027224341.1, read as the reverse complement.
AATTGGAGTGCTTTGAATATACCATGTAAGTGGAATCATGCAGTATTTGTTCTTATGTGTCTGGTTTATTTCACTTAGCATGCTATTTTGAAGGTTCATCCATGTAGTTGCATATGGCAGAATTTCCTTCTTTTCTGAGGCTGAATAATATTCCACTGTATGTACATACTATATTTTGTTTATTCATTTATCCATATGTGTACATTTGGACTGTTTCTTTCTTCTGGCTGTTGTGAATAATGCTGCTGTGGTGATGTACAGCTATCTCTTGGAACCTCTGCTTTCATTTCTTTGGGGCATTTCATTACCCTGAGGTGGACATGCTGGGTCATAAGGTATTCCATATTTACATTTTTGAGGAACCATTACCTTGTCTTTCGTAGAAGCTACACCGTTTTGTATTCCTGCCAGCAACACACAACGGCTCCAGTTTCTCTGCATCCTTGCTAACAGTTAGTGTTTTCTGATTTGGGGACTTTTGTTTGTCTGTTTGTTTGGTAATAGCCATTCAAATGGGTGTGAAGTAGTATCTCGTGATGAAGCGCTGCTTTTTGATAGCTGGTTCTTTGACTTGTGTGTTAGTCACTCAGTTGTGTCTGACTCTTTGCGACCCCATGGACTACAGCCCACCAGGCTCCTCTGTCCATGGGATTCTCCAGGAAAGAATACTGGAGTGGGTTGCCATGCCCTTTTCCAGGGGATCTTCCCAACTCAGGGAAAAAATCTGTCTGTAATGCAGGAGACCCGGATTCGATCCTTGGATTGGGAAGATCTTCTGGAGAAGGGAATGACATTTCACTCCAGTACTCTTGCTTGGAGAATCCCATGGACAGGGAGCCTGGTGGGTTACAGTCCATGGGGTTGAGAAGGGACTTGACTGAGTGACTAACACTTCATGTCACTTCTTTGGCATGATTCTAGTACTTTTAAACATTTTTATTTATTTAAAATTAGTTTTGTTGGAATATAGTTGATTTACAATGTTGTGTTAGTTTCAGGTGTGCAGCAAAGTGATTCAGTTATACATATATTCATTCTTTTTCAGATTCTGTATTCATATAGGTTGTTATAGAATACTGAGTGAGTTCCCTGTGCTATACAGTAGATCTTTGTTGGTTATCTATTTTATATATAGTAGCATATGTATATTAGTCCCAAATTCCTACTTTATCCCTTCCCGATCCCTTTTCTCCTTTGGTAATCATGTTTGTTTTCTGTATCTGTGAGTTTGTTTGTTTTGTAAATAAGGTCATCTATATTCTTTTAAAATTATATTTCACATATAAGTGATATCATATATTTATCTTTGTCTGATTTCACTTAGTGTGGGCAGGAATCCCTTAGAAGAAATGGAATAGCCATCATGGTCAACAAAAAAGTCCAAAATGCAGTACTTGGATGCAGTCTCAAAAATGACAGAATGATCTCTGTTCATTTCCAAGGCAAACCATTCAATATTACAGTAATCCAAGCCTATGCCCCAACCAGTAACGCTGAAGAAGCTGAAGTTGAACAGTTTTATGAAGACCTACAAGACCTTTTAGAACTAACACCCAAAAAAGATGTCCTTTTCATTGTAGGGGGCTGGAATGCAAAAGGAGGAAGTCAAGAAACACCTGGAGTAACAGGCAAATTTGACCTTAGAATATGAAATGAAGCAGGGCAAAGGCTAATAGAGTTTTGCCAAGAGAACGCACTGGTCATAGCAAACACCCTCTTCCAACAACACAAGAGAAGACTCTACACATGAACATCACCAGATGGTCAACACCAAAATCAGATTGATTATATTCTTTGCAGCCAAAGATGGAGAAGCTCTATAGAGTCAGCAAAAACAAGACCAGGAGTTGACTGTGGCTCAGATCATGAACTCCTTATTGCAAAATTCAGACTTAAATTGAAGAAAGTAGGGAAAACCACTAGACCATTCAGGTATGACCTAAATCAAATCTCTTATGACTATACAGTGGAAGTGAGAAATAGATTTAAGGGACTAGATCTGATAGACAGAGTGCCTGATGAACTATGGACAGAGGTTTGTGACATTGTACAGGAGACAGGGATCAAGACCATCCCCATGGGAAAGAAATGCAAAAAGGCAAAATGGTTGTCTGAGGAGGCCTTACAAATAGCTGTGAAAAGAAGAGAAGTGAAAAGCAAAGGAGAAAAGGGAAGATATTCCTATGTGAATGCAGAGTTCCAAAGAATAGCAAGGAGAGATAAGCGATAAGAGATTGCTGAGATTCCTCAGCAATCAGTGCAAAGAAATAGAGGAAAACAACAGAATGGGAAAGACTAGAGATCTCTTCAAGAAAATTAGAGATACCAAGGGAACATTTCATGCAAAGATGGGCTCGATAAAGGACAGAAATGGTATGAACCTAACAGAAGCAGAAGATATTAAGAAGAGGTGGCAAGAATACACAGAAGAACTGTACAAAAAAGATCTTCATGACCCAGATAATCACGATGGTGTGATCACTCACCTAGAGCCAGACATTCTGGAATGTGAAGTCAAGTGGGCCTTAGAAAGCATCACTACGAACAAAGCTAGTGGAGGTGATGGAATTCCAATTGAGCTATTTCAAATCCTAAAAGATGATGCTGTGAAAGTGCTGCACTCAATATGCCAGCAAATTTGGAAAACTTAGTGTGCACAGGACTGGAAAAGGTCAGTTTTCATTCCAATCCCAAAGAAAGGCAATCCCAAAGAATGCTCAAACTACTGCACAATTGTACTCATCTCACACGCTAGTAAAGTAATGCTCAAAATTCTCCAAGCCAGGCTTCAGCAATACGTGAACTGTGAACTTCCAGATGTTCAAGCTGGTTTTAGAAAAGGCAGAGGAACCAGAGATCAAATTGCCAACATCTGCTGGATCATCGAAAAAGCAAGAGAGTTCCGGGAAAACATCTATTTCTGCTTTGTTGACTATGCCAAAGCCTTCGACTGTGTGGATCACAATAAAGTGTGGAAAATTCTGAAAGAGATGGGAATACCAGACCACCTGACCTGCCTCTTGAGAAACCTATATGCAGGTCAGGAAGCAACAGTTAGAACTGGACATGAAACAACAGACTGGTTCCAAATAGGAAAAGGAGTGTGTCAAGGCTGTATATCATCACCCTGCTTATTTAACTTATATGCAGAGTACATCATGAGAAATGCTGGGCTGGAAGAAGCACAAGCTGGAATCAAGATTGCCAGGAGAAATATCATCTAATAACCTCAGATATGCAGATGACACCACCCTTATGGCAGAGAGTGAAGAGGAACTAAAAAGCCTCTTGATGAAATTGAAAGAGGAGAGTGAAAAAGTTGGCTTAAAGCTCAACATTCAGAAAACTAAGATCATGGCATCTGGTCCCATCACCTCATGGCAAATAGATGGGGAAACAGTGGAAATAGTGTCAGACTTTATTTTTGGGGCTCCAAAATCACTGCAGATGGTGATTGCAGCCATGAAATTAAAAGATGCTTACTTCTTGGAAGGAAAGTTATGACCAACCTAGATAGCATATTAAAAAACAGAGACATTACTTTGCCAACAAAGGTCTGTCTAGTCAAGGCTATGGTTTTTCCAGTGGTCATGTATGGATGTGAGAGTTGGACTGTGAAGAAAGCTGAGCATCCAAAAAATTGATGCTTTTGAACTGTGGTGTTGGAGAAGACTCTTGAGAGTCCCTTGGACTGCAAGGAGATCCAACCAGTCCATCCTAAAGGGAGATCAGTCCTGGGTGTTCATTGGAAAGACTGATGCTGAAGCTGAAACTCCAATACTTTGGCCACCTCATGCGAAGAGTTGACTCATTGGAAAAGTCCCTGATGCTGGGAAAGATAGAAGGCAGGCAGAGAAGGGGGTGACAGAGGATGAGATGGCTGGATGGCATCACCCACTCAATGGAGATGCGTTTGAGTAAACTCTGGGAGTTCTGATGGACAGGGATGCCTGGCGTGCTGCGATTCATGGGGTTGCAAAGAGTTGGACACGACTGAGTGACTGAACTGAACTGATTATCTCTAGGTCCATCCATGTTACTGCAAATGGCATTATTTCATTCTTTTTATGACTGAGTAATATTCCACTGCATATATGTACCACATCTTCTTTATCCATTCCTCTGTCCCTGGACATTTAGGTTGCTCCCATGTCCTAGCTATTGTAAATAGTGCTGCTATGAACACTGGGGTGCATGTATCTTTTTGAATTAAGGTTTTCTCTGGATGTATGTCTAGGAATGGATTGCTGGATCATATGGAAGTTCTGTTTTGTTTGCTTAAGGCAGCTTCATACTATTCTCTATAGTGGCTGTACCAATTTGCATTCCCACCAACAAAGTAGAAGGGTTCCTTTTTCTCTATATCCTCTCCAACATTATTGTTTAAAGACTTTTTGATGCTGGCCATTCTGCCTTGTGTGAGGTGATCCACATGTAGTTTTGATTGCATTTCTCTGATATTTAGTGACACTGAGCATCTTTTTATGTTCTTTTGGGCCATTGTATGTCTTCTTTGGAGAAGTGTCTATTTACATCTTCTGCTGTGCTTTTTCAGAAGGCTCAGGAATATAGCAAAAAGTAAATAGTAATAGGAACCCCAAAAGACCAATTATAGGAGAGTGGTCATCTTGGGATATGTCCTCAACCCGCCTAGGGGACTTCCCCAGTGGCTCAGTTGTAAAGAATCTGCCTGCAATGCAGGACATGTGGGTTTGACCCCTCGGGACTAGGAAGATCCCCTGGAGGAGGGCATGGCAGCCCACTCCAGTATTCTTGCCAGGAATTTCCCATGGACAGAGGAGCCTGGCGGGCTACAGTCCATACGGTTGCCAAGAGTTGGAAACGACTGAAACAACTGAGCATGCACAGCATGCTTAGAACTTTTTGAGGTCCAGAACGAGGAAAACAGGGTCCAGAAGGAGGCAGGAGTTCATCAACTGGATGACATTTCTCTAGTGAGGACTCCAGCCCCTCCACTGCTGAGAGTGGCCTCACTTTGTGGCTGCAACAGGACATCCATGCTGGAATACAAGACAAACAGCAGAGCATCGTGTCACGTGTGTAGTGGTCTAAATTACATTACATGACTCCTTTGCCCTAACTCTACATTCACCGGCTAATCTTCTCATCTTGAATTTTGTTTCCCAGACTGCGGAACCTCTGCTCTGGTCTTCTTGACCATTTTGTTCCTTATTGTAATTCAACAAATGGATGTTCTGGTTATAAATCATTCTCCTTTGCTTGGTCAGTGTGCCCGCCTCACCCCTGGAGGACTGTGAAAATCCAGCTCCCTAAATCTGCAGAGCTGAGGCTAGCGTGCCTGCTACCCCCTCGCATATCTCAGAGCCATGCATTGTCACTTTCAGGCAATTCTTCCCAGATGGACGCTTTACAGGTACTCTCTGGAGTGTATTTCCTTGTGCAGGCCTGACAGTTTTCTCTCTGTCCAGCTGAAGTCTCTGTTAAAATGGGAAAGCTCTCTTCTTGGGTTCAGGGTAGAGAAAGAGAATGAAAAAAAAATAAATTCATGGCTTTTCCACATCATGAGAAACTGACTCGGTGAGTATTAATTGCATGTCTGCTATGAGCCAGGTTTTGGGTGGATTGCTGGAAATACAGCAGTGAGTAAGTGGAGAGGTCCCTGTCTTGATAGAAGAGAGACCAAAGGGAGGAGATGGCCCCCAGACGGCCCCCAGACAGCCCCCAGTGGTTCATGCGGTCCTCGCATGGCCTGTCCTGTGGTTCATTGCCGAGACTGTTCCCATCTCAAAAGACCTCTTCAAGAGGCTCAAGGATAGCCATCGTGTTCCCCACCTCATAGTTCATGCAATAAGTATTTGCTGTGTTGACCCAGGGAGTAAAACAGACCAAGCAACTTTATAAAGTACTTCTCAGCCTATGTACCCAGAACGTAACTGGTGCCCAGAAAATAACTGGAGAAGGTGAGTGTAGGACCCACCCCTCATCCTCTTTGAGAGATCAGCTGGTGGAGGAAGGATGCCCACTTGTAATTCAGCTTCTCTGCATTTCAGGTGTTGGCTGAAAATCTAGTTGCACAAAATATAAGCTTCCTTTCTGGTTTTGGAAATTGTTCTTCTATTGGCATTGATTCTGATTTTCAGACAGGAAATCTTCAGGCTTGCAAGCACTTTCTGTTCCAAGTTTTGCTCCTCAAAATAAGTTGCTGTTGTGCAGTAGACAACAAGGAAGAGACAGGAAGAGGATGCATCAAGAATTTCTGTCAGCCGTCAGTCGCTGTTTTTGTTTATTTATTTATTGGCTTTGCTGGGTCTTCATTGCTGTCAGGCTTTCTCTACTTGTGCCGAATGGGGGCTACTCTTCATTGTGGTGCCTGGGCTTCTCATTGCAGTGGCTTCTCTTGTTTTGGAGCATGGACTGTAGGCTCATGAGCTTCAGTACTTGTGGCTTTAGGCTCAGTAGCTGTGGCTTAGTTGCTTACAGCATGTGGATCTTCCTGGACCAAGGATCGAACCCATGTCCCCTGCATTGGCAGGCAGATTTTTATCCACTGTACCACCAGGGAAGTCCTATCACCACATTTTTGTGAGTAACTGAGTACTTCCTAGGAAATATCCAGCAAGGCATAAACCTTGATTGTGTAGAGAAATTTTGGAATTGTGTCCATCTGAAAAGGGAGGAAGGACCATGTGTGTGTATAATATTTATAGTCTGAATTGAATAACTAGAGTCCTGGACTTTACAAGTAAGATGTGTGTTCAAGTCAAGATAATAGTTAGGAGGAGGACTGAAGCCCAGGAAGCATGGCCTCCTTAATTGAAGGAAATAAAAAGCCACACTCTGTGTAAGAAGTTGCTGACTTAAAATGGATTCACTGAAAAGGAATCTGCAAACATGAGAATTAAAGTGACGTGCACATAGAGCACGGTGGTTCACATTCACATGGAATCTATAAAAAGGAGCGATGCACTGGGTAAGACCATGTCAGCATTTGTTAAGCAGTATTCTGGGAGGGACCACAGTGGTTCTGATTTTATAGAGTCAAGTGTGATTCCTTGCTGGAATGTAGTGCCTTTTGTAAATGCTTTAGGAATATCCAGCTGGTTCTGGCCTAACCATGAGCCCAGTTCATAACCCTGAAGACTCTTATTAGATTTCTGTGTGGTCCATCCCACGTGGCTGCATATAAGCTGGGGGGGATCATCGGTTCTACTTTGGGTGCCTGGTCGTATCTCTGTGCAGTGAGGGAATGAAGCTTCTAAAGCTGTGATTCTGACCTTGGGCTCCTCGGTGACCAAAATAGGGCCTGGCCAGACTTTGATTTTTTGGATGTCTCGGCTGGAAAGAGAAAGGGTGACTTCTCTGTTGTGAAGGGATAACTGTTGCTATGAATAGAAGGAAGAAAGAGATAAGGATAAGTGACTAATGAGATCGTCATGGCCCAGGTCAGAATGGAGGTTGCCATCCTGGGTGGCACACCAACTTTTGGAATTTGGGAATTGAAGAGTGGAAAGAATGCCTACAGTTGGGAATTTTAATCTCAAATTTAAATGGGTCATTAGGTCTGCCTCCATGCAAGCTGACCACCTTCAATCATTAGGTCTGTGGCACTGGCCCAGCAACTGCTTGGTGTATCTTCCTGGCTGTGTGTGTGTGCACGCGCACCTGTGGATGCTCATTTTTTAGGGTTTATAGGCATCTTTTGGATCTCTCCTTTATGTGCTAGTCCTGTGCCAAGTTGGTGGTCACTTGGAAAACTCAACTGCTCATGTCTACCCCTTAACATGGCAGTAAAGGTCCAGTTCCAAGGAAACAGCTCCCTCGTCACATGCACCCATCGTGACCCACCACAGATATTGATGAAGAGTTTTTAATTCATTCCATGGCAGCATCCATGTTCATGTGTGAAAGTGAAAATGCTAGTCTCTTAGTCATGCCTGACTCTTTGCAACCCCTTGGACTATAGCCCACCAGACTTCTCTCTCCATGGGATTTTCCAGGCAAGAATACTGGAATGGGTAGCCATTCCCTTCTCCAGGGGACCTTCCTGACCCAGGGATTGAACCCGGGTCTCCTGCATTGCAGGAAGATTTTTTATTGCCTGAGCCACCAGGGAAGCCCCCATGTTCATATACATCTTCCCAAGTTCAGGGAGGTGGAGAGAATTATTCGACCTGATTTAAGAAGGCAAGAGGATATCCAGGAGTGGTGTGGGAACCTGGGTTGGAGAAAGAAAGATTGGATAATTGGAAGAAGACATGAAAGTGTTGGGCATGTGGATGGGAGAAGGGACAATGTTTCGATGGTTCTGAGAGGTTCCTAGGGCCTGCTAATTGCCCTCTCCCACCCCTATATACTGTCCTGAAGTACCCAGTGCACACCTGGAGAAGGTAAGTTTATTTTTCAGGTGGGGCTTTGAGGTGAGGTTATAATTTTTCATTATTGTTGTTGGCAAGGATGCATTCAGCTACTCAAAAGAGCAATTAGTCTCTCTGTACAGTGCCAATAGGCTTGTTTGGATATGCTTCCTCTGGAAGAAGTTTGTTTTACTGATTCTAATATTATGATGAAATCTGACATGAAGAGACTCTCAGGAGGGAGTGTGGGAGCAGCAGGGGCAGGAGGCGGCCTCACACCGCGCTCTGTGCTTCCTGTTTGCTGGGCTCTGAAGAGAGCAGCTGTCTGAGCCCAGCAGCCCCGCGAGCAAGCCTCAGCGCCCCATCGCTCCTTCAGTGTGTGTTAAAGCCCAGACATTCCCCACTGTGGCAACAATATACTCTGGGCACTGCTACCCAGACTCGCTGGCAGCTTCCAGATGGTGAAGCAGCGCCAGCCTCTGTGTCTGCAAAGCTCAGAAAGGCACCCCTGGGCTTCAACAACGGACATTATGCAACACCCTGCCTCCTGTTTGTTGTTTGTCCTGGGCATGTGATGGCCCAAGCTGGATAATTTGACACTTGCATGAAAAGCACTGCCTCGTGGACTTTTTCAAGGATGTGAGGTAGAGGCAGAAGCCAGAGGTTCTGTCCTCCAGATCTGTCTTGGCAATTCAAGAACCGAGAGGAAATAGCCAGTGAAAACACAGGATGCTCCTTTCATGGGAAGGACTCCACAAAGATGGCTGCCCTGGCATGGGGATGGTGTGGCCTGCATCGCATTCCGCTTCCCCAGAGAGCCTCCTGTCTCCAGGCATCTGTCAGGCATCCTGTCTTAAAGGACCACCTTTCCACTCTCAGGACCTTGTCACCTATGACTTCCATCACCCTTTGGTCTCCATCCATCTCTAACTAGTTCATTTAGATGAATAGGAATAATGTAAGAGAGAAAAAAAAGAAGTTTAAGAAACACCTCTCTGTGGTGGGTAAGTGGTTGATACTTCTTGATATCTGACTCTTTTACAGATATTTTACTTGCTGTTTCCTCGCTGGTCCTATGCAGGTGGTTCTAATGCTTCTTTCTGAGCTGATAGACTAGCAGGAAGAGCCGCTGGACCTGTGGGCCTGGGCAACCACAGATGGGGGACCACTGTGCACAGATGTGGAGAAGAACATCATGGGCAGTGATGCTCAGAGCATGGAAAATGCTTGCTCATATTTGTTTTCTTTATCGTTTTATATACTTTTTTCTGTTTTTCTGTTTTTCTGTTTTGACACCAGCTGAAGCCAGCTACCTTCCTCTGCTTATTACATTGGCTGTAATGCTAATTTCCCATAAAAATGATATGATCAAACCAGAATTCATCTTATTTGCCTCAAGAAGAGATTATTACCATGTTTTTGATTGGATGAAACATCATGAATCCCATATTTCTCATTGTGATTTTAAACCATGAAATGAATGCCTTTTGATTTATTTTTTAGTATAGTAATTTTATTCATCTAAAATACATAGATCAACTAACCATATGGTGAAGTTGATAGGAATTGGCTGACAGGGAAGTTGTGGTTGTGTAAAGAATAAACCTAGGCATTTCTTTCTCAGACTAGCTTTTCCCTGCTTCCTGGCTCTGCACATTTCAGGCAACATCACATTTCATCTTTAGACCAACTTCACGATGTTAGTACTGTTACCACTTTTACTCTCCTGTTGGGAAAACTGAAGCTCAGATCATTTTTTTTGCCACAACTCTCGAGGAGGGAGCTGGCAAACTTTTTCTATAAGATATTAGAAAGTAAATATTTTAGACTTTGGGGACTCTGCTATCTCCCTCAGAACTACTCAGCTGTTGTACCACTAGAGAAGACAAAACAAAAATGAGGGTAGCTACGTTTCAATAAAATTGTATTTACGGGCTCTAATACTTGAATTTCTTAAAATTCTCTCAGATCATGAATAATACCATTCTTTTGTTTCTTCCCAATGGTTAAAAATATTAAAACATTCTTGGAAATTCCCTGGTGGTCCAGTGGTTAAGACTCCACACTTCCACTGCAGGGGGTGTGGGTTCAATCCCTGGTCAGGAAGTTTAGGTCCCACATGCCACATGATGTGGCAAAAAAATAATTTAAAAAATAAGATGAATGAAAACTTGAGAAGAAAGAAATAAAAATAAAACTTAAAAATATTAAAACATTATTCACTTGCAGACTATACAAAAACAGGTGGTAAAATGGATTTGCTTTCTCCAGTATACATGATGAGAGTATGCGGGAAAGGAGACGTGGGTTAGGATGAAGTGGTAGGAGGAATACTCCTGTCAGAGGGAACAGTATGTGTGCAGGTTTTAAGGAGCATGAAGTATTTGAAGAACTGCAAGAAGTCCAAGTGCAACTTGATGTATGGTAGGAGGCAAGAGAAGGGGAGATGGCAGGGCTCAAGTCGTGACCTTGTAGAATATCTTAAGGATTTTAGGCTTTGTCCTTAGAGCAATAGGAAGCCATTTAAAAGTACTAAGCAAAGGAGTAACAAGGGCAATTAGTCTTTTAAAAAAATCATTGGCTGATGTGTGGAGAATGGATTGCAGTGGGTTGGTAATAGTAGAAGCAGAAAAAACAGGAGGCTCAAGAAGCAGGCCAGGTGGATAATGATGGTGTCAATTAGTGACCGTAGGCAGAACCACTTCCTGCCAACAACAGGAAGTCGGGATGGTTGGTTTTGCAGAAGAGGAAGACGTGGCTGGCTGAAGTGTCCTGTTTGGCAACATAGCAAATGGAGGGAAAACAACAATGGAGACCCTCATCTTCTGACTTCAAATGCAGTGCCTTTTCCTGTGTGGTGTGAAATTCTCAACATTCTGAAATGGGAATTATGTTCGTCCTAATCTACCATTTATCTCTGAACCTCACAACTGAAGAGCTACTCTTCATAATGGTTTCATTACCATTACCAGTGGTTATTTCTGTGCCAGTATTAGAAAGGTAACCAAATCCTTACTCAAAGGTCAGCTTTTCTTAAAATTTGTATAGCTTTCTTTCCCAAAGGAGAGTTGGTACCTTCTCCTCTACCTTTGGAGTAGTGATTTGTCTGGCTGGGCACTCACAGTCACCCTCTCATTCTGATACTGTCACACATCTCTGGGTCAGAGTGCACCCTCTTTTGAACAACAGGATGTGAGGGCTTGGAGTCTGTTTCTATGGTATCCAGGACTGGGAATGGGGAATAAAGAAAGAGGGAAAAGTGATGACTTCAGACTAGACTATAAAGCTGACTTCAAACTATACTACAAAGCTACAGTCATCAAGACAGTATGACTGGCACAAAGACGAAAATATAGATCAATGGAACAGAATAGAAAGCCCAGAGATAAATCCACACACCTATGGACACCTTGTTTTTGACAAAGGAGGCAAAAATATACAATGGAGAAAAGACAATCTCTTTAACAAATGGTGCTGGGAAAACTGGTCAACCACCTGTAAAAGAATGAAACTAGAGCACTTTCTAACACCATACACAAAAATAAACTCAAAATGGATTAAAGATCTAAATGTAAGACCAGAAACTATAAAACTCCTAGAGGAAAACATAGGCAAAACACTCTCTGACATAAATCACAGCAAGATCCTCTATGACCCACCTCCCAGAGTAATGGAAATAAAAGCAAAAATAAATAAATGGGGCCTAATTAAACTTAAAAGCTTTTGCACAATGAAGGAAACTATAAGCAAGGTGAAAAGACAGCCTTCAGAGTGGGAGAAAATAATAGCAAATGAAGCAACTGACAAAGAATTAATCTCAAAAATATACAAACAGCTCATGCAGCTCAATACCAGAAAAATAAACGACCCAATCAAAAAATGGCCAAAGAACTAAACAGACATTTCTCCAAAGAAGACATATATATGGCTAACAAACACATGAAAAAATGCTCAACATCACTCATTATCAGAGAAATGCAAATCAAAACCACAATGAGGTATCATCTCACACCAGTCAGAATGGCTGCTATCAAAAAGTCTACAAACAATAAATACTGGAGAGGGTGTGGAGAAAAGGGAACCCTCTTATACTGTTGGTGGGAATGCAAACTACTACAACCACTATGGAAAACAGTGTGAAGATTCCTTTAAAAAACTGGAAATAGAACTGCCATACAACCCAGCAATCCCACTGCTGGGCATACACACTGAGGAAACCAGAATTGAAAGAGACACGTGTACCCCAGTGTTCATCGCAGCACTGTTTACAATAGCCAGGACATGGAAGCAACCTAGATGTCCATTGGCAGATGAATGGATAAGAAAGTTGTGGTACATATACACAATGGAATATTACTCAGCTATTAAAAAGAACACATTTGAATCAGTTTGTATGAGGAGGATGAAACTGGAGCCTATTCTACAGAGCAAAGTAAGTCAAAAAGAAAAACACCAATATAGTATATTAATGCATATATATGAAATTTAGAAAGATGGTAATGATGACCCTTTATGTGAGACAGCAAAAGAGACACAGATATAAAGAACAGACTTTTGGACTCTGTAGGGAAGGTAAGGGTGGGATGATTTGAGAGGATAGCGTTGTATATTACCATATGTGAAATAGATGACCAGTCCAAGTTTGATGCATGAAACAGGGCACTCAAAGCCAGTGCACTGGGACAACCCAGAGGGATGGGATGGGGAGGGAGGTGGGAGTGGGAGTTGGGATGGGGGGGATACATGTACACCCATGGCTGATTCATGTCAATGTATGGCAAAAACCACCACAATATTGTAAAGTAATTAGCCTTCAATTAAAATAAATAAATTAATTTTTTTTAAAAAAGAAAGAAGGAAAGGTGAGATTCATGCTTTGGGGCAGAAGAGTGGTGGAGATTTTGCCTCAGCTTCTCTGGAGATTGTGCCCTGGAGGCAGCAGTGGGTGATCCTGACCTATGGTGGGTGGAAGAAGGGGAGCTTCAAAAAGCTCTTGGGGTGGGGCAATGGTCCTCAGTGGTTATACTGTTCAGTGAATCTTGGTTTTGACTGGTACTTCATTCAGACTCTTCCTTATGTTACTGTTATTTGTTGCTTAGTGTTCTTCCCCCATTATGGCTTCCACGGTGGTAAAGAATCTGCCTGCAATGCAGGACACACGGGTTTGATCCCTGGGTCAGGGTCATCCCCTGGAGAAGGAAATAGCAACCCAGTCCAGTATTCTTGCCTAGGAAATCCCATGGACAGAGAAGCCTGGTGGGCTACAGTCTACGGGGTCACAGAGTCAGAACTGAGTGACTGAGCATGCAAGCACATTCTTGCCCCGTTATTAGGGGAGGTCTCTGGGATCCTGGCCTGACATCTCCTAGCCCATGATGTACCATGCCTCACATATCACAGGTACACAGTGCTGGATCCCAGCTCTGTGGACTTGGCATCTTAGGTGTCCATGCTGTACAGGGCAACCTCATTTCACAAAGAAGTCAGCATTTTCTAATCTAAAATTGTAAAAAAATGAGGCATTGGCACATCCAGAAAATAGGACAAATTTCAGGAGTTAGTGGTGACCAAGATTGGGACTTCCATTGAGGATCTTCCCCAATGATGTGACTTTTGATGTCCCCTTCTCTTTGCCCCACTCCATTTCACTAGATGTAGGTGGCATGTCTATTTTTCTATGGAAGGTGCTTGATAGAAATCTGTTGAGCTGCTTCTCTCCTGCTACTGATTTTATTTATCCTTTGTAGGCTCTTTATAGGTGGTGATATGTGGTCAGGCTAAAGTTGTGAGCTCAGAGGATTTTGATCCACTCTCTCCCTCCTTCTTTCTTTCATCAGTTATTGGAACTTGGTTATGTGCTAGGCACTGGGTTAAGTTCTGGGGGAACAACCTCAAAAGAATACATGGTGTCTGGTTACAAATATATACCAGTCTCTTGGAGAGAGAAAAGGAAATAATGGCCACTTGGGATGAAGTATGGGCAGCCAGGGAGAAATGTCCCTGACCTGATGGATTGGACCTCCCTTAGGCTTTTGCCTGCTGACCTCCTGAAGATGGTCAAGGACAGTGTGGCTAAGTTAACAAACTCTGCGCTTGCCTTTCTTCATTTGTGCAGGTAGAAATGTCTGCCCAGAGGTTAATTTCTAACAGGACATCCCAGCAATCTGCATCTAATTCTGATTATACCTGGGAATATGAGTATTATGAGATTGGACCAGTTTCTTTTGAAGGACTGAAGGCTCACAAATGTAAGTCTTGTACAATTTCCCATTGTAAGCATGTTGTGTGTTTGCCTTAATCTGTGAAGCCGCCAGTGTTTACTTTCCATGGACATACTTACACATAACTTTATCCTCTACCCCCTAAACCCCGTGAATCCCCTCCACATATAGGCTTGTTGATCTGGGATGTATAACATGACTGATGATGAACTTAGAAGATTCCCTTAGTGGAAGATGAGTCAATGTCTCTTTCAAATCGAGACTTAAAAAAATTAATGATTCTAGCTCTCCAAAACTGTGAACATTTAGACCATCAAAAATGTATACACAAATAGAATCTAGGACTCTAATTTGAAGAAGCTTCCTTTTTTAACACTTGGTCCACAGCATGCCTTCAGCCCTGCTAGGTTTCTGGGACTGTGGAAAGCAGTCTGTCTGAGTTTTTTCATTCTAAAGGACCAGAATAACTCATGATCATTCCCAACTCTGTTGTAGGCATGAATTGTGCTTCATGTTATTGGAGTAATTAATCATCTAGCACAGAGCAAGGAAATATAATTCTATGAAAGGGTACTGTTCACCTCTAATCATAACTGCCTGCTGACTGGCAAGCATGAAGCAGATCAGTTTCCTTAAGCAGAGTTGTCATGAGCAGAAACTGCTGCCCATTCCCGGGTCCTGTCGTGGTTATGTCCTAGAGAGGTTTGGTTGTTTCAGAATGAATGTACACAGTGTTATAAAAGTGGTAAGTCCTTTACTGACTCAGATGAATGGGACATGTTTAGGAAATACAAGAGTGGTTAGAATTGAAGACGAATGTGGCCAAGGAAGTGCTTTCCCTCCTTTCTTATTTTCTGGCCTCTGACTCTCTGAGCTGTCTTGGCATCATGACCTCTGACCCCTACTTGCCGCCCCATTGCAAGGTGGACTTTCTAGTTTTTCCAGCTTCACTGAGATATAATTGACAAACAAAATTGTCATATATTTATACAATAAATAAAATGGTGATACATTGTGCATATTGTGAAAGGATTCTCTCCATCAACTTAATTAACATTTCTATCACCTCAGGTATATGTATTTGATTGTTTATTCATTGGTAAGAACATTTATGTTCTACTCTCTTGCTGACTGTAAAGACAGTATTATCAACTATACTTTCCATGTTATATGTCAGGTCCCCAGACCTTATTCATCTTATAGTTGAAAGTTTGTACTCTTTTTACCAACCTCTCCCGATTTCCCCACCCTTCAGCCTCTGGCAGCCACTTTTCTACTCTCTGTTTCTTTGAGTTTGACTTCTCTTTTAGAGTCTACATATAAGTGATATCATGCCCTAATTGTCTTTCTCTAACTAGCTTATCTCACTTCATATAATGCCTTCCAGTTTCACCCTTGTTGTAATAAATGACTATATTTCCTTCTTCTTTTTTTTTTAAATAATACGTCAATTTATTAAAAAAATGGAGCATACTGAACAACAAACTATCTTACATCTTTAAGGAAGAAAAAACACTAAATTTGAAAAGACATCACCCACTGAATTTGGACACAACACCTCTACTCAATTAAGAGAAACATTTGTACAGTCCAGGTCTTTATTTTTACACCCTTCAGGCCATGAATTCATAGGGAATGGGTTCCAACAGTTCAGGTTCCTTTCCATTGGTCCTCACAAAGTGTGCTTCTCTGGGTGGAGCAGGCTGGCGCTTCAGCTGAACCCAAGTCCCTTTCTCTTTGGCTTCCTTCTTTTTCTGATCATTTTCCTTCACACGTTTTAGGAAGCTATCTCGGCTCTTAGAGTGCTTAATATGCTCGATACGCACATTAATTCTCTTGGCAAGAATCTTGCCCTTAACTTGTTTGTTTACAATGATGCCAACAGCATGCTGGGTAACATTGTAGACTCTCCCAGTTTTGCCATGGTAACATTTGTGGGGCATTCCTTTTTGAACAGTACCCATTCCCTTGATATCTACAATATCACCCTTCTTGTAGATTCGCATGTATGTGGCCAAAGGAACAACTCCATGTTTTCTAAAAGGCCTAGAGAACATGTAGCGGGTGCCCCTCCTCTTTCCCTTTGTGTTGGTCATTTTGGCGAATTACTGGAAGATGGCGGTTCCGGCCGAAAAGAAAGTGTTTCCTTCTTCTTAAAGGCTGAAAAATATTCAAATTTCTATCATCTGTCTATCACATTTTCTTAATCCATTCATCAGTGAATGGACCATGAGATTGTTTCCATACCTTGGCTATTGTGAATAATGCTGCAATGACCAGGGGAGTACAGATACCCTCTTCAAGATAATGCTTTCATTTCTTTTGGATATTTTTCCAAAAGTGGAAAAGCTGGATCTTACAGTAGTTCTGTTTTAATTTCTTAAGGAACTTCATACATAGTGGCTATACGAGTTACATTCCTACCAACAATGTACAAGGGTTATCTTTTCTCCACATCCTCACCAGCATTTGTTCTCTCTTGTCTTTTTTGATAAAGGACTTTCTAACAGGGGTGAGATGATATCTCTTTGAGGTTTTGAATTGCATTTCCCTAATGATTGGTGATATTGAGTACATTTTCATGTTCCTGTAACATTTGCATATTGTCTGTGGAAATATGTCTGTTCAGGCCCTTTGCCCATATTTTAATTGTGTTTATTTTGCTATTGAGTTATATGAGTCCCTTGTATACTTTGGATATTAAACTCTTACCAGATATGTGGTTTGCATATGTCTTCTATTCCATAGGTGACCTTTTCACATTATTGATGGTTTCCAATGGTAAAGCATATGCCTGCAATGCAGGAGACCTGGGTTCAATCCCTGGGTTAGGAAGATCCCCTGGAGAAGAAAATGGCAACCCACTCCAGTACTCTTGCCTGGAAAATCCCATGGACAGAGGAGCCTGATAGGCTACAGTCCATGGGGTTGCAAAGAGTCAGACACGACTGAGCAACTTCACTTTCACTTTCACTTTGCTATGCAGAATCTATTTAGTTTAATGTAGTCCTACTTGTTTATTTTGCTTTTGTTGTCTTTGCTTTGGGTGTTAAATCCAAAAAAAAAAAAAAAATTATTACTAAGAGTGATATCAAAAAGCTTACTCCTCTATTTATGACCCTTATTTTGAACTCTCACTAGGATTTATTTCTAGAGATTTATCTTGTTCTTTTGTTTGGAACATATTCCTCCATTTCTTCCTTCTTCTTGACTCTCTGTGTTGGCTTCTGTGCATTAGCTAAAAGAGCCACTTCTTGCAGTCTGAAAGGAGTGGCATGTAGGAAATGTTCTGTGAGAAGCCCTGGCTACCAGAACTAGGAACTCAAAGGACATCACCTGTATGGGCTGCCTGCTGCAGTGCAAGGGTGGGCAGAGTGCTTGCCCAGCCCAGCTGTGACACAGGGGTGGTGGAGCTCCCAGGGGGCACCCCCACTGACACTAGCAGGTTAGAGGGAGAGTTCTAAGATGGCACCCACCAGCCCTGGAATTAGCAAGGTAGAATGAGATCATAAAAATGGCCAATGTGTCCATCAGCGGAAAGAGTCCCAGCAAATTTGTGCCTCTACAGCAGAAGATTTAAGATTAGTTAGTGGGTCTCCTTTCTGAATAGGCCAGGTGATTTTCAAACTGGTGTTTTGTAATGGGTCCTGGGGTGAGGGGGTCTGCGCATGAGCCCTTTCAACATATTCTCCATTCCCTGCGGAGCTCTGTTTTTCCTGAAAGTAATACCCGTTGGATTTTTAAAGTCAGCCATTTTGGGGGCTTGTCTTTTCTAGGCAGGATTGACGATTTGGGATGCTTTTGATGGAGCTCAGACCCCTCTCACCTTAGAGAAGAGTTCTGTATTCTTGAGATCGCTCCCAATTGTGGATTGCGGCCCCTAGGATGGAGTTTTTTTCTGTTTTTGTGTGTGTGTGTGAGACTGTGTTTCTGCCTCTGCTAACTGTCTCAGTGCTGTCTTCTTATCCTTTGTTGTAGAGGCTCTGCTTGTTCAGTTGTCAGGTCTTTTCTGAGGAAAGTATCCCGTGTAGTTGTAGTTGTATGTCCGTGGAAGAAGGCGAATTGGGGACCTTCCTACGCCGCCATCTTGAACTGCCTCCAGTGGGGCTCCAGATGTGTGGTCCACCCCTTCCTCGGGAGGGTGAGAACTGGGGCTTACCTCTGATCACACGTTGCTCTGCTGGGGGTGGGGTTAATGCAGGAGATGACTAAGCCTTTCTTACTGATATGAAGGTGGGTACTTCCTCATTTTTCAGACGTGTAGGGGTCATTCAGCTAGCTTCTGGAACTCTTTCAGAGGGAACTGCTCCAGATGAAGCCATATAGTCAATGCGTCTGTGGGAAGAGGGGACCTCCGGAGCCTCCCAAGTCTCCATCTTGGTTGACCCCCAATTCCAGCTAATGAAGTTTTAGCCTTTTCCCCACCCCTGATTGCAGGAAGGACCACAAGAGCCTGGCTTCACCTGTAGGTCCTGAGGATCTGGATGCTGCTGATTGCTGGTGGCTGTGGTTGAGCAACTCCCGGACTATTAGAGAGACAGGGGCAGTGATGGCTGGCTGGTTCCTGCCTTCTGGTCTCCATCGATGGGGTTGTAAAGAGCTTTGGAGTTAGTAATTTCCTATATCAGGAGCTTTCTATTTTTGTTTCTTAAAAAGCATTAACTAAATCACATATCCTTTACCCCTGAAGTGAATAGTAATAATCAAATGCTTTCACACACTCCTTTGTTGATGTCTGCTCAGTAGTTCTGTATGGAAGTAAAAGAAAAGCATGTGGAATCCATTAGGATGTACTGTCATCCATTATCTGATGGAGGGCTATTGCTGTCAGGGTGTGAATCACCCTCCTTAATTTGCTTTAATTCTTTAATCTGTTATTTTTCTGGCATAGTCTGTGGGTAAGGATACTTGCTGTTAAGGATTTTCATGAAAATCAAAATGACTGGGCAAATCATCATATGTTTTCCTGTAATCCAAGCTTTTATAACTTCATGACACAGATTTTATTTTTGTGTCATTTTTCTCCTGCCTCTTTTTCTTAGTTTAAAGGGCAATACTACTGTAATTTTAGTTGGGGCATTTCCAGAGACAGTTGAAAATCTCTTTGGGCCATATTACATTTAGAGATGATTATAGCTGGAAAAAATTCCTGCAAAATGTAAGCAGAAATGTAGGCATTATTTACACATTTTACTTACTATACCATTGAGAAGGAGTGCTTTTTGTTAGTGTTAGCATTCATTTTAGGCAAAAAACAGAAATTCCTAGGTAAATCTTTACTATTTTAATGTAAGAGATCTGATTAGAGGCCCTTAGCTTCCAGAACAAACCCCAAGACATACAGGAAAATAAGTCAATTATTGTATTGTATAACTTTAGGATTAGTGTCTTCCATTTTAAAAAGCTGTAATTCTGGGCTTCGAGTGCATCTTCTTGTTTTGCTGAGAAAAATTCAAAGCCAATTAGGTACAAGTTGAAAAGAATGAAAATCAGTCATTTCAAGGGGAAGCATTTAGGAAGACAAGAGTGACCATAATGGCTATCTTTTTACTTTACATGTGATGGGTTGTTCTTAGCAACAATAGTTACATCTCTAGTTAGACTGAGTTCTCCTGCCTGCTGAAATTAAGATCCTATCTCTATAGGGTCTTTTATCTGAGAAACAACCTCTGATGATCATTGTAAATTCTCCTTTTGCCTTCAGTTTTGAATCTGATAATAAACTTTATAACTATCTGAAGTGGACCTGTATCTGACATATATTTGATACCAGAAAAATGGACATTGATTCATCCACTCATTCTATATGTATTTATTGAGTACCTGTTACTTGCAGCACTCTTTTTTTAATAAATTTAATTGAAGGATAATTGCTTTCCAATATTGTGATGGCTTTTGCCATACATCAACATGAATCAGCCACAGGTATACATGTGTCCCCTCTATCCTGAACCCCCCTTCCATGTCCCTATCCACACTATCCCTCTGGGTTGTCCCAGAGCACCAGTTTTGAGTGCCCTTCTTCATGCATCAAACTTGCACTGGTCATCTATTTACATACAGTAATGCACACATTTCAGTGCTATTCTCTCAAATCATCCCACCCTCACCTTCTCCCACTGAGTCCAAAAGTCTGTGTTTTATTTCTGTGTCTCCTTCGTGTGCAGCCCTGTTTTAATCACTGGAGATACAGCAGTGGACAGGAAAGAAAAAAGCCCGTCTCTTATAGATCTTGCATTCTACCCCGAGAGACAGATAATAAATAAATAGACAAACTATGCCAGATGGTGATAGAAGATAACGTAGGGAAAGGAGGTGTGAAGTGTGAAGGTCAAAGTATAGATAGAATGGACATGGAAGGCCTTCCTGAGAAGGAGAAAATATGAACAAATGCCTGAAGGAAATGAGAGATTGAGCTGTAAGATACCTGAGGAAGAACATTACAGAAAACGCTTCATGGTTTGGAGTGAGACCTGTGATGGGGAGCGCAGTAGACATCAGTGCCGGAAGCCCACTGTTGGCCCCTTCCCAGGAGCCCATAATGCAGAACTGGCCCGAACGCCTTAGGACCAGAATCGGTGTAAGCACAGTGCTTGTGCTGGTGCCGGAGCCCTGTCTTTCAAATTAAGCATTAACCCTTGCTTTTCTTATAACCATGAGATGGGAAGGTCACAATATAGTCTTTTTAAAAAAAAAATTTTTATATTGTACTATAGTTGATTTGGGCTTGTCTGGTAGCTCAACTGGTACCAAATTGACCCAGTTCAATCCCTGGGTCAGGAAGTTCTCCTGGAGAAGGGATAGGCTACCCACTCCAGTATTCTTGGGCTTCCCTGGTGGCTCAGCTGGTAAAGAATCCACCTGCAATGCAGGAGACCTGGATTCGATCCCTGGGTTGGGAAGATCCCCTGGAGGAGGACATGGCAGCCCACTCCAGTATTCTTGCCTGGAGAATTCCCATGGACAGAGGAGCCTGGCAGGCTACAGTCCATGGGATTGCAAAGAGTTTGGCCAAAAACAAACTTCTTGGCCAACCTAATACAATTTTGTGTTAGTTTCAGATGATCATCAAAGTGATTTAGTTACACATATACCTATTCCTTTTCAAATTCTTTTTCCATTTACATTATTACAAGATATTGAGCAGAGTTCCCTGTACTATACAGTAAGTCTTTGTTGGTTATCTGTGTTATACATAGTAGTGTGTATGTTAATCCCAAACTCCCAATTTATCTCTCCCCTCCACCTTTCTCTTTTGGTAACCATAAGTTTGTTTTCTAAGTCTGTGAGTCTATTTCTGTTTTGTAAATAAATTCATTTGTATCATTTTTTTAGATTTCACATATCACCATTATAATATTTGTCTTTCTCTGACTTACTTCACTTGGTATGATCATCTCTAGGTCCATTCATGTTGCCACAGGTCACATTATTTCATTCCTTTTAATGGCTGAGTAATATTCCATTGTGTATATGTACCACATCTTTATCTATTCATCTGTTGATGGACATTGAGGTTTCTTCCTTGTCTTGGCAGTGCTGCAGTTGAACACTGGGGTACACAAATTCTTTCAAACCGTGGTTTTCTCTGGATATATGCCCAGGAGTAGGATTGCTGGATCATATGGTAGCTCTATTTTTAGTTTTTTAAGGAACCTCCATACTGTTCTTCATAGTGGCTGTGCATTCTTACCAGCAGTGTAAGAAGGTTCTCTTTTCTCCACACCGTTTCCGGTATTTATTGTTTGTAAACCCTTTAATGATGGCCATTCTGACTGGTTGGGGGGGAGGGGAAATGGGATGGGATAGTTACTCTCATCCTCCCCTAAAATGGAAAACATAATATATGGGAAAGCAGACCATGCCAGTGGAAACCGTGCAGCTGTCAGCTCTCTTGTTTCATTCCATTCGCTAGATGTCAGGTAAAGGGGAGGCTATTTTATTATGATGCATTCGATTTGGAATTCCCCTGGGCAGTTTCTCCTCCTATACGCTCTTAAACTATAATGGTCTCTAAGTAGCTCAGTCTCTAGACAGGACAGAAGTAGCTCTTTGGCTGTATTAGAAACCCCCGTGGAAGGCTTTTCCTTAACCAACCAGGTTTCTTGGAGCCCCCACTCACTCTACGTAAACATCTGTTCTAACTTCCTCCTGAGAAAGGGTACTTTGGGGAAGACCAGAGGCTCTGTATTCCCCTTTTCACTGAAATACTTGTATCCATGAAACTTGACATAGAAATAAAACTTCAAGAGAATTTGGTTGTTCCTGGAATGAGATGGAGCTCTCTGATACTCTCTGAAAGGGTCTCAGAGTGAGAAAGGTGTCTCATGTATTTATTGGGCCTCATGTATTTATTGTTTGGATAGAGGATGAGGATAGGTAGAGGAGAATTAATGGCGATAATCTGAGGATGCAGAATTTCCTCTGGAGGAGAATGTGAGTAAGCAAAGCTACTTAAAGCATATTGTCATGAGAAACGTGGATTCCACATTATCAAGAGAATGCGTGAAAATGCCATTGGACCGTGGGGATTCTAAGATTCTAACCAAAGCTCTCCTTATTCCCACTCTCTTCTCTCTTGTGACTTTGCTGAGGGCTGAGACCCTCTCAGGTCCCACGTTATTGCTGCTTTTTGATCAGCTCCCTGGGTCACTAGAAGGCCGGGGGAAGGGACTGGGCTGGGTTAAAGACACCTCTGCCTATGCCCACCCTGGGCTAGGGGGCTGGAGGACACATGGGGATCCAGCCACCATCTGCTGTGTGAGAGCTGTCCTCATGAGAACCCCTCTCTAGTAAACAGATTTGAAAATGAATCAACATGACTAAATTCTCAACTGAGGACTTCTGTAATGCTGGCAGGTCATTTTAGAATTGGCTTTTGCTATTCAGGCAGTTGATGAAGTACAGGAGGCTGAGCTGGCATTTATCTGCAAAAATGATGCTTTGCAGTCTGTGCCCCCATAACTGAGATGCTATTGTTACATGTTAATTGCATTTTGTACACATGTGCTTTTTGGTATTTGTCCGTATGTCTTGTTAGGCTTCATTTCCATTAGTTTGTAAGGCAAAGTCTACAATTCCTGTTTCTCAGGCACTCTTAACCCTGGGAAAGATAAATTGGTTTTGCATCCAGAGTACTGAATAAATGCCATTGAATAAACTGGGGCTCTGAAACAACCTAGAGGGGTGGGAAGGGGTAGGTGGTGGGAGGGAGGTTGAGAGGGAGGGGACATATGTATACTTATGGCTGATTCATGTTGATGTATGGCAGAAACTAATACAATATTGTAAAGCAATTATCCTTCAATTAAAAATAAGTAATTTTTTTAAACATTGTTAAATAAAGATTGTTACCCTCTAGGTGATAGTATATTTAGAATAAAAGTAAGAATTATACAAAGCAAGTTGCTAATCTAATTTCTTCATATTAGAAAGAGTGCTATATATACATAATTCAATTAGAATAATGCTTTGTATTTAAACACATTTAGTGTATATGTTCTGTTCATCTTTTTTAAAATTGCTAGGCATCCTCACTGTATTGCCATGTAGGGAAACTTCTTAGAATAAATCAGAAAATGTAAAATAATTCAACTCTGTTTTTTCCCCCAAACTTAAGACCTTATGATGAATGTGCCGGGTTGTGTAGACAGCTCGACCTCATCCACATCCGAGAGACACACACTAGTGACTATTACATGTGACAGGATCAAGGAGGGACCCGTGCAGAGAAGCACAGACAGAAAGGTCATGGGTTCACAGGAGGGAGCAGGCACATCAGTTGGGGAGATTAGGCTTTCTGAAGCAACTGATGTAGGGAATGCACTTTGAATGAGGGATAGACTTTCATTATCTCCAGTTTGGGGAAAGTTGTTCTGGCCAGGTGAAGGTACGGGGCCCTGGAAAGGTGTGAGTATTAAGAAACTATGCCTAAGGGTTCAGGCAAATACAGGAATACAGTGTCCCCCAGACTGGTGGGAAGCATCAGTTTTAAAGTAAGGATCAACTGAGAGAAAACAACCACTTAAACAATAATAGACTGCAAACGTGAGCCACCTTCTTCTCAGATGCCAGATATGGTAAAAGTGCTTTGTATGTGGAATCTGTTCTCATGTGAAAAAGGTCAATTATATTTTTGTTGAAGTATTTTTCATGAAAGAGCAATATTATCAGAGCTATGATAAAGCAGATTCCATTAGAGATGAGGCCCCGGCAAAGACCGAAGGCAGGAAGAGCACTCAGGAGGCCATTTGTATGTTCTTTGCAGGATGTAGTGAAGACCTGAGTTATGCCAGCATGAACTTGAGTGAAAAAACAAAATTGGGTTGATATGAATCAGATATCATTTTAAGCTTCATCCTGGAGTTTCTGCTAAAAATTGGGTTTTCTAACTCAAGACACTTCAGTGGAATCTTGAGGACCTAGACAGCCTGATTCTGTCCTAAATTCTTCCATTGGGATGTAGCAACCATGAGTCGGGAAGGCTGACATCTCCTAGGTTACCTGAGTCAGGAACCTGAAGACATAGACTCTTCCCTCATTGCTTATGTTAACTGTTCCCTGCTGTCCGATAGTTCAAGGTTGTCTCAGAAGACTGTGACCATCCTCTTTCATTTCATGTATCAAAAAGCACAGATTCCTTGAATGTTTAAATTTTATGTTGCTATGAAATACTAATCCCAGTGTTAACTGTCTTACAGATTCCATTGTGATTGGATTTTGGGTTGGTCTTGCAGTCTTCGTGATTTTTATGTTTTTTGTGCTGACTCTGCTGACAAAGACAGGAGCCCCACACCAAGAGTAAGTTTGGGCTGTTTCTAAATGTCTGTTAAACCCCACAGGGACTTGAACAAACAGAAATGTATGGGGGGTGGAGTTGCTTCTAATGGATGGAGAGATGGATTTCCCTCCAGACCCAGGTGCTGGTTGGGTGGAACCTGTCTTCCTCCTAGCACTTTGCCTCTTGCCTCTGAGGCTTCTTTTCAAGTGAACCCTCATGCACCTGGGTTTCTTGGTCTTTCCTGTAGTCTTAATGCTGATCCTGACTCGATGTTTATTTTGAAAGGTTATTAATTAAGATGGATTTTCTCCTTATTCCCAAAAGAATTTAGGTGACTCACCAGACTGAAAACAATGAAAAATGACAATAACAAAAATAGGATGAAAGCTAGCTTAAAAAACATTTCAAGGAGCAGAGAAATTGTTGTTACTGAATACTCGACTAAATTGTTTAATTATTCACTGAATTCAGCACTAAATTTGCTCAAAGTGAGATAAAGGATTATAAAAGTTTCATGGTGTGGTAAAGAACATCTGTGATGGGCTTTGGATTTATGGAGGAAATGACTGCGTGGATGCTTAATGAGTGTTGAATAACATAAAAACATAATTGGGTGGTTATAGTTTGCAAAAACTCAGAAATGTTTTAGAGACTTTTTTAATCCCAACTCTTCCAAAAAAGGAAGAAATAACAACTTGTTTGATACCTTGTCAGTCAGTTCCAGAAGGCAGCAGATAGCACATTCAAATTAGGTAATTAGAAGAGCTTTTTAAAAACTTAATTTTCTTATTGAAATATAGTTGATTTACAATGCTGTGTTAATTTCTGCTGTACAGCAAAGTGACTCAGTTATACACATATTTCTGCTTCTTCAGTATTATTTTCCATAATGATTTATCCCAGGATACTGAATGTGGTTCTCTGTTTTATACAGTAGGATCTTTCTTTTTATCCATTCCGTATCTACTAGTTTGCATTTACTAATCCCAAACTTGCAGTCCATTCCTCTGTTACCTTGACAACCACAAGGCAATATCTATGAGTCTGTTTGTTTCATAGATAGGTTCATTTGTGCCATATTTTAGATTCCACATATAAGTGATATCATATGGTATTTGTCTTTTTCTTTCTGACTTACTTAGTATGATAATCTCTAGTTGCATCCATGTTGCTGCAAATGGCATTATTTCATTCTTTTTTATGGCCGAGTAATATTCCATTGTATATATGTACCACATCTTCTTTATCATTCATCCATTGGTGGACTTTTAGGTTGTCTCTGTATCTCGGCTGTTGTGAATAGTGCTGCTGTGAACACAGGGGTGCATGTATCTTTTTGGATTAGAGCTTTTGACAAGGGGACTCGTCACAGCTTGTGGCCTGGGACGAGAGCAGCCCGTCTTCCTGGATGCTGCGGGATGCCAGGGCTCAGAACACTGAGGAGCAGATGCCCTAAATCTGAAGGGTCCTCATTGTCTCCCGGGAGCCCTGCAGAGAGACTGGCTGAGAGCAGCAGTGACCCAGGTCAAGGGACACAGCCCAGTGTGACCTCTTAGGGAGGGAGCCTCCAACAAATACCCACACCCGCCTTTCCCCGTCTCTCCCCTTTCTCACCACTGCTCCCCACTGGCTGAGCCCCGCACCACTACCAGTGGCCAGAGCCTACATCAGAGGTCAGTTTCCCAGGGCACAGGGCAGGGTGGGGAAGGGTAGGGAACGGCCTGGGAGAGTAAATGGAAGAAAGTGAGCACAAATCCTCACATTTCCATTCAGTGTCTGCCTTCATCCTCACAGCCTAGCCGTGGTGTTCTTCTTGTAACTCATCACACAGTCTGCACTGTCTGCTGTTCAGTCTCCAGCCTGCACTTGAACTCTAACAACTAATCATATAAAGGGAATGGTTCTGCACATCACACAGCTGTTTTCAGACATTAAGGTCTGGGAGAAAAATTCAAATACATGTTAAATGAAAGTAAAAGACCATTTTATTGAAGGCTATGGAGATGGATGGTTGAGAATCTCTGGAATAGCCACTAAAAAAAATATGAACTTTCCCTTTTCTGTCTCCTTGTTTTTGCAAACATCTGCACATGCCTTTGCTTCAGTATATTGGTCCAAGGAGTTTAGAAATCTGGTGTGGATTATAGCAGTAGTAAGGGCTTCCCTGGTGGCTCAGAGGTTAAAGCGTCTGCCTGCAATGCAGGAGACCTGGGTTCGATCCCTGGGTTGGGAAGATTCCCCTGGAGAAGGAAATGGCAACCCACTCCAGTATTCTTGCCTGGAGAATCCCATGGATGGAGGAGCCTGGTGGGCTACAGTCCATGGGGTCGCAAAGAGTCAGACAGGACTGAGTGACTTCACTATAGCAGTAGTAAAAGAAGCCGAGGACAAGCTCAGGTTCGGGCACAACTAGTAGAGTGACCGGGGAATAGTAAGCCCTTTTCTCTTCCTGCTCCTCAGCGAGCCAGATGGACTTTTCATGGTTGTTGAGATGTACTTGTTTGACATAAGATGCATATGATTTTATAGATGGGAACACCCTAGCTCAAAAAGGAGCATGACTTCCTGTAATGAGTAATTTTCTGTTTGTCTAGGCCATGATGTTTGGTAAAACATTATTCTAGATGCTTCTGTGAAGGTTTTTTGTTTTTTTTTTTTAGGTGAGATCAGTCTTTTAGGAAGACTGATCATTCCCCATAATGAGGGTGGGCCTCATCCAACTGCAAAAGGCATTCCTAGAAACAGATGGACCTCTGTCTAGCAAAAAAGGAATTCTGGCAGGGAACTGCCTTCAGACTCAGACTGCAGCCCTTCCCTGGGTCTCCAGCCTGTCCAAACCCTACAGATTTTGGACTTGCCTGTCTCCACCATCACATGAACCAATTTCTTAAACTAAATCTGTCCCCACCTCACCCTGAATGGATAGATAGATAGATATAGAAATAAATGTGCACAGGCACACACACACATTCACACACACCCACACGCATACCCACACACACACCCACACACCCCTGTTAGTTCTATTTCTCTGGATAACACTAACTAATACATTGCCTCAACATTTCACATTGACCCTGGGTAGCTGAGGCTTGTTCCCTTTTTCCAGTTGGCTATTTGTCCTTCTAATAGATGATTTCTCTTTTGATGGTTATTCTTAGTCATCTCAAAGAACAGGGGTCATTGTAACCCTACATGCTTTTGGTGAGGTTAAGGAGAAAGTTTGACCTTTTCATTTTTACTTTTAATGAAAAGATGGATCAGCCCTCAGGGCCACACTTTAAATGTTTTTCTGAAGCAGTGTAAGACGTGCATTTGGCTGTAGTATATGAAAATCAAACTGAATGATACAGACATATGGAAAAACCCCTAAATGGAGCAGTTAAGAATGGTTTTATATTTTAGTAAACTTGACATTTATTTGGCAGGAAATATTTTTTGTAAAATAGACATTATCCAAGCAGCCAACTTTAATATAAAACAATCAGTTTTAAGTTTGCCCCTGATAATTAGACATGGAGGACATAATGATAAATCACTGAGAATAATACTAAGAACATTTTTTAACATTTACCATCTGCCAGGGTCTGTTAATCACTTTATAGTATAATCTCACTAAGTTCCCACTGAAAGAAGAAATAAATCACATAGGATTTACCCTGTAAAATCTCACTTTACAGATGAGAAAAATGAGACTGAATCACTCATATAAGGATTCACAGGTTTAAAAAAAACTATGCATATTAAAAAGCAGAGACATTGCTTTGTCAGCAAATGTCCATATACTCAAAGCTATGGTTTTTCCAGTAGTCATGTATGGATGTGAGAGCTGGACCATAAAGAAGGCTGAGTGCTGAAGAATTGATGCTTTTGAACTGTGGTGTTGGAGAAAGACTCTTGAGAGTCCCTTGGACTATAAGGAGATCAAACCAGTCAATCCTAAAGGAAATCAGTCCTGAATATTCATTGGAAGGACTGATGCTGAAATTTGAAGCTCCAATACTTTGACCACTTGATGCAAAGAGCCAATTCATTAGAAAAGACCCTAATGCTGGGAAAGATTGAAGGCAGGAGGAAAAGGGGACGACAGAGGACAAGATGATTAGATGGCATCACAGACTCAATGGACATGAGCTTGCACAAACTCCGGGAGACAGTGAAGGACAGGGAAGCCTGGCTTGCTGCAGTCCACAGGGTCTCAAAGAGCTGGACATGACCGAGCGACTGAACAACAGCAACAAATGGAGCCAAGCCTCAAACTAAAGTCTCTCTGAAGCTCCTGTTGTCAACCCTGCATTAAATGACTTCATATCAGTAATATTAAATCTTTCTCTCTTACAGCAAAGATAATTAGCAAGCTATTAGATTTGCTTTCTTTCATCACATACTGGATCAGGCACGGGCTCTGGAGTCAGCGTTTCCAGATTTCCTGGATTCTTAACCTCTCTGTACTTCATGATTGCTCACTTGTAAAAATAAAGTCGTCGCTGCCTCCTAGGGGTTCGTAAAGATTGAGTGAATGGACGCCTACAGAACTGCTGGCATGCACTAGCCTCCCAGCAGGCAGCCCTCAGTGAAGATCAGTCCACACCTGCATGGCTTATGGCATCCTGGGGAGAGCAGAGGGGTGCAGGTAAAGAGTAGGAAGGAGCAGAAGATTCTCATCCTCCCACAGGACAGCCAGGTCCTAAGCTTTCATGTTGGAGCTACATGTGCCAAATGTGACTTCGTTCTACCCTGGCTTCACCTCACCTTGAGTATGTCTCTCAGAAAAAGTTCTTTTTCAATTGCTCAATCGTGTCCAACTCTTTGCAACCCCATGGACTGCAGCATGCCAGGCTTCCTTGTCCTTCACTATCTCCCAGAGTTTGCTCAAACTCATGTCCATTGAGCTCGGTGATGCCATCCAACCATCTCATCCTCTGTCATCCCCTTCTCCTCCTGCCCTCAATCTTTCCCAGCATCAGGGTCTTTTCCAATGAGTTGGCTCTTCATGTCAGGTGGCCAAAGTACTGGAGCTTCAGCTTCAGCATCAGTCCTTCCAATGAATATTCAGGACTGATTTCCTTTAGGATTGACTGGTTTGATCTCCTTGCAGTCCAAGGGACTCTCAAGAGTCTTCTCCAGCACCACAGTTTGAAAGCATCAGTTCTTTGGCACTCAGCCTTCTTTATGGTCCAACTCTCACATCTGTACATGACTACTGGAAAAACCATAGCTTTGACTATTTGGACTTTTGTTGGCAAAGTGATGTCTTTGTGTGAAGAAAGAGTAAGATGATTTTAGAAAGGGGACTAAGTAGAGAGTCGTAGTCATGGCTCAAATGTCTGAATTCTAACAGCTTTATGTAACAAGCTCTCTGGGTTGTGGGTCACAAAGAACATCTCATCCTCTGTTGTCCCCTTCTCCTGCCTTCAATCTTTCCCAGCATCAGGGTCTTTTCAGATGAGTCAGTTCTTCCCATCAAGTGGTCAAAATATTGGAATTTCAGCTTCAGTATCAGTCCTTCCAATGAATATTCAGGACTGATTTCCTTTAGGATGGACTGGTTGGATCTCCTTGCTGTCCAAGGGATTCTCAAGAGTCTTCTCCAACACCACAGTTCAAAAGCATCAATTCTTTGGTGCTCAGCTTTCTTTATAGTCCAACTCTCACATCCATACATGACTGCTAGAAAAACCAAGCTTTGACTAGATGGACATTTGTTGACAAAGTAATGTCTCTGCTTTTTAATATGCTGTCTAGGTTGGTTATAGCCTTTCTTCCAAGGAGCAAGCATCTTTCAATTTCATGGCTGCAGTCACCATCTGCACTGTTTCCCCATCTATTTGCCACAAAGTGATGGGACCAGATGCCATGATCTTAGTTTTCTGAATGTTGAGTTTTAAGCCAGCTTTTTTTTCTTTCCACTCTTCACTTTCATCAAGAAGCTCTTTAGTTCTTCTTCACTTTCTGCCATAAGGGTGGTGTCATCTGCATATCTGAGGTTATTGATATTTCTCCTGGCAATCTTGATTCCAGCTTGTGCTTCATCCAGCCCAGCATTTCTCATGATGTACTCTGCATATAAGTTAAATAAGCAGGGTGACAATATACAGCTTTGACATATTCCTTTCCCAATTTGGAACCAGTTTGTTGTTCCATGTCCAGTTCCTAACTGTTGCTTCTTGACCTGCATACAGATTTCTCAGGAGACAGGTCAGGTGGTCTGGTATTCCCATCTCTTGAAGATTATCTCAAGATAATCTTTGTTGTGATCCACACAGTCAAAGGCTTTGGTGTAGTTAATAAAGTAGAAGTAGATGTTTTTCTGGAACTCTCTTGCTTTTTGATGATCCAACAGATGTTGGCAATTTGATCTCCGGTTCCTCTGACTTTTCTAAATCCAGCTTGAAACATCTGGAAGTTCACGGTTCATGTACTGTTGAAGCCTGGCTTGGAGAATTTTGACATCGCTTCTGATTAAGGCCCCAACTCAGAATTGACTAGTGTTGAATCTGCCACTTAGTTCTATCTTTTTCTCCATGGAGACATCCTGGGCAGACTGAACGGCTGATCTATGGAAAGAGTGTGTGAATCCCACTGGAAGGAGTAAGACATAAGAATGACAAATAGGCTTCTTCCCTGAAGTTTACAACTTGGGGTCATTTTAGCATGAGAACTTCAATTCCAGAGTCACTGCCTACTCAGTGACTTCTGTTAAGGAGAGGATGTGTCATAATGAGATTATGAGATAGGAGTACACAGCTCTCTAAATCTCACTGTAATGCAACACAGGTTTACGTTGTTCAAGCTACATGTCTTCTGAGGGTTGCCAAGGGGTGGACCAATGCTTCTTCATTGTAGCTGCAGTATTTCTAAGGTTCAGCCTCCTGAATTTCTGTGACAAGCAGTGGGGCACATGGAGAGCTCACACTTGCTGGTCTGTTCTTCAGCCAGGAAATGGCACACATCCCTTCCTCTCACAGCTCATTGGCCAGGACTAGCCACACTCATCTGACCGCCAGGCGGGGGAGGGTAATCTGTGCACAGGAGGAGACTCAGATAAGGGTGAATGCTGGTAAAGCAGAGAGCAGAGGGTAGAAAGACTCTTATAAAGCTGCCATCATGCCTTTTTAAAAAGCTTTTAGGTCCAAGAAGTAGCTTTAATGGGGATTATTTTCCCATAGAATATCTGCTGTTGTATGGGGTGGGGGGACCCTCTCACTTGAATCCTTTATAGACAGTCAGGATAAAAGAACCATTTTTCCTGTGCTTTCTCCACTGAGGAGCCATTTACTCTCTTTGCCGTCTTGTTAAAGCATCATAATCGCCTCATTGTCATAAATCTGCCAGAGAGAAGGAGTAAGAGAAAGTCTTGGATTGCATTTTATGTTGAATATTTTGGACTTCTTAAAAAAAAAAAGATCAACTCTCAGACGTCATACACCTCAGATATTCTCATTTTGAGTAGCCTTTGCTAAGTGCACTTGTCTAGGTGGGGATGGTCTTTTTTTTTAGGGATGAGGACGGTATTGCTCATGACCTTGCAAAAATGGAAATTGCATTTTACCTGGAGTTGCAATTTACCTGAGTATGATTCTCACCCAAGCATGGGTACAGCGCACCTAGAAGCTAACAGCTGGAGACTGTCTGTGCTCAAGGTCTTCGATAATGACCAAGGTCATAGGAACCAGCTGAATGCAGACATAGCAGGTGGTTCCTAAGGAAGATCTGTTATTCTGAGAGGTCTCCATTTATCAACAGGTAAAAAATCCAACTGCTTTATGTATCTGATTCAAGTTATACACCTTTGTTCAGTAGTTTCTTTTAATTCTCCATCAATCAAGAGGTATTTCCTGAGTGCAAAGCTATGGCTTACCCAGGACGTACTAAGGGTCATTCTAAGGTAGTAGAGTCTTTCCTCAGAGACTGACATCTCCCTGGCAAGTCAGAACTACCAATGAAAGCAACCAAGAGGCACTCACACACACACACACACACACACACACACACACACACACACACACACACACACACACACACACACACACACGGGTTTGGTTGGTGCCTCTGCTAGGGCGTGAAGCTCTCAGGACAGGTTATGGCTCCAGAAATGGTTATTATCATTTTCTCACTGGTGGGTCATCACAAGAGTTTTCACTCTTAGTAGGTCTTTGTTTGGCTTATGCAACTCTAAAAGTCCACTGGAAGTCACTGCCGGAAGTAGTAGGTGCCCACAGACTGGACTGCCCACCACTTTTTTATGGGTGGAGCAAAGCTGACAGCAGTGAAGCCTTGCCGAGACTCTTAGCAGCAGGCAGTCCACTTGTAAAAACTCATAAATCTCTAAAATTCCTAAGGGAGTAACGCAGAGCCTTACGGGTGTTTTCCCTCTGCCAGTGAAGGGGGGAGTAGTCTGACCTCCTGACTTGATTTGTCTTAGGTCACAGAGGAAGGAGCACGTCCCTAAATACTGGAGGTGGCTGTGCCTTTCACAGGAATCAGGGCTCCAGACCATCTGCAGATACAACTGTCCAGGGTACTGATGGAGGGTCTAATGACAAGTCCCTTTGAGAGATGCAGAGAGGAGTGGAATACAGCACAGCAGTATATAGGAGAGAAAAGATCACACCAGGCAGCTCTGACCTGAGACAGGAAGGGCCGCACCCTGTATGTGATTGATCTGTTCCCTCCAGGCTCCCTGTCCATGGGATTTCCCAGGCAAGAATATTGGAGTGGATTGCCGTTTTCTCTTCCCAACGCAGGGATCAAACCCACATCTGTGTCTCTGCATTGAAGGCGGATTCTTTACCACTGAGCCCCCCGGTAAATGATGTAAGAGAAGGTTGATTAAATAGGACAGGAGCCCAGAGAAGGGGAAGATTCCTTCCTGTTGGGAGATCAAAAAGTCCGTGGAGGCAGGGACATGGGAGTTGGATAGCAAAGGAAAGATTTGATTTTGACAGAGAGGAGTGGAAGGAACTGCATAAGTAAAGGCACAAAGGGGGCCCACCCTGAGGGCTTTGGGGGACAGGCAGGTCCAAGTGGCTGGACTGTAGGTTAGCCGGGGGCCTGGCGGGAGCAGACGCTGGAAAGGCCACGTGATGTGGGAGTGGACTCTGAAAGATCAGGAAGAAGGATTTGGGGAATCAGTGAGTTTGTGAGCGGGGGAGTGTCATGAAAGCAGATGGCGTTCCCTGCAGGTGCTGGTGGACTGGATGGGTCCTTATGAGGGGGAATCTCTGATCTGGTTCACAGACTACATGACACAACCTAGAGTGAGAAGAAGAAAAGAATTGGAACAATCTGAACAGTCTCTTTAATCTGACTGGTGGAGTTCGGGAATATTGCAATTGATAGGTCCAAATTGCATTTCTTATAACAAGCTGAAAATGAGGAATACAGATTCTTAAATAAGTGAAACAAATTTTAGATTGTACCAAAATCAGCAGTTATCATTTTTCTAAAGTTAGTATGACAGAGGAGAATTTCTTGCAAACACACTAGCTTGATCTCAATTTCATGATGACAAGGTATAGCATAGGTAGGACTGTGACAAATATAATGAAAAGCACTAAAGTTCTTGGAGATTCTGAATTTTCTAATTTTCTGAGTCTGTTTGGGCTCCTATAAATACCATGGATATTTACTAGATGATTTGTTAAATAACAGAAGTTTATTTCTCACAGTTTTGGAGGCTGAAAAGTCCAAGGTTAACGTGCTGGCAGATTCAGTGTCTGGTGAGGACTTGTTTCCTGGCTCATAGATGCTAGATTTCTCACTGTGTCCTCATATGGGGGAAGGAACAAGGTCTCTCTCTCTCTCTCTCTTTCTCTCTCTCTGGGGCCTCTTTTATCTGGGCACTAGTCCCATTCATAAGATGAATCACTTCATTTCCCAGAGGCCCTGTCTCCTAATACCATCACTTGGGGGATTAAGTTTCAGCATAGAAATTTTGGAGGGACACACATTCAGTCTCTAGCACACATATTCTTCAGTTTTCTTTCTCTTTATGATACTTTAACATGATATTACTTGCTAGCTCAGTCAACATCTCAAAGTTTCTTGTTCTTTCAGTGTTCCCGTTGTTGCCCTTTTAGTAGCTCTCTGGTCTGTGAGCTCCAGTGACTCAGGGCAGGAGACACCAGATGACTCTGGGACAGCTCGGCGATGTGGGGAGCACCGTGGGCTGCAGGCAGAGACAGTGCTTCCCTTGGCCAAAAACAGTGCAAGGCAGACCTCAGTGGGGCTAGTTTACTAAATCTCTCATACCTCTGAAGCTGGAGCCACATTCAAGGTCTCTATTAATAGACCCTCTCTCTATTTTTTTTAAATTATGCTCTACATTTATATTATTTAATCCACGTGTTAGACCATCTCTCTATTAAGGCTCACCCACCCTTGCTTTTAGGCCTTACCTGGGCGTGCCCTTGTATTGATT
The DNA here is from genome assembly GCF_023699985.2 of Odocoileus virginianus. Taxonomy (NCBI): domain Eukaryota; kingdom Metazoa; phylum Chordata; class Mammalia; order Artiodactyla; family Cervidae; genus Odocoileus; species Odocoileus virginianus. The sequence goes on along the minus strand of NW_027224341.1, from coordinate 1,102,357 downwards.
TCCAACCCTGTAGGCACTGTAGCAGAGGCCCCCTGCCAAGGCAAGAGTGGCTTTGGTTTCAAGATCTCTTCATGACGATGTATTCATTCATTTAACAAAAATGTAAGAAGCAACTACTCTATGCCTAGTACTCTGCAAGGCGCTGAGAACCCACACAAGAAACTGCCTGCCCTCAAGAGCTCATCATCTTAAAGAGGGTGCCAGGCAGGGAAAGAAAAGGGCTTAGTGTAGAGTGAGAAGGCAGGTGGAGAGAGGCCCCCTGTCCTCTGGGAGAGATCCCAACTCACTGGAGGAGTCAGGGAAGGAGGTGGAAGCAGAAATGTTTCATGAACGGCCCGTCCATGGGTTCCCATTTCAGGATGGGCAGAGTAGTATGTTTCAGAATAACCTTGCAGGTAACAATGATAAAATCTGGACAAATTATAAAGAGTGAGTATTGGAAGGCATTGGAGAACAAACTTAGCAGACTAAACCGGAAGGGAGAAATGTTTTTGGCCCTTGAAGGAAGGAACCCTCAGTAGTGTGTCTATGGTAATATGGCTTTACACCTGAAGGCTTTCAGTCCGCAGACCTGGTATATCTCTTCACATACTAAGCTCTTCCTTAATTTCGCTTTGCAATACTGAAATTTTCAGTGTACAGGTCCTACACGCCCCTTGTTATATTTATTCCCAAGTATCCTATTTCTTGATGCTGTTGTGAATGTATTTTTTTTTCATTTTCTTATTGTTTATTACCAGTGTGTAGAAATACAGATTTTTGTATGAGGTCATTTGAAAAGAAAGTGCTGGTACAACAAGATAAACATATGAGAATAAATGAACCTTGACCCCTGTCTCAACATATATAATAAACCCAAAGTAAAACCTCCTAGAATGGTTCAATCCAATAGAACTTTCGGTGATGACAGGAATGTTCTTTGTATTGCCTAATTAGGTAGCCACTGGCCTCATGTGGCTGTTAAGCACTTAAAATGTGAGTAATGTGACTAAGAAATCGAATTTTAAATTTTACTTAAATTTGAAGAGCCACCTGTGGCTGTTGTCTACTGTATTGGACAGGATGGTTCTAGAAGAAAAATTAGGAGAATATCTTTGTGACTTTAGAGTTGGCAATTAGTTCTTAAGATGTAAAAGCTCTAATGTAAATGATAAAAGTTAGTAATTTGAAATTAACTGAAATGTAAAGCTGCTTATCAAAAGACATCTCTAAGAAAATGAAAATGCAGATCATAGATCAAGAGAAAATGCTATCGTATCCAGACACAAACACTATTTATTGCATGATTCCATTTTGTATAAATTTCAAGAACAGGCTAACCTGCAGTGATAAAAATCAAAACAGATCGAGACTTCCCTGGCGGTCCAGTGGTTAAGACTCTGTGCTCCCAATGTAGAGGGCATGAGTTCAGTCCCTGGTTGGGGAGCTAAGAATCCTGCATGTCCTGCAGCGCCCCTCCCCCCCAACCTCACCCAAAACAAAAAACAAAACGGATTGCTTCTAGGAGGTATTGCCTGCCTCCAGGAGGTGTAAATTGACTGGAAGTTTAAGAACAGGCAAAGCTAATCAATGGAAATAGAAATCAGATCTGTGTTACCTGAAGGGGCTGGAAATTGAATGGAAGGAGCCTTTCCAGAAGAAAGGAAATAGTCTATATCTTGATTAGAGGGTTACTTGGGTATATGTGTCAATAAAAATACATTGAATTTTATGTTTAAGATCTATGGATTTCAGTGCATAGAGTTTACTCAGTGGTGGGATGAATAGAAACTGAATTGAAACAAGCCATGTCCATGACCGCAGTTTTTCACATACAGGTTTTTTAGTTTATCAGTCAAGGAAGGAAAGAGGAATAAAAGGATGGTCTGTTTAGGTGTCTCAGACGGTAAAGAATCTGCCAGCAATAAAGAGACCCGGGTTCAATCCTCAGTCAGGAAGATCCTCTGGAGAAGGGAATGGCAACCCACTCCAGTCATTCTTGCCTGGAGAATCCCATGGACAGAGGAGCCTGGCAGGCTACAGTCCATGGGGTTGCAAAGAGTCAGACACAACTGAGTGACTAACACACTTCGCCTTTCAGACTCTAAGAGAACAAAGATGGATTTTTCCCTTATTTTCAGGAAGGAAGAATCAGATTGTACTTTTATCACAAGGAGAGGTCATGGGGAGAAAGGTGAGTGGGGGTGAGGCAGGGAAGGCATCTTACTGTCCACTGCCCGGGCTCTGCCTTGGGGAAGGGGCAAGATGCTCTGCCCTTGTGCCTTTCTCAGCAAGGGCTGGTGCGGAGGGGGGTGCTCAGTGGCCGCAACTCGTAATCCTGAGAACGTGTAGCCTGGGTAATGGAAGAGCTGCTGTGTGCAGGGGGCTGGCTTTCATACTCAGCTGATGCTCCAGATAGGCAGGAAGCGAGTACTCAGAGCTTCTCAGCCTGGAGCTGGGAGACTGCGTGATCCCAGCCATCCTAACCGTGCTTTTTTCTAACATGTTAATCCCCTCTGTTTCCTCGATGACTTTTTAGTTTCTTAGGTCACAGGTTGTCGGCGCCTTTCATCCCTGTTCTCAAACATCTTTTAAACTTGGGTGAAGTGACAACCAGGGGAAGAAAATCACATTTGCATTAAAACACAATTCTGTCAGTCTCTCTCAAATGATTTTTCTCTGAATTCCGAATACATAACCTATTAATGATGTACTCTTGTGTCAACCATTGATCTTTATATCACCTTTGCTGAGTGGGCAATTAACCAATGAGATTGGTTAATCAGGCTTATCACTAAAAGGAGGAACTCAGATTTCTGAGAAGAATTCCTCATCTGATGTCAGCTGGATTGTCATGCGGGAGATAAATCTGATATAAAAGTGTCTCCGCTGCCTGGATTGCAAAGCTTCTAGAATTACTGAACTCTGAAATCCAGGTGATTCCTGATAATTTGGAGGTGAGTTTCTAAGAGTTGTAAATGGATCCCATATTGCCTACCCCATGACAGCTTGGTCATAAACACTGTATCTGAGTCATCAATGGGATGGGGAGGAAGAGGTTTAAAAACTGAAGTCACTGAGATTACACACGCCTTAAATGTAGACTCCAGAGCCTACTTGTCATCAAGTTCTGTCCTGGATTTGAAGGCATGTTCAGACATGATTCTTGACCTATGGGTCACTCTACCTGTGTGGGAGTCACTTTTATATCAATCTGGAAAGGATGGTGATTAAAGTAGGTGGGCTAGGGACTTCCCTGGTGGTCTAGTGGCTAAGACTCCTTGCTCCCAACACAGGGAGCCTGGGTTCAATCCTTGTTCAGGGAACTAGATCCCACATGCCACAACTAAAGAACCCACAAACCACAGCAGATGAATTTTAGGTGGGCCATCAGGTTATTCAATTTGTATCTGCTCTTTCTGTCATGTACTTATGGTGCTCATTGAGAGTTATTTTACTCATCCATTCACCAATTTCTACCATTAAATTGCTAATTTGTTCCACACTAAATGAAACAGGGAATTAAGAAGCTGAGCTTTTTCCCCACTCCTGTCACGGATTGTGTCAATCAAGCAGGCAGTCTGACTGCTCCTTACCTTACCTTCTGCCTCTGTGAAATGGGTATAACTTTTGGCCTAAGTGACTGCATAGGTCAGTTTTGAGAATTGGGAGAGATCAATGGATATGGCAGTGCTTTGACAAACATGAAACTCACCCCTGTGGGATCAGATTGTTGTTCAGGCTGGTCTGATGTCGGCCAGCGGCTCTAAACTGGACCATGAGCAGTGATCCTTGGGGATTCTAAGAAAATACAGATTACCTTTACCTTCTGCCAGAGATCCTGAGGATCTGCAAGCAGGAATACTGCATTTTGAGAAGCCCTACAAATAATTCTACTGCAGATAGAATACCAAGGGCCCCACAGAAATACTGGTGTGTGATGCAGAATATAGAAGATCCCTCAGAGAAAAGCATCTTTTCAGGACGGTCTGAGGGCCCACACCTTGAGGCTTTTGCCTTGCATTGATTTGTACATCTTCAGAAGTAGTGTCTTTCAGTTTGATGTTTGTCTGCATTTTCTGTACAGGGACATGTACTTCATAGATGCTAGAAACCATCATCCCGCGGGTAACTGAGCTGGAGGGTAAGGAGTCTTTTATCTTGCCTTTCTTCACAGCAATGCAGAGTCTTCGGAGAAGAGATTCAGGATGAACAGCTTTGTGTCAGACTTTGGAAAGCCCCTGGAGCCAGATAAGGTGTTCTCTTCACAGGGCAATGAGGAATCCAGGTCCTTCTTTCACTGCTACATCAGTGAAGCGGACCCCTTGGAGAGGGCCAAAGCTTGTCTCCAGACCACGGCCCTCGGCAGTGAAGTTCATCTCCAGGAAGCCATCAGATGCAGTGGGCGGCCAGAGGAGGAGCTGAACAGGCTCATGAAATTCGACATCCCCAACTTCGTCAACACCGACCAGAACTCCTTTGGGGAAGATGATCTCCTGATTTCCGAAACACCTATTGTTCTAGAAAATAAGCCAGTGGTCCAGACCTCACACAAAGAGTTGGACTGAGAAGCACATTTTATCAGGTGTCTTCCTGAAAATGCTGGGTTTGTCGTTGAATAGCCAGAAATCTCTGTTCATCGAGATTGTGTGTGTGTTTGTATATAAGAGACAGACAGAGAGAGAGGCAGAAAGACAGAGAAGAGAACCCCCTGAGAAGAAAGATGGTGAAGCTGAGTTTTCATGCCTTTAAACATATTTGGAACTTTTGGGGGAACCAAATATTTACACTATCTCATCTTCCTTGCTGAGAACTTGGTCACGTATTCGGCGTCAGCGTTCACGAATGGGGTTTGATGTGCTACGTTTCCTGTCTGGCCCTGCCACTACCATGCTCTACCTTTAGTAAGTTACTTTGATTCTCTGGGATGCCACCTTTTTATCTGTAAGGTGAGGAGTCTGGAGTAGGTCATCCAATAATTTGTGGACTTTTGACTTTGTATTCACATGAGGCTGGAAATACCCAAAATTATATAAACTAGAGGCTGCCCCCTGGTTCTTGTTATAACATTCCCCCAGGTCTGTACCTCTCTCTCAACCCTTAATTGAACCCAACTTATGTCAGGGGCTCGAGCATCTCCCAGGATGTCAGGAGACCTTGCCTCTCACGGTCACTGTGGCCAAATTTATAGCGCTTTGCTAAAACAGCTCAAATCTGAAGACAGCCCCCACACCCCATGCCCCAAGGTGAGCACCTTATATGACAGTCCTATCCCCCAAATGTATGGCAGGCTGTGAGCTGAGTCAAAGGAAGTGCGTTCTGTGTCCGTGTCAGTGTAGCTGTGATTGGTCACCTGCTGCGTCACTGGCTGGTGAACAAGCAGAGTGCTCTTTGCCAGGCTGTCTGATGTGTGGGTGATGGCTGTGTGGCTAGTGTGTAGCCTTGGAGGTGGGATGGTGAATGGGTTATAAACACCCCATCAACAGACATTCCAGGCAACGCAAGGGTTAATTTCATGAAGGAATGAAATCTGCACAGTTTTGGAAATGACTTTGTTTTGCACAGTCACATTGCATGCATGGCCAGCTACTAATCTCTTGGGTGGCATTTTCAATATGGACTTTCATTTACCACCTGTCTTGCTTAAACTGAAAAATAAAGAGATTTATTGCACCATAATTTTCTCTGGTTCTTTGTTTGCACACAAAGAAAAAAATTTTCATTTTATTTAAAAACAGTTCCACGTTTATAATGCCTCCTAATTCCTGTCATCTCTAGGATCCTAGTGGTATGAGTCATGTAACAAATTTCTTTTAGGATTTATCCCACCAAAAGAAATCCCTTTCCCATAATGTCTTTTGAGGAAAATAGTATTCTTTAAGACTCAAAGCATGGGACACTTCTTATAGTTAATATACATTCTTGTAAAAAGAAACTTCCTGTTTTCATTAAAGAGTGCTGATTTTAATGGCTTTTATGAATGTGAATATTATTATTCATAATTTAAGTAACTGAATATAAACCATGGTTATCTATTACTAAGATGCAAAACTATTTAAGTGGCTTTTTAGTTAAAAGTAGATTTATTAGAAGACTGACAGATATTTAAAAGATAGAAAAATATTCATGGCTATATACCATTGTTCTTACTGACTAAATGTCAAAAATTGTGAAGGGTTTAAGATTTGACCCCTCTTTCAAGCTTACAAGTTATGACACAGTTCTGTGGAAGCTGGCAGAAGGCACAAGACTCCTGGGTCAGAGACAAAGAACTTCATGATGGCATAGCAGGCAGCATGTGCTTCATGTTCAGGTTGGTTCCTGAGTCCATGTGCACTTGCTGTTGGAACAAAGGGCCACTCACTCTGTGACTTAAAGCAATCCACTGCTATTGCCTTACAGTTCTCAAGTGCAGAAGCGCGAGATCAGTGACAGTGGGCTAGAATCAAGCTGTCATCAGGGCTGTGTTCCATGTGGAGGCTCCAGCGAAGGATCCGTTTCTTGTCTTTTTCAGCTTCCAGAGGCTGTTCACATTTTTTGGCTCATAGCCCTGTATCACTGTCACCTCTTTCCACTTCACCTCTCTGTCTCTGACCATTCTGCCTCTCTCCTATAAGACCTTTGTAATTAACATTGGATTACCCACAGTAGTCTCTCATCTCAAGATTCTTAACTTAATCACATCCACAAAGTCCTTTTCACCATGCAAGGTACTATATGCATAGGTTCTAGGGATTATGAATGGACATGTTTGGCGGGGGGAGGGCATTATCCTACTACATTCTCCTCTGTGACCCCAAAGATTCATGCAAAATATATCTGTCTCACCCCCAACATCCTCTAAAATCTCAATAATTACATCATCAAATCAAAGTCCAATATTTAGTCGATATAGTGTCAGCTCAAGGGTCCCAAATATCATCATCTTATTCATCTAAATCAGGTATGGCTGAGACCCTGAGTAGGATTCCAAGACATGAAGACAGCCTAAATGTCCATCAACAGAGGAATGGATAAAGCAGATGTGGTATACTCACACACACACATATGCACACAATGGAATATTACTCAGCCATAAAAAATAATGAAATAATGCCATTTGTAGCAACATGGATGGACCTGGAGATTGTCATACTGAGTGAAGTAAGTCAGAAAAGGACAGATATCATGTGACATTGCTTATATGTTGATTCTTAAAAGATGATTCAAACGAACTTATCTCAAAACAGAAATATATTCACAGACTTAGGAAACAAACTTATGATTACCAAATGGGAAAGATGGGGAGAGAGATGAATTAGAGTTTGGGATTAACATACACACATTACTATATATAAAATAGATAATCAACAAGGACCTACTGTGTAGCACAGGGAACTTTACTCGATATTCTGTAATGACCATTGAATTTTATATGTAAGATCTTATATATATTTTATTTATATGTTATGTTTAGTTCTTTAAAAAATTGATCTTTTTTCTTGATATCCTGATTTCTATTATGTTTTCTATGATTTACATTTAATGATTCAGTCAAACTTATTTTATGTTCTCTTTTAGATTGTTTCATAATTTCAGGCCCTGGAATAGTGATCATCCTGGCTTTGAGGATTAGCTACTTCCTCCTCATGCCAATTATTTACTTCTGTTTTTTGTCTTGTGTATTATATGCATGGATGCATGTGTTGCATAGTGTGAGCTCTTCAGCATGTATTTTTTTTTCCCCTATGGTTATCTCACACATTCTAGTTTATAAAAGTTTCCCTAGAGAACAATTTGTATTGCTTATCCTGAGGCCCCAAGTGATTTGATCAATCTGGAATTGTTAAGTTTTTGCTTGAGAATTCCTGAATCATAAAGAGAGTATATCCATTTGGATTCCACATCCACATGAAGCATGGACTTGGGAGTTTAGGTTTTTTATGGGAGACTTTGATTTTTTTTCCTGGAGACCTTGGCAGCACCGGTTGCTCCATCTTTTCCCTGTGTCTGCATGTAGAGTTCATTGAGTCTCCCTTTCAATGAAGAGGCAGCTTTTTCAATAACTTTTATGGAGGGAGTTTCCCAGGTGCTTCCCGAGTGGCTCAATGTAAAGAATCTACTGCCAATGCAGGAGACGCAGGAGACTTAAGTTCGATCCCTGGACCAGGAAGATCCCCTGGAGGAGGAAATGGCAACCCACTCCAGTATTCTTGCTCGGAAAATCCCATAGGAGGAGAAGCCTAGTGGGCTACAGTTCATAGGGTCTCAAAGGGTCAGCCACAACTGAGTGATTGGGCATGCAAATCTGGGGGGTTCTATAAAGGAAGTCTGCACATCTGGTATGAACTCCTCTTTTTATTTCTAAATGGACAGTATAGCCCTATTCACTAGGCAGATTAAAGCCTCTTTCCTCCAGGGTACTGTGGCATCAACTTACAAGTTTACTTTCCTGGTTAAGTGTCCTTTTTATTAATATATGTCACCTGCGAACTTCTCTCTCCTTCATATTTAGCTCTATATTATTTTTGTTGTATTTTATCCAGCATAACTATTAATAAGAATTTTACTTAAAAGGGATTCAAATTAGTTTAGTTCACCATGTGTGCAGAACTGAAAGCCTCAGCTCTAGAGTATGAGCTTGGTTTTTCTTAAAAGTACGTGCCAGCATGTTTCTCTGGTGAACATCTTTATGTTGTCATCTATTTACCCACAAGTTCCTCTATTTTCTTAAATATATTAATGGGAATTATTTTATGGTTTTTCTTGTTATCTCTTTACATCATCTGTGTTTGCATTAATTGTTTAATGTTTCTTATTCTCGTATTATCAATCATATAGTCTTGACACTTTTCACATCTAGAAATTTTTATTAACATGGCAGACATCATGAGTGAAAAATTCCTTGATGTGTCATATGTTATCTTCTGTGAGAGTAATTTCTCCCCTTTCTTCCTATGAGCCAGACAGAGTGAGGGGCTATCACCTTACTCCAGTTGAGGTGAGTCAGGACTGAACTGTTTTTTCTTAAAACAGCTTTGGGGTATATTTGGCAAAATAATTTTCACATATTTAAAACATACAATTTAATTCATTTGACATAAGTATATCCCCAAGAAACCGTTACCACATTCAAGACAATGAACACACCCATCACCCCCCAAAAGTTTTCTGCCCTTTTTTAATCCCTCCCTTCCCATCTCTTGCCCTGGAAACCACTGATCTGCTTTCTATCACTGTATGTTGGTTTGCATTTTCAAGATACTTGTATGAATGGATTCAAGCAGTATCTACTCTATTTTGTCTGACTGCTTTCATTCAGCATAATTATTTTGAGATTCATCCCTGATTAGTAGTTTATTATTTTTGCTGAGTAGTGTTTATTGCTGAGTAGTTTATTTTGAGTAGTGTTTGGATAGACCATAATTTGTTTATTCATTCTTATTGATGGATATTTGGGTTATTTACAATTTTGGCTACTATAAGGAAAACTGCAGTGACTATTTGGTTATAAGTCTTTCTATGGACATATGCTTTTATTTTCTAAAGCACCTAGAAGAGGAATATCTGGGTCATATCTTAGATGTTTATCTTTTTAAAGAAACTGCTTATCAGTTTTCTAAAATAATTGTTTAAATATTACTGTGAATTCCTCATAGTGTATATGAATTCTTAATGATTTACTTCATTGCCAACATTTTGCAAGGTCAGTCTTTTTAATTTTATTAATTCTAGTATGTGTGTGTAGTAGTATCTCACTGTGGTTTTTAGTTGCATTTCACTAATGACTAATAAGCCCCCCAGCTGGCTCAGATGGTAAAGAATCTAACCTGCAATGCTGGAGATTCTGGCTCAATCCCTGGGTTGGGAAGATCCCCAGGAGGAGGAAATGGCAGTCCACTCCAGTTTCTTGCCTGAAAAATCCCATTCAGCATCTTTTCATGTGCTTATTTATCCACCTGGATATCTTTGTGAGGCGTGTTTTCAAGTCTCCTCATTGTCATACTGGGGTGTTTGCTTTATTATTGAGTTTTGAGAGTTCTTTATTCATGATATAAATTCTTTTTCAGAGTGACTTCATTTCTCCTTTAAATGGATCATACTTCTGGTGTTGTAGCAAAGAAATATTTGCCAAATCCAAGTCGTAAGAGTTTAATCCTACATTTTTTTTTCTAGAAGTTTTATAGTTTTAGATTTTATATTTAGATCTGTAATCCATTTTGAGTTAATTTTTATGTACATAGAAAAGTATGGATTGAAATTCATTTTTTTTGGCATGTGGATACCTAATTGTTGCAGCATTATTTGTTGAAAAAAATCCTTTGTCCACAATTGCCTTTGCACTGATACTGAAAATCAGTTGTCCATGTATGTATTGGTTTAGTTCTGGACCATACTTCTTGATTACTGTAGGTTTAAAAAGTCTTAAAATCAGATTGTTTAAGTCCTCCAGCTTTGTTTTTCTTATTCAGAGTTGTTCTGGGTACTTGAGATCCTTTGCATCTTTATTTGAATTTAGGATAAGTTTTTAAATTCCCTTCCTTACATATGACTCTACCAAAATTTCACCCATTTCTCTGGCCATCTTCAAAGCCACTTTTTCCAAAAAAGGCTTTCCAGATCCCAGGTGAAAGGAGTTTCTTTCTTCTGTGCTCCATGCACACTTCATCATACTTTTATTGCATTTATTCATATTTGGCTACATGTATTTGTCTGATCTCCCCTGCCATGTAGTAAACCTCTCAAGATCCAGGAATCTTGACTTTGTTCTGTCTACTGAAAAACTAGTTTTATACTTTGCAGGAGTGAGTCTGACACTGAGATGTCTGTGGAAGACATCTAGCTCATTTCCTGCCTGTTGTAAAGTAATCTGACAGATTTAGAATTGTTTTTTCTATTGTTATCTCCAAGATGGCTCATTCTTTATTATTTCTATTGCTACTAATGCACTTTTAAAGAAAAATAGATAATTACTTTCTAAGTATCAAAATATGCTATATTTGACTTGTGGTGCTAGTTACATGCAGCTTAACAACTGTCTTAATAATCTACTTATTGTTCACATTCTCCCTGTTCATTGAACTTTTGAGAAAATGTTCATCCTTAAAGACATCAATGACATCTTTGGCTGCCAAGGGCAGCAGCGCCTCACCTCAGACCTACTGTGTTTCTAGTGGTTCCCTCCAGTCCTACTGTAGCCCTCCACTAGGGGAACTGCAGTTAAAAGCCTGTTATTTCTCAGGAGGAGTTTCTGTAGGAAGTATAATCATGTCCTTTTTATGGGGACGTTCAGTCTACAGATTTGGCAGCAGGGGAATATGTTTACCTTTCTTTGTAGAGCCTAAACTCTTCCGTACTTATTAGGAACATATACAATGAGGAAATTGTTTTAGCACCTAACAAATTAGCAACATAACCATATGCTTAGGAAAACTAGCTTTCCTATTACATGTGGGCATTATGTTGGTGTGACAGTGATCTTGGGTAATGTTTTCTCTGTAAGCAATGCAAGGTTTAAGACACTTAGGAAAGGCTTTTTGTTTTCTTCCTTAGTCTTTCCACATTCATTGCATCTGGTGAGATCATGTGAACCCTGTTTATTTGTAGCCCAGCACTATTTTTTGAAGGGATCACATGTTTGAAATGCTAGTAGCCAATTCATTGGAAGAAAGAAATCCTCTTAGAGTTTTGTCCTAGAGTAAAAACTTGGTTAGTGGTTAAGGAAAATTCATGTTAAAATCTTAAATAAAATGATATAAAATTTTAAAAAATGATGAACTTAGTTGATTCCATTAAACACTACAGCAGTTAAGCCTGTTTCTGCAGCAGCCTTGCAATGATTCCCTCTTGATCAGAATCCGTGAGAGTCCCCTGCAATCAGTCAATATCATCATTACCATTATGGATTTGATTCCTCTAGAAGAGTCTAGGAAAATAAATGGGTAGGGGATGTGTGTGTATATACAGTGAGAACAACGATCAGACATTTGATGTAGGCACGGCAAACAAAGGAAGTGGTGGGAACGAGATGATCAAGGAGGAAGGGGGCAAACCTGCTTGAGATCAGCAGGTTAGTATGAATGATGGGAGTGTGGCGAGCAGAATAATGTCCCTCCCTTCCCCACAAGGTAGCCAGCTGTGAAAATGTTACTGTACGTGGCAAAGGGGACTACAGATATTTTAGGGAAAAAATCCAAGAGGATTTCTATCTTCTAATAATTGCCTTTTAAACGCGTTAAAGATTAGTGCTGGGCTGCAAATAAACAGGGTTCATAGACTCACCACATGTAACAAATGTGGAAAGACTAAGGAAGAAAAAAGCAAAAATGCCATTCTTAAGTGTCTTGAGCCTTACATTGCTCACAAGAGGAATCATTACCCAAGGTGAGTGTCATAGCCACATAAAGCCTGAGTGGGATGGGAAAAGAGGATCCTGAGAGGACACAGTGGGAAGAGTAGCCTGGATTATCCTGCAGGGGGCCTAATCTAATCACCTGGGTCCTTAAAAGAGGAGAACACATCCCAACTGAGCTTAGAAGTCAGAGGGGGATGTAATCTTGGAAGAATGTCCCGAGAGGATGCAAGCATGCTGGCAGTGAAGGTGGAGGAAGTGAGGCCACAAGCCAAGGGATGTGGGTGGCCTCTGATAACCAGAAAAAGCAAGGAAATAGTCTCTCCTGGAGCCTCCAGGAGGAGCACACCCTGCTGATACCTGGATTTTAGCCAGATGAGACTTGTGTTGGACCCCTGACCTCCAGAACAGTAAGGTGCTACATACAGTAGTAACAGAAAACTAACATAGGGAGGATGTGTGTAAGAGGTGGAGACGGTCTGATGGAGAGGGAGGCTGGGGTGAGGATTCTGACATTTGCACCTAAAAAGCAACAGGGTGAAGGGGGAACACGGGGTGCTGAAGCAGAGCTGGCAGTGCTGCTTCGCAGACTGTTTGGAGTGAGGAGAACACTGCAGTAGAGAAATAGATTAAACCTCTACCAGAAAAATAAGTAAAATGGTGACTGGGCTTCTGTGGTGGTGGATATGGGAATGGAAAAAGACAGATTGATATAAGCCTTATTTTGGAGAAGTTGGCTACAGGTTTAACGACTCCACGTTGGGGAGAGTTAGTCGATGTGTAAACTGAGTATGTGTGTCCTCTCAAAATTCTCGTGCTGAAACCCTGTCTCCCATGTCAGGAGGCAGGGCCTTTGGGAGGCAGATAGGATTAAATGAGGTTCCGAGAGTGGACCCCTCAGGAGTAATGGAATCAGTGCTCTTGTAAGGGTCTCAAGAGAGCTGTGTCTCTCTACCCTCGGTCATGTGAGGACACAGTAAGTCTGCTCTCTTCAAGCAAGGAAGCACCAACACCCTGACCTCAGACTTCTCAGCCTCCAGAACTTGAGGAATATGCTCCCTGTTTAAGCTACCCAATCTATGGTAATCTATGATGTTACAGCATCCCAGGTTGACAAAGACGGTCAAGGATGCCCTAGAGTTTGGAACTGACTGGAGAATGTTGAAACCCAGGGGAGTGGGCAGCTGGTTTTAGGGAGAAAAGTAAAGGAGTTGGTTTCAAACACATTTGAGTTTTACAAGGACACTGGGTAATTCTGGCAGGAACTGGGAATAGGGGCTGGCACTCAGGAGAAAGGAACAGTAGAGATGCAGATCCAATGTCATTCTGCTGGAAGCAGCACAACTGTGCTGTGAGTATGAGAGTAGACATGATCTTTGGGGATTGATGGGAGCAAAGGGTTGGATGTAGATCAAAGTCCAAGGACAACAGAAGGTGATAAATTTACTAAGCCCCTATTATGTGTGAGGAACTTGGTTCCTATGAAGGTTCTGACCCCAAGTCAGGGGAGTAAGCACCTGCCTGATCTCATGAGTGCTCCTTGCACACGGCCAGGATGATGCGCAAAACAGGTAAGACGTGGGCATGCAAGTATCTTTACACTTCCTGCCACTGGTGGGAGAAAAGCAACCAGGATCTTCAGTCCACTCAGGCTTCCCCAATGAGGTCAACTTAACCCTTTTGTAAACAGTTCTTCTCTAATGACTTCACTTTTCCATGCCTCACAAATCCAAGTTCCTTCCAGACCTTTCTCCAAGGAGTTGCATAGGCCCTCTGCATCAGGTCTTTCTCACTGTACTATCAATACCCTATGGCGGGGACACTGGAAGGCCACAGAAAGGGTTTACGTTCAGGGCAGGCTATTTAAGACTAGCTCACTGGGTCAGACTCCTGCCGTGTTCTTGCCTCTTCACCTCTGTGCTCCAAGGAGGCTTACCTGGTACAATTACTGCCACACTCCCTTTTTTGTCTGCTTTTCCATGAAGTCTAGCCTCTTGCTACTGAATTTACTAACAACCTATTTTATTTCACTGATGGAACGTGGTGCCTCTTTCCTCCGTAGATCCCTTGATAATGGTGCTCTTCAAACTTATTTTTTACAACAGTCCTATAAAGTAGGCATTGGTGGGAAAGAGTCCTCCTATTTGCACTATTTAGGTGATTGTGATTTAAGCTTTCAACCAACCCAGACCTACTTTGCTTTCAGTTCAGTCGCTCAGTCGTGTCTGACTCTGCAATCCCATGGACTGCAGCATGCCAGGCTTCCCTGTCCATCACCAATTCCCGAAGCTTGCTCAAACTCATGTCCATTGAGTCAGTGATGCCATCCAACCATCTCATCCTCTGTTGTCCCCTTCTCCTGCCTTCAATCTTTCCCAGCATCATCTCACTCATTCCAGTGAGTCAGTTCTTCACATCAGCTGTCCAGAGTATTGGAGTTTCAGCTTCAGCATCAGTCCTTCCAATACTTTGCTTTAGAGAGAAGGAAATAGATTAGTTTGGGCTAGGAACTAATCCCTTAGCTAGCTGAACAGGTGCTGAGAAGGATTACATGTGCTTTTCATTAAAGGACCCTTCGAAAGAACTGAAAAAGGCTGTAATTAATGGGTTCAAATACTAGAGCAGAATGATCAGTAGCAGGGATTTGGCTCTAGTGGTAAAGAACCCACCTACCAATGCAGAAGACATCAGACTCGGTTTGATCCCTAGGTCGGGAAGATCCCCTGGAGGAGGGCATAGCAACCCACTCCAGTATTCTTGCCTGGAGAATCCCCATGGACATAGGAGCCTGGAGGGCTACAGTCCATAGGGTCACAGAGTCGGACACAACTCAAGTGACTTAGCATACAGCACAGGGACTAGAAAACTTTCAAACTTCACTCCTCTAACCATTTATTGCTAAAGTGAAAGAGAAAGTTGCTCAGTCACGTCCAACTCTTTGCAACCCCATGGCTTTACAGTCCATGGAATTCTCCAGGCCAGAATACTGGAGTGGGTGGCCTTTCTCTTCTCCAGGGGATCTCCCCAACCCAGGGATCGAACCCAGGTCTCCTGCATCACAGGCAATTCTTTACCAGCTGAGCCACAAGGGAAGCCCAAGAATACTGGAGTGGGTAACCTATCCCTTCTCCAGGGGATCTTCCTGACCAAGGAATCAAACTGGGCGTCTCCTGCATTGCAGGCAGATTCTTTGCCAACTGAGCTATTAGGGAAGCCCATTCACTGCTAAGGGGTTCTTCAAAGTAGGATAGCCATTGCATAACTACTAAGTGTTTAATCTCGGGTAAAATTAAAATGACTTGTTAAATAAGGTACCTGTAGACTTTGGACCTCCCCAATAGGCACCCTTCGGTTTGGCTACCATCTTCTTGGTATTTAGTCACTGATTTAGAATTTTTCCAGTCTGGAATGGAACCCTAATATTAAAGCCTGGATTTCTAAGGGTTGATGGGTACAGCTAGTTATGGAATGCTGTGGGCTCACAAGTAATAGATCTGATCGTAACCTCTCTGCTCACACAAAAGCAATGGTGTGAGCAGCAACCTTGAATCTTGAGCAGAATCTTGAACTTTGCCCTTCCCAGGGCTGGCAAGCCTGTGGATGCAGGTGTCTTATGACATCGTGAGGGGACAGAACTGGTGGAAGGGGACTGATAGTCTCTGGAGTTTGAATTTTCATAAAAGCCTTTCTGCCTTTCTTTTTTTCAAGATGGTCTAAACGTGTTGATCTGTGTTCTCATCCTAGACTCTCAGTGCAAAAACGAAGGGCCGAGATACGGTCTCTGAGGTTTCTGGCTGTAACTAGCAGTTCTGATAGTGGATATGGACCTTTACTCTGTAAATGGAATCGAAGCTGTGTCACGTGTGTGGCTTATTCCAAAATATGGAGTCCTCATAAAAGCAGGGTGCACCTTCTCGGGAACTGATCATCTGTTTGATGTCTGTACTATCTGTGTTTCAGACTCAGCCGTGCTTGAGCTTAGAATGGATGGCCCATGGAGGGTCAGTCAAAAAGACAAAGGGAAGGTACAGTTATAAATGAATAGGTTTGCAGATAAAAAGTATACAAAACACACTGAAATAATAACCAAAATAGTTTATAACTTACAACTCTTTCACATAAAAAAATAGCAAACTATAATTAATGCTTTCTACCCTTAGGAAAAGGACATTAAAAATGCTGGACATTAATACACACATTAATTGTATTCCTTAATTTGATTTCCACATTTCACATTTACTACCTATAAGTTTACCAAGTTCTACTTCACATGTCCTTTATAAAGTACTTCACTTTGTAATGATTATTCTAGAACTCCACTTGCTGGCATGTGGTTATTGAGCACTTAGAATGTGGCTGGTTCAAACTGAGATGTGCTGTAAATGAAAACTTACCTGATTTTGGAAACTTGGGATGAAAAAGAGAATGTAAAATCCCAATTTTTATATTATTTTAGATATATCACATAAATTACCAAAATTAATTTCTTTTTACCTTTTTTAATGTGGCTATAAAAATTTTTAAATGACACGTGGCTCATAGGACCCTCCTACTGGACAACAGTGAGCCAGAACAGCTGAAAACAAAGCAGCCACCAGGGGTAGCCCCAGCGACAGCTCTCACTCGCCAGTATCTCACGTGCCTATTATCTGCTTTTGGAAACGCTACTGTGAAGTAAGAGAATAATCTGGCTACTTTTAATTATTTTATAATCTGGCATGCTTTTAACTTCTTCAGTGAACATATATTTACTTCTTAAATAAAGTAAAAATGTTGCATTCTGTTTAGAGTTACAAAAGAGGGACTGGCATTTGAGACACACAGCATAAACAAAACTGAATAAATCAAATTCCCCTATTAGTTGTGATGTATACCTTTCACCTTGCATCAGGTGCAAAATGAGGCACCTAGAGGTGGAAATCTGGGAAAACACGAGAGTTCACTATCTACCTACTTGTCAGAATGAACATGAAGCACTATTACACCAGTGACTGTCTGAGCCACAGTGCTCACACTGCCCCCCGTTTCTGTGAGAAAGAGGAGCTGTTCTTCTGGGCAAGAATTAAAAATACACACCTAGTCAATAATGGCCAAATACCTGCAATTTTGTTGTCTTCCCATATCTAGTGTGTAAGTGAGGCCTTTTGCAATAAATAATACCAGTTCTAATCATCTGCCATAAAGGGACTGTCTAAATTATTTAAAATGTTGATAACTTTTTCCAGTAAAATACACCATTAATGCTGCTTTTATTTTCCCCTAGCTGGTAAAATATAATTTATTTTGAAATGTTGTTCTTATGTTCCAGCAACATACTGGATCACTTTTTTCAAAAGCCTCCTTCTGACAGGGACCCCAACCATCTGCAGGCCTCTCTGTGAGGTCGAGTGACATGTGAGTTTCTACTAATACTCTGGTGCGTTCACTTCTGCCAGAGCGGCTGGCACAACCACGCCCTGCCGGTGCAGCTCTCGGAGAACGTCCAAGATCGAGTCTAACTCCGTTCGGAACTTGTCCAGCTCCCGATTCTTCAGCTGTGCAAGTCTTCTCCATTTCTCAATTTCTTTGTTTTGCTCAGTTTCTACTACCTGGTGTGTCTGCTGTATTATCTGCAAATTAAAAATACCACATTACTGTTAAGAGTTTATATGAGCCTCTAACAGCTTCTAGGAGCTCAACTGGGTCAATGCTGACAAGGGTAACCTGGCGACCTATGTATCAGAGGGGATGGGGCAGCGGGAGAGGAACCTTACCTAACAGGCCCCATTAGGTCAGTAAAGGCTTATAAGCAAAGAGTAAGTGGGAATTTTAGTATCTAATTCTGATAGGGAGTTAAGAAGTTTAAAGTTTTTTATTTTAAGCCTCGGTTGGGGCAGGGCAGGATACCATTTAAAGCATTTAATACCTTGGAATGAATTCAAACATCCCTAAAATGCTGTTCTTAAGAACTGCACTTGAGATGCAATCAAGACAGTTTTAATGCAACATGTCACTAATGAACCATACGATGACACCTATCATGTGCCAGGCCTGGCTTCAAGTCTTATATATGTTAACATTCAATCTTGTAACATGCCAGGAGATATTCTACATATCCATCTTCATTTAACAGGTGGGGAAAAAGAGTCACAGATAAATAAAACAATTAACTTGCCCTAGATTCACACAGAGGCCACTGGAGGCAGAGTTAGAATTCACACCAATGGGCTGGCCCAGGGCCCCTCCTCTTAACTACCCATACTAGACTGCCTTCTTTATGTAGATCAGTTTTTTCCAGCTGTGAAGTAAGTACTTTGTCCAGTAACTTACAATACTGTTCTTACAATGTCATTAATAAAATACCTTACCAGAAGGGAAATGTTAATCACAGTCATTGCAAATCACACAAAGCTAGACATAAAAAAGTAACAGGTTAAGGCAACAAAACCAATAATGTTTCCAGACATTATACATGCTGAACCTCTGAAAGAAAATTTATAATTCTGCCTGGCTATCGAATAATTACTTCATAATTTATCAGTGAAATAAAAGAATTTCAGACATTGTATAAATAGGTGCTTGAGTTATGGGGAATTCAAAACACTGTATGAATTTTCAGTTCATTATTTTGAGGTCTCATATATTAAAACTTGGCATTTAACGACTTTTCAATCATATTCAGACATAATTAACATAACATTGTACAAGTTTAAGGTATACAGTTAAAAGACATTAACTCCTTGGAAGGAAAGTTATGATCAACCTAGATAGCATATTACTTTGCCAACAAAGGTCCGTTTGGTCAAGGCTATGGTTTTTCCAGTGGCCATGTATGGATGTGAGAGTTGGACTGTGAAGAAAGCTGAGTCCGAAGAATTGATGCTTTGGAACTATGGGTTGGAGAAGACTCTTGAGAGTCCCTTGGACTGCAAGGAGATCCAACCAGTCCATCCTAAAGATCAGTCCTGAGTGTTTGCTGGAAGGACTGATGTTGAAGTTGAAACTCCAATGTTTTGGCCACCTGATGCAAAGAGCTGACTCACTGGAAAAGACCCTGATGCTGGGAAAGATTGAAGGCAGGAGGAGAAGGGGATGACAGAGGATAAGATGGTTAGATGGCATCACCGACTCAATGGACATGAGTCTTGGGTAAACTCCGGGAGTTGGTGATGGACAGGGAGGCCTGGCAAGCTGCAGTCCATGGGGTCGCAAAGAGTTGGACACGACTGAGCGACTGAACTGAAGTTATGCAAAGAAATGACATGATATATGTAAATACTGTGAAATGATTACCACAATAAATTAATGTGTCACCACGTTAAGATTCAAAATTTTTTTGTGATGAAAAGATTTACTTTCTTAGCAACTTTCAAATATACAATATAAGTGTTAACTACAGTCAGCATGCAGTACATTATACACCCAGAACTTCTATTGCACTGTAAGTTTTAACCTTTGACCACCTTTATCCAATTCCCCCACATCTACACCCTGCCTCTGGGAACTACCAATCTCATCTTTAATTTTTTTTTTTTTTTTTAAAGAATACACATATCAGATCATAGTGTCTGTTTTTCTCTGTCTAACCTTCCAAAAGCCCTTAAGGATCCATCCATGTTTTTTCCAAGTGCTAGGATTTCCTATTTTTTAATGGGTGAATACCATTCCATACCATCCCATTGTGTGTGTGTGTGTATATATATATATCACATTTTCTTTACCCATTCACCCACTGATGGACATGTCTTGGCTGATGTAAATAATACTGCAAATACTGTAAATAACACTGGCTGCACCTATTTACATTGCCACCAACAGTGCACAAGAGTTCTTTTTCCTCCACATCCTTGCCAATACTTTTGCCTTTTTAATAATAGCCCTTCTCCAGATGTTGCCTTGGTAAAGAATCCACCTGCCAAGCAGGAGATGCGGGTTTGATCCCTGAGTCAAGAAGATCCCCTGGAGTAGGAAATAGCAACCCATTCCAGTATTCCTGCTGGGAAAAATTCCATGGACAGAGAGTCTGGCAGGCAACAGTCCATGGAGTCCAAAGAGTTGGACACAACCGAGCAGACAAATACACTTTTGATACGCCTCCATGTGGGTTTGACTTGCATTTCCCTCATAATTAGTGGTGTTGAGCATCTTTTCATACAGCTGTGGGGCATTTAAATACCTTGTTTGGAACAACATCTATTCAGGTCCTTTGCCCATTTTTTAATTAGTTTTTTTCTTTTTTTGCTATTGAGTTGTATGAGTCAGAGCTTGCTTTTACATCATTTTGATTCTTTCCATGGTTGTGCAGATGCTTTTTTAGTTTGATGTGGGCCCATTTGTTTATTTTGTTGTTTGTGCTTTAGGTATCACATCCAAAAAGGATCTATGACAAGACACGTATCAGTGAACTTTTACCCTGTGTTTTATTCTATGAATTTTATGGTTTCTGGTCTTTAATCCATTTAGAGTAATTTTTGTGAGTGGTGTAAGACAGGGATCTAGTTTGTCTTTTGCATGTAAATATTACATTTCCCCAGAACCATTTATAAAGAAAAGTGTCTCTTCTCCACTGGGTATTCTTGGCTCCCTTATCAAATATATATATACATGGATTTATTTCTGGGTTCTAGAGTCCATTCCATTGGGCTATGTGCTTGTTTTTAATGCCAGGACCACACTGTTTTGATTACTACAGCTTTGTAATATAGTATGAAATTAGGAAATGAAGATACCTCCTGCTTTATTGATCTCCCTTAGGATTGCTTTGACTCTGCATGGTCTTTGTGGTTCCATACAAATTTCAGAATGGTTTTTCTATCAGTATAAAAAATGCCATTGGAATCTTGACAGAGATCGCAGTGAATCTATAGATGGCTTTGGACATTTTAACAGTATCAATTCTTATAAATCATGAACACGGAATACCTTTGTCTTTAATTTTTTTCATCAATGCCTTATAGTTATCAACATATGGATCTTTTACCTCCTTGGACAGATTTATTTCCAAGTATTTTATTCTTTTTGATATTATTATAAATGGAATTATTTTATTCTTCAGATAATTTGTTGTTAGTATATAGAAACATTACTGACTTTTGTATACTGATTTTGGTATCAAAGAACTTGACTGAATTCACTGAATTCACCAGAAGTTTTTAGGTAGAGTCTTTAGGATTTTCTCTATACAAAATAATGTCATTCACAAATAGAAACAATTTTATCCTTTGCCTGACTGCTCTGGCTAAGGCTTCTAATACTATGTTGAATAAGAGTGGTGAGAATGAGCACTCTTCTCTTGCTTCTGGATCTTAGCAGAAAAGATTCCAACCTGTCATTATAGATTTTGATGTTAAATGAAAGGCAACTCACTCCAGTATTCTTGCCTGGAGAATTCCATGGACAGAGGAGCCTGGTGGGCTATAGTCCTTGGGGTCACAAAGAGTTGGACAGACTGAGAGACGAACGCATACACATGTGGTCCTGTTACATGTGGCCTTTATCATGTTGAGGTACGTTATTTTTATACCTAATTTGTTGAGTTTTTATCAAGAATGGGCGTTCGTGTTAAAGGTTTTTTCCTACATTGATTGAAATGTGTGCGTGTGTGTGCTTAGTTATGTCCCGTGGACTACAGCCCACCAGGCTCCTCTGCCCATGAAATTCTCCAGGCAAGAATACTGGAGTGGGGTGCCATGTTTCCTCCTCCAGGGGATCTTTTCACCCAGGGATTGACCCTGTGTCTCTTGTGTCTCCTGCATTGGCAGGAAGATTCTTCACCATGAGTGCCACCTTGGAAGCCCTGCTTATGATGATTTGTATCTTCAGTCAGAGTCTGAAATAGTATGTGTATTTGTATAAATGAACCACTTTGCCGTACACCAGAAACTGACACACTGTAAATCAACTACTCCACCAGAAAAAAAACCCAACAGAACAATGAAGTCAAAAGATTGTTCTAGCACCACACAGTGAAACCTTTGCATTTTCTAGTGGTGACATGTTTCCTAGATTAACAGTAGAGATGTTTGTAAGAAGCTACATGGTAGTGTATTTTTTAGGTCTTGTGTTTTTTTTTCCCCCCAGAACTGAAATTATGGAAGAAATTTAGTATTTTTAGTCAGGTGTGAAAGGGACCTTTTAAAACTATGGCTTTCCTTGCTATTTGGAAGCTGCTCTCAATTCTGAGGTTATAATTGTATTGGAGTACTTGATCTACAATGTTGTGTTAGTTTCAGGTGGACTGCAAAGTGATTCACTTATACATATACAAATATTCCTTCTTTTTCAGATTTTTTCCTATATAGGTTACTACAGAATACTGAGCAGAATTCTCTGTGCTATACAGTAGGTCCCTATTGGTTATATATTTTACGTGTAGTGGTGTCTATACGGTAATCCCAAACTCCTAATTTATCCCTCCCTTACATCACATTTCCCCTTTGATAACCATAAGTTTTTGAAAGTCTGTTTTGTAAATACATTCACTTGTGCCATATTTTTTAGATTCCACATAAAAGCAATATTGTAAGATAGCCTTCTCTGACTTGCTTCACTTAGTATGGTCATCTCTAGGACATCCATGTTGCTGCAAATGGCATTATTTTGTTCTTTCTATGGCTGAGTAATATTCCATTGTATATATGTACTATATCTTTTTATCCATTCCTCTGTTGATGGACATTTAGGTTGCTTCCATATTTGGCTACTGTAAATAGTGCTGCAATGAACACAGGGTGCATGTATCTTTTCAATTATGGTTTTCTCCAGATACATGCCCAGGAGTGGGATTGCTGGGTCATAAGGTAGTTCTATTTTTAGTTTTTTAAGGAACCTCCATACTGTTCTCCATAGTGGTTGTACCAATTTACATTTCCACCAACAGTACATGAGAGTCGCCTTTCCAGCACTCACCGTTTGTACACTTTCTCATGATGGCCATTCTGGTACGAGGCGCTATCTCACTGTACATTTGATTTGCATTTCTTTGGTAGTTAGTGATCTTGAGCATCTTTTCTTTCCTTTTTGGCCATCTGTATATGTTCTTTGAAGAAGTATCTATTTAGATATTCTGCCAGTGTTTGACTGTTTTGCTTTTTTGATAATAGAGCTGTATGAGCTATTAATCCTGTGTTGGTCACTTCCTTTGCAAATATTTTCTCATGTTCTGTGGACTGCCCTTTTCTTTGTTTACGGCCTCCTTTGCTGTACAAGAGCTTTTAAGTTTAGTGAGGTCCTGTTTCTATTTCCATTATTCTAGGAGATGAATGAAAAAAGACATTGCTGCAATTTATGTCAGTGTTCTGCCCATGTCCTCTTCTAAGACATTTATCATATCTAATCTTACATTTAGGTCTTTATCCATTTCATTTTTGTATATGATGTTAGAAAATGTTCAAATTTCATTTTTTTTTAAACTGAAGGATAATTGCTTTATAATGTAATGTGTTGGTTCTGCTGTACTATGTATGTGTGTATTTACATATATATACATACATATATACATACATATACACACATGTATACATACATACATATATACATGTATATACATGCATATAAAAGCCCCTCCCTCGTGGGCCTCCCTCCCATTCCCCACCAGTCCCACCTAGGCTGTTGCAGAGCACCAGGCTGAGTTTCCTGTGTTATGCTGCGGCTTCCCACTAGCTAGCTATTTTACACATGGCAGTGAGTATACACATCAGTGCTACTTTCTTCATTTGTCCCACCGTCTCCGTCCCCTGCTGTGCCTACAAGTTTGTTCTTTGCGTCTATGTCTCCATTCCTTCCCTACAGGGAGGTTCATCAGTACCATTTCCTAAGTTTCACATAGAGGCACTAATACACAATATTTGCTTTTCTCTTTTTGACTTACTTCATTCTGTATGTCTTCCCTGATAGTTCAGTTGGTAAAAAACCTGCCTGCAACTGCGGTTTGATTCCTGGGTTGGGAAGATCTGCTGGAGAAGGGATAGGCTACCCACTCCAGTATTCTTGGGCTTCCCTTGTGGCTCAGCTGGTAAAGAATCCACCTGCAATGCAGGAGACCTGGGTTCGATCCCTGGGTTGGGAAGATCCCCTGGAAAAGGGAAAGGCTACCCACTCCAGTATTCTGGCCTGGAGAATTCCATGGACTGTATAGTCCACAGGGTCACAAAGAGTCAGACACAACTGAGCAACTTTCACTCTGCTTAAGAGGCTCTACATTCACCATTTCAGATCAACTGACTCACACTTGTTCTTTTTATGGCCGAGTAATATTCAATTGTATATATATACTACAACTTCTTTATCCATTCATCAAAGGCCATCTAGTTGCTTCCACATCCTTGCTATTGTAAATAGTGCTGCAATGAACACTGGGGTGAATGTGTTCTTTCAAACCATGGTTTTTCCCCAGATATATACCCAGGAGTGGGATTGCCGATCATACAGTAGCTTTATTCCTAGCTTTTCACAGCATCTCCATACTGTTCTCCATAGTGGCTGTACCAATTTGCATTCCTACCAGCTGTGCAGGAGGGCTCACTTTTCTTCACATCCTCTCCAGCATTGTTTGTAGATTTTTTGATGATGGCCATTCTGACTGGCGTGAGGTGATATCTCACTGCAGTTTTGATTTGCATTTCTCTGATAATGAGCAATGTTTCATGTTTACTGGCTATCTGCATGTCTTCTTTGGAGAAATGTCTATTTAGGCCTTTTCAGGCATCTGTCCCTGCACTGGGCCTTTGGGTGGGCGGTCTTTGTGTGCAAGCCCATTAAAACTATTTCTCAAGTTTGCTATAGCCGTGTGCGTCTCGTGGACACAAGCCTCGTTAGCTTTCAAAGTTGGACTTTTGCCAGGGCTCATCTCTCAGGTTCAGGAATTAAAAGTTGGAGTGTCCAATGGGGTTCAAACCCTTTTTCCTTCAGGGAGAAGCTTGGGTTTTCAGTTCCCTATTGAATGTGAATCACTGTGCTAGGGGAGAGGTTTATGGTGAGATTGTGTCTTATCCTTTCCTACCTACTTTGATGTGGTTTTCTTTTTTCTCATTTATCCAATGTGTAGGAGGTGCTCAGTTATTTTGGGGGTTCTGTCCTGAAAAAATCATTCTGTATGCTGTAGATCAGTGTGCCCAGCGGAGGAGGTGAGTTCAGGGTCTTTTTACATTGCCCACTTGAACTAGAACCTGTCTCTGACCTTTGAAAACTTAATTATAATGTGTTTTAGTGTAGCCCTTCATGGGTTAAACCTATCTTCCCTGGTATCTCAGCAGGTAAAGAATCCACCTGCAAAGCAGGAATCTATGTCCATATCTCTCCCGAGGAGTTTTAGCCATTATTGCCTTTAATAAACTTTCTGTCCCTTTTTCCTTGACTTATCCTTCTGGGATTTCCATAGTGGGGATAATGTTTTTTTCTGATGGTGTCCCATAAATTCCACAGGGTTTCTTCACTTTTTCATTCTTCTGGCTTCTCTGACTGGATAATTGCAAATGACCTGTTTTCTGGCTTACTGATTCTTCTGGACGGTCAAGTCTGCTGCTGCAGTTGTCTACTGAATTCTCCAGTTCTATGATCTTCTTTTTTCTTTTAATGGTTTATATTTCTTTGCTGAATTTATCTTGGTCATGTCTGTTTTCTGATTTCCATACAGTTGTCTTTCTGTGTCTTTTTGTAGTTAACTTAAAAAGGACTTTTATGAATTCTGTTAGGACAGTTCACACATCTCCATTTTGTTATAAGCAGTATTGGAGCTTTGTTAGTTTCCTTTGATAGTATTATATTTAACTGATTTTCATGGTCTTTGATTTTTGTGTTGCTATCTGTGCATTTGAGTAAATGGACTCCTTTTCTAGACTTTATATGTTGGCATTGGCAGAGACAGTCTGTTGTCTATTAGCTCAGCTTGGGGTTTTGGACAGGTCAGCTGGTAGTGTCCTTGGGCAGGTGGAACTTGCTATCAGGGTCTCTTTTTTGGGTAAGGATACTGCCTGAGCTCTCAGGTCAAGAGGCTGCTGCTGGCTGGGACTGGATAGGACTGGAAGCCAAGTGTGTCTAAGAGGATGAGTTCTGCAGTTGCCGAGATTTTCTGGTCATGCTTTTTTTTCAAACTCTATTGAGTACTACACTTAGCAGTAGATGGTGCCATGAATTATTGGGGTGGCAGAAAAAGTCCAAGATGGGATCGACTTTTTGGGGACCTAAATCAGGCAGAATTGTGACTGAGCTTCCACATTAGATAAGACTACTAAGCCAGTGGCTTAGCTTTGCAGATAGACAGTGCTGCTGCTGTCTAGGCTCTCCGGGCTCAAGTGCCATTATAAGTGAGGTTGTAGGATGGGCTACACAGCTTCTAGGCACCTGGTTAGGTTTCCTTGCTTGGGGAGCTGGAAGCTGTATTCAGCATTAGATGGGGATATGAATTAGCTTCCCTACACAGGCAGGTGGTGGAAAAGGTTCCAAGGCTGGCAAGGCTCATTGTCTGGGGTATTGCATCAGGCAGAGCTGTACCCGGATATCCCTGGCCATACAGGGTCAGCAAATGTGAACAGCCACTGGCTGGTGTCTCCTTGGGCACTACTCTGAGCAGGAACTTGGTCTACCACGAGTCAAGTGCTGGTTACTGTAAATCCTGTCCCCCTTTTCTGTTTCATCCCCAATGGTCAAGCCCTACAGATTACCCCTGAAATACCCGTGAAGGAAAACTCGAATGGGTCTCCTAGGAAGCAACCCACAATGGTGGGAGAGCTGGATGTTCACCTTGGATTCTGTTCTAGGGGAGGAAAAATGTTATCAGTTTGATTGTTCCTCTTACACTTCTAATGTGGTCCTTCTTGGTCTCTCTGATGTAAAAGCGTGCTTCACTTCACCTGTGTTCCCAGACTTTCAAACTGTGTCTTATTTATAGATACTTGCTAGGTGGTCTTCTTCTAAGGGATCCTGAAGTCAGGAATGAACCATTTCACCATTTTGATGATGTCCTGATTTTTTACCATGCTATACATCAAACTGATATCTATCACCTTTCTATAAATCAAGGATGTCCTAAAAACCCTACTATATTTTTGCTTAAGCAAGTGAAATAAATTTTATAAGCCATATTGAAATAATATATAGAGAACTTATATATATGTTTATATATCACATTTGTTTATAATAAGACTACAAAATATGTCCTAAGGCTATAATATAGTATGTGCTTATAACAAGTAAGAAAGTTAATGTTAAACATATTTATCAACAACTTAAAACCATTTTTTACAACAGGAATTATATAATATGGGTAGGTTCTGGTAATATGGTGACACATGATGATGCCTTATTTCTACTATGACTGGTGGTTTCTTAGACTACAATGTTTTTAAGAGAAGTGCACAAAAAAAAAAGCCTAAGAAATCAAGTACATTAATCTCTTTGTGTTCCATTTCACATTTATTAGTTTCTGTATGATAAAGAGCTAGAATCTTGGTATGATTAAGTAGAGCTAGGGTTTCTCTGTGGAACTTGGGCTATCCATAAAGCTTTGCATGTTATATAATTGTTGTTTTCAAAGAGTATATAAATTTACATACTGTTTGTATGTGACCCACCGTCTCGTTCATATGTTAAAGCTCCAATACACAGTTTTGCTGTATTTGGAGTAAGAAACTAATTCAGGTTAAATGAAGTTACAAGGGTGGAGCCCTAGTCAGACTGGATTAGTGTCCTCATAAAAAGAGGTATCTATTCGCACTTCCCCACCCCACAGAGCACACCCTGAGGAAAGGTCATCTACAAGCCAGAAGGAGCTCCCACAGAAACCGAATCAGCTGGAAGCTTGATTTGTTATTTGTTATTTGTAGTAATCATAATGTTAACAGCGCTAGGCAAATGATATTTTAAATGATCACATTTCAATATAAGCCTGTACCTTACTAACATTTATTAAAATGACTTAAATATGTACATGTTTTCCAAGAGTCCTATTCCCAGGGTAAAATGCCTATCTTTTAGGCATCCATCAATAATTAAGAACATAATACAAAAGTTGTTTCTCTATTTTTCTAGATATAAGGTAAACCAATCTTCAAGTATTTGAGAATTAGTCTTATTTTCTCTTAAAAGCTATACACTTATCTAGAATAAAATCAATATATAATGAAAACACTCTGAAAGAAGTAATCTGTTAGGGATGACAAAAACACAGTAAACTGGAGGACTTAAACGTGAAGACCTGCACAAACGTGTAATATAATTCACTAACTTACCAACTGCACAAATGTGTAATATAATTCACTAATTTACCAACTGCACAAATGTGTAATATAATTCACTAACTTACCTGCTGCAGCTCCTGTTCTCTCTGCTCATGTCTCATTTCCATCTGTCTGATTTTCTTTTCTAAGACCATGAAATGTTTCATCTCCGGTGTATGATTTTCTTTGGCTTCTCTTAATTCTTCCAAGAGTTTTGTAATCTGAAGTTGAGATATGAAATAAATGGGAAATTATAAGGAAATAATTCATTTTTCACTGGCAATCATTAGAAGAACATTCACTGTATATTCTTTGTATAAAATTTCTTTAGACCAGAGACTTCTTGTTAACATCAAAGGTATCTGGAGTTGTTAAGAGTAATAGCTTTCACTTCTTCAGTCCAGAAAGTAAAGACTCATCCTAGCTCTGAACTGACCTCACATTTGAAAAGGTTCCAGATGAGTGGACCAACTTCTCTCTCCCAGGTATGCAGGCTGGCTGTAGTGCCCAAAATTAAGTTTGGCACTTTCTTTGATGTATTCAGCCTTGCTACAAAGTATATGTTAATAGTGTGACTACTTTTTGGATTAAATAATACATTTAAAACACACAGAGGATTCAATAAATATGAACCCTTTTTTGTCACTCCCTGTAATTCTATTTGTAATTCTCTTTCCAGTTCTTATCATCTTATAACTTATAATAATTCATTCCACATGTGACATACACATATAAAACAGAGATGAGTAAGCACTGAACTCTTTTTGTGCTGGTTGTGTCTTAGGTTCCAGAGTGCACGGTCCCTGTCCTCACAGAGAGGACAGTCTAGCATAGTACCTCCTTTTTCATGTCATGGCCCAGAGAAAAAAATGGTAAAATTTTTGTGGCACCAGGGAGTGAAATGGAGGTGATATGAGGGATCTCTATATTGGACTTCATAAAACAATTAGTAGCACTCGTTATACCATATAATTATGATAACCTGCAAACTGTTATCAAAAGGCAAAATAATTAACAAACAAATGAAAATGGATAAAGTTAACAGTCATGTTTTACAAGGAACCACCTAGTACCTAAAAACACCAATAATACTTAAAAAAAAAAAAAAGAACCAATATGCTCTTCTGAAGTTAGTTTAAAAAATGTGAAAATATAAGCAAATTAAATCAGTGGCAAATCTAAACAGTTTAAATGCAGGACATCCTGTATATCATCAGTGACCAAATAAATAAACAGACGTTAATGGGGATGACTTACAGAAAGATTGGGGAGATGCTGTACATACCATGCCGTGGTGATGAGTGGTGGGCAAAAAAATCATGTCTGAAAACAAAATTGTAAAAAACAAACCCCTACAAACAAAAAACTACCCCCAAAACAAAACCAGCAATGATTATTGAACTAAGACAGTTGTCAGAAGCACTGTCATACATGTATTAGTCAAATATCACTTCATCCTCTACAAACATTTTAATGATTGAAAAATGACTGAGTTTGTTTTCAGATCACCTTTCCAGTCACCATCATCTTGTGACCACAGGTGACCCATTCTGGGTACACCAGGAGCGTTCTAGTCTAGAGGAAGGAGCAAGTTGAGTAGATGACAATTCTAACATGATATGCTGCGGTGGAGAGTTGCGTGCATAGTAAGGTGGTGAGTGAGGGGCTCGTAACCTGAAGGAGAGGTGGCCGCAGGATTCTCAGCCGGAGGCAGCTGTGTCTGAGTCTTAAAGGATAAGCAGTAATGAGTTATGGCAGTATCGTGGGCTAGGTGTTATGCTAAGGACAAATGTTAACTCAGTTGATCTTCTTTATCAAAACTTGTATTTGTTTATGGTCTCACTACCAAACAAAGCATAAGCTCCACGAGAACTGGGATTTTGTCTTTGTCCTTAAGTTTTCCTAGCTCCTACAGCTGTGCATAGCAGACAGCAGGTGCTTAGCATCACCCGTGAATCATTCAATGGAGTCACTTTTCAAAGATTAAACATCCATTCGTAAATTACATAAATTCAGAGATTTGGTTCTAGACAAAGAGTAAAGATAACGTTCCCTCATTTGTACCTCTTAAGAAGCACCTTTAAGAGTATAATTAAAGTCCTTAAAAAAAATTCTTTTATTTTAGTGAATATGTCCATTGGAGGCAATTGGATACATAAGGAAAGATGCATGATCAAAAGTGTTTCCGGCTTTAAAAAACACACACCACACACAGAAATCTCAATATCGCTGGGACCAAACAACATCCAAAATGTATATATTGTCTAAAGTTCTTAGCAAATGGATATGATAAATAATCCAAACACCTCAAAAAAAAAGAAAGGTGTGAGGTTAAAAAAAATGCTTCCTGCGACTTGAATACTATAGAAAAACCTGGCAACAACCTGAATGTCCAATGATAGGGGACTGGTAAATAGTAAAATAACCTTGAACCTGGAGCTAGAGGCCCTGAGTCCTATGCTGGTACTTTGGCTATGGCCTGGTAACAGGTTACTTTAGCCACCTAATGAGAGAACCAACTCATTGGAAAAGACCCTGATGCTGGGAAAGACTGAGGGCAAAAGGAGAAGGGGGCCACAGAGGATGAGACGGGTGGAGGGCATCACTGACTCAGTGGATGTGACCTTGAGCAAGCTGCGGGAGACAGTGAAGGACAGGGAGGCCTGGTGTGCTGCTGAATGTGCGGCACCAAGAGTCTGCCGTGACTGAGGGACTGAACCAGCACCTCAGGTCAGTTATTTCATTTTTCTCACCGTCAGTTTCTTTGTATATAAAGTAGGAATAATCGTACCTACTCTTTTGGGTTACTGTGAGAACCACACAGAACACTTAACACAGTGCCTAGTATACAGGAAACCCCTAATAAACAGTAACTATCATTATTACGATTTTGACTCCTATTATAAAGTGTAGGTTTAAGTAAATACTTAGCCATACAGTGATCATAAGCCACCCCTGGTACTGTGGATACAGGCTAGGAAATAGCTTCACTTAGGTATGGAAATCAAACCCCAAATCCCGCCCAACTGTGTTTAGTCAATGGCATCCCTCTTGCCCCAACTTCAGAGCTCAGGCATTGGCCCTGCCCAAAAATACACCCTGAAAGCAAGACCCACACAGCCAAGGACATGACCAGCAGGCACACCCAGAAACCCAAGCTGAGCTGACCAGTGAAGAACCATCTCTGCCAGAGAAAACCTGACTCAAATGCACAGATAATCAATGAGGGAGTCAAGGATCACAAAAAAATCAGGGTAAATATGACACCATCAAAGGAACCTAAAAAGGTCCTTTGAACTATGTTGAAAAAATTGAAATTACTCAGTTTTTTCTTATGGCTCTACAAAACTGCTTTAAAAACAAGCAGTCAGGAATAGGATGGGGAGACCACTTTCTCCCCCACAAATTCATCAAAAGAACATTTGAACGCAGAGCAAACTACATAAAACAACCTCTGATCTCTAGCAGGGGACATCAGGCACCCAGAAAAGCAGCCCATTGTCTTCAAAAGGAGGTAGGACAAAATGTAAAAGATAAATAGAGAGACAAAAGAGCTAGGGACTTAGATCCATCCAGGAAGGGAGACTTTTAATAGAGGAAGTTTCCAAACAACAGGAAACCCTCTCACTGGCGGGTCTGGGGGAAGTTTTCGAATCTCGGAGGGCATCCTAACTGGGAGGAAAAATAAATAAAACCCACAGATTACATGCCCCAAAGCAACTCCCAGCAGAAAAGCACCCCAGATGCTCGCATCAGCCACCAGCAAGTGGGGGCTGAATGGAGAGGAGCAGGTGGCACTGCTTAGGGGAGGGAGGGAGGGAGGGAGAGAGGGGGAGAGAGAGAGAGAATTAACCTGCGAAAAGCCCTAACCTAAGGCACAGCCGGCCCGTTCCAGAACAAAAGAACTGAGCAATACCAGAGAAGAGCTAGCCGGCTGTGGACTGGCCCATCCTCTGCCGGAGGCAGGAGGCGGGCGCCCGGGACAAACGCAGCCCCAGAGATGGCATCCCCTACCAAACTGCAAACAGGCTTCCAGTTTCTAACCAAAGACTTCCTGAGATTCTGGATGGCTGACATCCGCTGGGAGGGTCGCAGCCAGAGATCAGCTCCCCAGAAGAGACACAAGGCGCACCGGACCAGTGCACCCGGAAACTGAGGCTGGGACGGGGAGGGGAGAAGTCGTGCTGCACCTGAAGAGAGTGCGCTCGTCAAGCTCCTGGCTTCCTGAGCTGCTCAGGTGGAGAAGGCACAAAACTTAGGCCCAACCGAGTCTGCACCTTTGTGGAGTACCCGAAAACCTGAACCTGAGCGGCTTAGGCCTGGGAAGTGCACGCAACTCAGGGCCCGCTCCCTGGAGAGCAGCCTGGAGCCTGAGCAGTGTAGACGGGGAAAGCACACACCCGTGAGCGGGGCAAACCCAGTGTGGCCAGAACACTGCGAGTGCTCCCCACACAGGCCAGTGACATTTGTCTGCAGCGCCCCTCCCTCCCCGCAGCACGACTGAACAAGCGAACCTAAACAAGAGACCACCTCCGCCCGCTTGTGTCAGGGCGGAAATTAGACACTGAAGAGACCTGCAAACAGAAGCCAAATAAACAAAGGGAACTGCTTCAGAAGTGACCGCTGCAACAGATTAAAATCCCTGTAGGTAACACCGACTACACCGGAAGGGGCCTATAGATATCGAGAAGTGTAAGCTGGAACAAGGAGCTATCTGAAACTGAACCAAACCCACACTGCCCGCAACAGCTCCAGAGAAATTCCTAGATATATTTTTACTATTATTTTTTTTAATTTAAAAAAAAATTTTTTTTCTTTTTTTTTAAAGTCCTCTATTACTCCTATATTACTCCTTAATTTTCATTTTTATAACCCACTATAACCTTGCAGAAAAAAAAAGGACCCTATTTTTAAAGCAAACTTCATACGTATTTCTTAAATTTTTTGTGTTTCTGTTTTTGTTTTTAATATTGTATTTTTAAGGACCTACCATCTACTCTAGATTTTTAACCTTTGTTTTCCAGTATTTGATATCAATTTTGGACATTTAAGAATCCAATCTTCAGTACCCATTTTTACTCAGGAGTGTGATTACTGGTTTGATTACTCTCTCCCCCTTTTGACTCTCCTTTTTCTCCCCCAGATCACCTCTATTTCCTCCCTCCCCCTTCTCTTCTCAATCCAATTCTGTGAATCTCTGTGGGTGTTCTGGGCTGCGGAGAACACTTAGGGAACAGAGTACTGCGTAGATCTGTCTCTCTCCTCTTGAGTCCCCCTTTTTCTCCTCCTGCTCATCTCTATCTCCTTCCTCCCTCTCCTCTTCTTCATGTAACTCTGTGAACCTCTCTGGGTGTCCCTCACTGTGGAGAATCTTTTCACCATTAACCAGGAAGTTTTATTATCAGTGTTGTATGGATGGAGAAGTTTTGAGGCTAATGGAAGAATAAGACTGAAATCCAGAGGCAGGAGGCTTAAGCCCCAAACCTGAGAACACCAGAGAACTCCTAACTACAGGGAACATTAATTAATAAGACATAATCCAAAAGCCTCCATACCTACACTGAAACCAACCACCACCTAAGAGTCAATAAGTTCCAGAGCAAGACATACCACGCAAATTCTCCAGCAATGCAGGAACATAGCCCTGAGCGTCAATATACAGGCTGCCCAAAGTCACACCAAACCCATAGACCCATCTCAAAACTCACTACTGGACACTCCATTGCACTCCAGAGAGAAGAAATCCAGTTCCACACACCAGAACACCGACGCAAGCTTCCCTAACCAGGAAACCTTGACAAGCCAATTGTCCAACCCCACCCACTGGGAGAAACCTCCACAATAAAAAGGAACCACAGACCACCAGAATACAGAAAGGCCACTCCAAACACAGCAATCTAAACAAGATGAAAAGGCAGAGAAATACTCAGCAGGTAAAGGAATGTGAAAAATGCCCACAAAGCCAAACAAAAGAAGAGGAGATAGGGAATCTACCTGAAAAAGAATTTAGAATAATGATAATAATGATCCAAAATCTTAAAAACAAAACGGAGTTACAGATAAATAGCCTGGAGACAAGGATTGAGAAGATGCAAGAAATGTTTAACAAGGACCTAGAAGAAATAAAAAAGAGTCAATTAAAAATGAATAATGCAATAAATGAGATCAAAAACACTCTGGAGGGAACCAACAGTAGAATAACAGAGGCAGAAGATAGGATAAGTGAGGTAGAAGACAAAATGGTGGAAATAAATGAAGGAGAGAGGAAAAAAGAAAAAAGAATCAAAAGAAATGAGGAAAGGCCATGAGAAAATACTCGAGGAGATAATAGCTGAAAACTTCCCCAAAATGGGAAAGGAAATAGTCACACAAGTCCAAGAAACCCAGAGAGTCCCAAACAGGATAAACCCAAGGCGAAACACCCCAAGACACGTATTAATCAAATTAACAAAGATCAAACACAAAGAACAAACATTAAAAGCAGCAAGGGAGAAACAACGAATAACACACAAAGGGGATTCCCATAAGGATAACAGCTGATCTATCAATAGAAACCCTTCAGGCCAGAAGGGAATGGCAGGCCATACTTAAAGTAATGAAAGAGAATAACCTACAACCCAGATTACTGTACCCAGCAAGGATCTCATTCACATATGAAGGAGATATCAAAAGCTTTACAGACAAGCAAAAGCTGAGAGAATTCAGCACCACCAAACCAGCTCTTCAACAAATGCTAAAGGATCTTCTCTAGACAGGAAACACAGAAAGGCTGTATAAACTCGAACCCCAAACAAAGCAAATGGCAACGGGACCATTCTTAACAATAATTACCTTAAATGTAAATGGGTTGAATGCCCCAACCAAAGGACAAAGGCTGGCTAAATGGATACAAAAACAAGACCCCTATATATGCTATCTACAAGAGACCCGCCTCAAAACAAGGGACACATACAGACTGAAAGTGAAGGGCTGGGAAAAAAATACTTCATGCAAACGGAGAACAAAAGAAAGCAGGAGTAGCAATACTCATACCAGATAAAATAGACTTTGAAATAAAGGCTGTGAAAAGAGACAAAGAAGGACACTACATAATGATCAAAGGATCAGTCCAAGAAGAAGATATAACAATTATAAATATATGCACCCAACATAGGAGCACTGCAATATGTAAGGCAAATACTATAACAATAACAATAGGGGAAACTAACAATAACACAATAATAGTGGGAGACTTTAATACCCCACTCACACATATGGATAGATCAATTAAACAGAAAATTAACAAGGAAACACAAACTTTAAATGATGCAATGGACCAGCTAGACCTAATTGATAGGACATTTCACCCCAAAACAATCAATTTCACCTTTTTCTCAAGTGCACACAGAACCTTCTCCAGAATAGATCACATCCTGGGCCATAAATCTAGTCTTGGTAAATTCAAAAAAACTGAAATCATTCCAGTCATCTTTTCTGAACCACAATGCAGTAAGATTAGATCTCAATTACAGGAAAAAAACTATTAAAAATTCAAACATATGGAGGCTAAACAACACGCTTCTGAATAACCAATAAATCATAGAAGAAATAAAAAAAGAAATCAAAATATGCATAGAAATGAATGAAAATGAAAACACAACAACCCAAAACCTATGGGACACTGTAAAAGCAGTGCGAAGGGGAAGGTTCATAGCATTACAGGCTTACCTCAAGAAACAAGAATGAAGTCAAATAAATAACCTAACTCTACACCTAAAGCAATCAGAGAAGGAAGAAATGAAGAACCCCAGGGTTAGTAAAAGGAAATAAATATTAAAAATTAGGGCAGAAATAAATGCAAAGCAAACAAAAGAGACCATAGCAAAAATCAAAAAAGCTAGAAGCTGGTTTCTTGAAAAGATAAATAAAATGGACAAACCATTAGCCAGACTCATCAAGAAACAAAGGGAGAAAAACCAAATCAACAAAATTAGAAATGTGAAAATGGAGAGATCACAACAGACAACACTGAAATACAAAGGATCATAAGAGACTACTACCAGCAGCTCTATGCCAATAAAATGGACAACTTGGAAGAAATGGACAAGTTCTTAGAAAAGTATAACTTTCCAAAACTGAACCAGAAAGAAATAGAAGATCTTAACAGACCCATCACAAGCAAGGAAATCGAAACTGTAATCAGAAATCTTCCAGGAAACAAAAGCCCAGGACCAGATGGCTTCACAGCTGAATTCTACCAAAAATCTAGAGAAGAGTTAACACCTATCTTACTCAAACTCTTCCAGAAAATTGCAGAAGGTAAACTTCCAAACTCATTCTATGAGGCCACCATCACCCATATACCAAAACCAGACAAATATGCCACAAAAAAAGAAAACTACAGGCCAATATCAAAGACGAACATAGATGCAGAAATCCTTAACAAAATTCTAGTATAAAGAATCCAACAACATATTAAAAAGATCATACATCATGACCAATACATGTGGGCTTTATCCCAGGAATGCAAGGATTCTTTAATATCCACAAATCAATCAATGTAATACACCACATTAACAAATTGAAAGAAAAAAAACATGATTATCTCAATAGATGCAGAAAAAGCCTTTGACAAAATTCAACATCCATTTATGATAAAAACTCTCCAGAAAGCAGGAAAAGAAGGAACATACCTCAACATAATAAAAGCTATATATATGACAAACCCACAGCAAACATTATCCTCAATGGTGAAAAATTGAAAGCATTTCCCCTAAAGTCAGGAACAAGACAAGGGTGCCCTCTCTCACCACTACTATTCAAAATAGTTTTGGAAGTTTTGGCCACAGATCAGAGCAGAAAAAGAAATAAAAGGAATCCAGACAGGAAAAGAAGAAGTAAAACTCTGTTTGCAGATGACATGATCCTCTACATAAAAACCCTAAAGACTCTACCAGAAAATTACTAGAGCTAATCAATGAATATAGTAAAGTTGCAGGATATAAAATTAACACACAGAAATCCCTTGCATTCCTATACACTGAGAAAACAGAAAGAGAAATTAAGGAAACAATACCATTCACCATTGCAACAAAAAGAATAAAATACTTAGGAATAAATCTACTTAAAGAAACAAAAGACCTACATATAGAAAACTATAAAACACTGATGAAAGAAATCAAAGAGGACACAAGTATATGGATAAATATACTGTGTTCATGGATTGGAAGAATCAATATTATCAAAATGACTATATTACCCAAGGCAATCTATAGATTCAGTGCAATCCCTATTAAGCTACCAATGGTATTTTTCACAGAACTAGAACAAATAATTTCACATTTGTATGGAAATACAAAAAACCTCGAATAGCCAAAGTAACCTTGAGAACAAAGAATGGAACTGGAGGAATCAACCTGCCTGACTTCAGACTCTACTACAAAGCCACAGTCATCAAGACAGTATGGTACTGGCACAAAGACAGAAATATAGATCAATGGAACAAAAATAGAAAGCCCAGAGATAAATCCACGAACCTATGGACACCTTATCTTTGACAAAGGAGGCAAGAATATACAATGGAAAAAAGACAACCTCTTTAGGAAGTGGTGCTGGGAAAACTGGTCAACCACTTGTAAAAAAGAATGAAACTAGAACACTTTCTAACACCATACACAAAAATAAACTCAAAATGGATTAAAGATCTAAATGTAAGACCAGAAACTATAAAACTCTTAGAGGAAAACATAGGCAAAACACTCTCTGACATAAATCACAGCAGGATCCTCTATGATCCACCTCCCAGAACAGTGGAAACAAAAGCAAAAATAAACAAATGGGACCTTATTAAACTTAAAAGCTTTTGCACAACAAAGGAAACTATAAGCAAGGTGAAAAGACAATCCTCAGATTGGGAGAAAATAATAGCAAATGAAGCAACAGACAAAGGATTAATCTCAAAAATATACAAGCAACTCCTGCAGCTCAATTCCAGAAAAATAAATGACCCAATCAAAAAATGGGCCAAAGATCTAAACAGACATTTCTCCAAAGAAGACATACATATGGCTAACAAACACATGAAAAGATGCTCAACATCTCTCATTATCATAGAAATGCAAATCAAAACCATAATGAGGTACCATTACACGCCAGTCAGAATGGCTGCTATCCAAAAGTCTACAAGCAATAAATGCTGGAGAGGGTGTGGAGAAAAGGGAACCCTCTTACACTGCTGGTGGGAATGCAAACTAGTACAGGTGCTATGGAGAACAGTGTGGAGATTCCTTAAAAAGCTGGAAATAGATCTGCCATATGACCCAGCAATCCCACTCCTGGGCATACACACTGAGGAAACCAGAACTGAAAGAGACATGTGCACCCCAATGTTCATCGCAGCACTGTTTATAATAGCCAGGACATGGAAGCAACCTAGATGCCCATCAGCAGATGAATGGATAAGGAAGCTGTGGTACATACACACCATGGAATATTACTCAGCCATTAAAAAGAATACATTTGAATCAGTTCTAATGAGATGGATGAAACTGGAGCCCATTATACAGAGTGAAGTAAGCCAGAAAGATAAACACCAATACAGTATACTAACACATATATATGGAATTTAGAAAGATGGTAATGATAACCCTATATGCAAGACAGAAAAAGAGACACAGATGTTTAGAACAGACTTTTGGACTTTATGGAAGAAGGCGAGGGTGGGATGATCTGAGAGAACAGCATTGAAACATGTATAGCATCAAGGGTGAAACAGATCACCAGTCCAGGTTGGATGCATGAGACAAATGCTCAGGGCTGGTGCACTGGGAAGACCCAGAGGGAAGGGATGGGGAGGGAGGTGGGAGGGGGGATCAGGATGGGGAATACATGTAAATCCATGGCTGATTCATGTCAATGTATGGCAAAAACCACTACAATATTGTGAAGTAATTAGCCTCCAACTAATAAAAAATAAAGAAAAAAAAAAAAACGGGAAGAAAACATTAAAAAAAAACAAGCAGTCAAAAAACGGAATTCACCATTTTTGATATCACACACAGTGTGCTTTCACTCGAGGCCATGGTGTAGTAAGCGTCAGCAACACATTTCTTAAACAAGCAGAGAAACCAGTCAATATAAGACACAACTCTTTTCAAGCACTGGTTAACAGCACTGCAGGACTATAATTCATGAGAGAAGGGAAACAAACAAGATAAGCTCTATGGCGACCTAGTGTGTTGGCTAAAGGCAATTTTGGAGTCATTAGAAACAGTAATCTGAATAATTCCTGGAGCTGATACAGGCTAGCAATGGTTCATATTCCCACTGGCCTGAGATGAAATGGTTCATAACACACACGCCATCAGAGAGGACCTTTACAGGGTTATCAGTGGTGGGAATAAATAAGCCATGTTAAAACAGCTATTTTAAGTACAGTCCATATCAAAAGGCGGATTGTCACTAGCTTTATTCAAGAAATGAAGTGATTTCCTTAGTCCTCTAGTTACACAGGCTTGGAAATCATGTGTTACAGCTTTTCTATTTTAAAAATATTCAGCTATTCCCAAACTAAGAATACAGGAACTTGACCAAAACTGATCTTCATTCAGCAAACATGAACATCTATTTCTTTTCACTGTTTTCCTAAAAATTTTACTTCAGGTCTGTGAGGTTCTGTACGTTTATTACTTATACAACAAAGTTTATGTATATTTTCAACAGTGAAAAGTATGCACAGTGTTCAACTATGGTCCTTGAACTCTAAGAACAAGATGTTTAAGTGGATAGTTATGTGACTGTGCAGTATTTTACATTAATCTTTCCATGATGCAATTTAGTTGTATGTTTCACTTTTATCATGTGATTTAATAAGCCCCTGAATAATAAAAAAAATGATGTATAAGCTTCAAAGAATAGAATGCACAGTTTATTTGATTTTTCACACTTTCTAGAATCAAAAGGATCTCAGAGTAATCAAAATGGTGAACTTCCAGAAAGGTCTATTTCCTGTAATGGTACTGTTCCTGATGATCCAGCAATACTGTCATAATAATTTACTTACCTTTTTCTTAACTAAATAGTGTTACTACTTATTGCAGAAATGGCCTTAATTATACAATTTTACCTCCTAAAAAATCAAAACCACCAAACCAAATCTGCCCCATTTCCCCACTCCCCAGAAAATCTTAACAAATACAAACATAAATAATTTAATTGCTATTTGAGCTTCATCTGGGGAAATAGTAATATTTTCTTGACAGGACAGTCATTTCTGAGTTATCTCCATTTGTACACTTAAATTAAAAAATTATGCAGGACTATGTGACTGAAATGGCTAAGAAGCTTACATCAGCCCAATATTTTGGTTACTTCTTACCTCTTTCTGTAGGATTTCCTCTCGAACTTGAGAAACGACAAGAGACTCTTGTTTACTCTGCAGCTCGGTGACTTGGTTTTGAAAATGTTTTAAAAGTACCTAGGAAATTATGTTAGCAGTGCTGAGTTAGTCAAGTTTTTCCATGAACATTTGAAAAATATAGGAAAGTGAACTAATGACCTTTGTATGTATTAAAAAAAATTAAAAGGATCCTATTTTAAAATTGCCTGAATCTAATAATAATGTTTTTACATATAAGAAAATTTACAATAATTTCATATCTCATATTTTGCCCATGCTCAAACTTCCACAACTGATGGATTTCTTTTTAATTAAGATGCTGTTAAATTATTATGGGTGGGAGAGGTGGTCATGAGGGAATTATTTCTTGAAGATCCCCCCTCTACCCAACTTGGTTTTTAAAATTAAAACCTACAAAAAAGATGAAGAGCACATGGAACATTCATATACTCTTCCACTTGAATTACTCACTGCTAATGTTTTGCCATATTTGCTTTCTTTTCTTTTTTCTTAGATACGTCATTTGAGAGTAAGTCGAAAGTTCTCTTTTAATCATTTTTTTTTCAATTTGTAAAAGCCACAGAAGACAGGCCACACAGCTGACACTGGTAAATGTTACAGCTGACATATATGCTATCCAAGGACGACACACGTGAGGAAATGCAGATGAGCTGTCAATACGCCCCGCCATGATTCTCAGATGAATGTGCTTCGTATTGACTAGAAGTGTGTACATGTCTCTGTTCACTACTTTATCCCCCGTGCCTGAATGGCTAGGAAACATTCTTTATTTAATGAAAAACAGGAAAGAAGAGTGACTTGTCAGTTTGGACTTGGGGTGAAGGGAGATGGTTCAACACAGGTTCAAGTGCTAAGGTCCTAATCATATTCAATTTATCCCTGAACCACCTATTACAACCTACTTAGGAGAAGGACTATTTGAGAAATATAGGGACAAAATTGCAAAAACACTTATTAAGATGTATAACAGTAAAGCTGAATAGTTAAACACATGTATGGTAAGGGTGTCAACTCCTATTTAAAAAAAAAAAAAAGCAACGATAATTTCTCATTTCTATCACCAAACTTAAGCAGTGAAGTTAAGTACTTCCAGATACTTTGGCAACCATCTTGGGGAAGAAAAATCACATCACAGTCGAAGTTTATTAAAGTCACCTACCTCCTGAGTTGCTATTTTACGATTTAGTGCAGCTACTTTGGAAGAAGAATTTTCAACTGCATTTTGGCAAAGGAGTTTCTCTACTTCCCTCTGATGAGATGCTTTGAGAGATGTGATGTGTGCTGCAGTTTCTTCCTTGAACCTTTAGAGCAAAGTAAAGAAAACCACACACAAAAGTGGTTCTTCAACCTGTAATTCAGTTAGCTTATAAACAGTATAAGAAGCCAGGAGCTTAAAGAAGCAGACGGAGAGAAGGCACCAGCATCTACTGCGCTGTGCTCGGTGCTTTAGACATTACTGCCTAGGCATTCTTACAGCCACTCCATGAGCTTGCTCTTATTTACTCAATTTTATAAAGGCAAACTTGAGTGTAGGAAAGAGTGATATATCTGGGATCCTAGGTCAGTAAACTGTAGAGCTGGGGTTTGAGCCCAGCAGAGCCAGACACCACCAGCAGCCTGGGGCACTTTGAGAGAAACAAAGGCTGTAAATGTTGTCTGGATTTAAGGTAAAGAGCTTGTTATTTTACCTTTTAAGATAAACTCATATTTACTGCCCCAATTCTTTAGATCCTCAAATGCTCTGTCTCTAGGCAACACTCACCAGCTTTCAGCCCATGCATAACTTCAGGGCTAGCTTCAGGTTTTGAGAATAAAATGATCTTTACGGTAATTCTCAGGACGTAAGGTAGTCTGAACCTAATTGGACCATTAAATGTGAGGGACTGCTCATTTGTCTCTGTGACAAAATTTATGCATTCAGCAGTTGTTCAGTAAATGGTAAAGTTATGACTAAAAAGCGGGACATTTCTTACAGATAACCATTTCCTCTCTTGTTGGAAAAATTATTTAAAAATGACACAATTTTATTGAAAGCAGACATTTAGCAATCACTGTTGATAATATGGCAATTCCCAAACTATAAACAAACATATCAGTTGCTTATCTGACTATATGAATACTTCTTCACTGA
This sequence comes from Odocoileus virginianus, assembly GCF_023699985.2. Taxonomy (NCBI): domain Eukaryota; kingdom Metazoa; phylum Chordata; class Mammalia; order Artiodactyla; family Cervidae; genus Odocoileus; species Odocoileus virginianus. The sequence continues at coordinate 1,059,326 of NW_027224341.1, read as the reverse complement.
AACAGTGTTATTAGGGTCCTAGGACAAGCATAAAAGCCTAAAGTACCCATGATATAACTGAACCATAGTAAAAAAAACAGCCAAAAGAAGAAAGGTTAGTTTTCACATCTCCGGTTCAGAGCTGTCTCAGAAACAGACTAACAACTAAAAAATTGTGTCTAGGAAAATTTACAGGAAAATCTGAATTTTAAATTATTTTTGGAGACGTCAAAAAGGTCCAGATAGTCAAAGCTATGGTTTTTCCAGTAGTCATGTATAGATGTGAGAGTTGGACCATAAAGAAGGCTGAGCGCCAAAGAACTGATGCTTTCAAACTGTGGTGCTAGAGAAGACTCTTGAGAGTCTCTTGGACAGCAAGGAAATCAAACCAGTCAATCCTAAAGGAAATCAACCCTGAATATTCATTGGAAGGATTGATGCTGAAGCTCCAATACTTTGGCCACCTGATGCGAAGAGCTGACTCATTGGAAAAGACCCTGATGCTGGGAAAGACTGAGGGCAGGAGGAGAAGGGGACGACAGAGGATGAGATGGTTGGATGGCATCATCGACTCAATGGACATGAGTTGAGCAAACTCCAGGAGATGGTGAAGGACAGGGAAGCCTGGCCTGCTGCAGTCCATGGGGTCACAAAGAGTCAGACATGACTGAGCGACTGAACAACACATTCTTTTCAACCGGCTTCATTACCACTATCATATTCAGGACAAAGAATCAAGGTTTCAATTTGGAAGTGATATAACTGCCGTGATGGCTCAATCAGACGTGGCTGCCTATCAATCAATAAGCATTTGTTAGGTGCTGCTTCTACTTCTCCCTGCACTCTGCCAGGTCCTATCTCTTCCTTCATTCAGGCAATCACTACTCATTCTGATGCTTCCAACTCTGGGCTCCTTAATTTAGTCAAGTGTGTGTGTGTGTTTATTTGTGTCCAACTCTTTGTAACCCCACGGATTACAGCTGGCCAGGCTCCTCTGTCTGTGGGATTTCCCAGGCAAGAACACTGGAATCAGTTTCTGTTCCCTTCTCCAGGGCATATCCCAACCCAGGGATCGAACCTGTATCTCCTAGAGTGGCAGGTGAATTCTCTACTATTGAGCCATCTGGGAAGCCCTAGTCAAGTGTACTGAAATTCTAATCTCTGAAGGTCATAATATTATATATTCTCAATATGTTATATAACTTCACAATTAATATGTTGCTTCACAAACATTAAATTACACATGTTTTATACACTCTAAACCTTATGTTGAACTTCATATTCAGACCTATTATTGCCTACAGTTGCAAAAGTATAATCTGACATCAGTTCTCAAGAAGCTGTAAGGTGGTGTATGACAGTGCTTTCTTGGTACATAAGTTATACAGGAGTTGGAGGTGGGAGCAGGAAATTTCTAAGCAGCTCTGGGTAATATTTTTCCTAGAAAATGAAACATGAATGAGCAAAAGGCAGGGAAGAAACTTGGCAAGTAACACAACTCTGATAGAGCAGGATTAGAATAGTGATGGGACTTGAGATGCTAGGGACAGAAATTTAGTCCTGATGTTTGAGCAAAGTTGGGAGTCACTGGAGGACAGTGACTCAGACACAGGAATACTAAAGAATATTAATGATTTTTAAGCAAGATGATCAGGGGAGAAAGAAACGAAATCAGGGAGATCAGGGTGGGCCAACTGCCTAGTAAACCAAGCGGGCCACACTAGTAAATGGAGGAAGAAAGCAAAATAAGTACTTATAAGGAAGCACCCCACAGACTGTCAATCCAAGGAATAAAGGTGGTAAAGCTGGGCCTGGAAATTGAAAAAGTATGGTCACAGACAGAGACAGGGATGCTGGAAGAGGGGATTATTTTGCATGTTAAATAGAGGAAAAAAAAATTGAAATACTACTGATTCCAAGAGGAACAATCCAACAAATTTTCAGATGTAACATCTGAACCCAGGGAATAAAATAAGTCTTGAAAAGTAAAATCTAGGAGTCAGGTTCATAGAAGCCATAAAGAATGGGTGAGTTTAGCAAAGAAGAAGGATCAGAGAATAGACAGTCAAAAGCCAAAAACTTTGTAACAAAGTCAGATTTTTGAGGCAGAAGAATGAACAGGAATCAGGAGTCACTTAAAAGCAGTAGAGGAGCTTTAGTGAGAGCTGGCAGGTCATGGAGACGAAGGGAGGAAAGCCTTTCAGGAAAGGCAGTGCAGGCGACACTGTCTCCAGTGTCCATGCAGAAAAAGCGACAGGACCGTCCTTCTCCAGAGACCAGGGCCAGCAGTGTGAGCACGGACCATGCCGAGAGGAAGTCGGGGAAACACAAGGAGAGGCGGCCTGTGGGAAACCTGGTCCGAAAGGCAGAAAGAGGCCCAGAGCTTGGTCTGATTGGGTGAGAAAGATGTACGCCTCTGAGAAGGCTCAGAGGAGGTCTTGGAGAGTCTGAGAAAGAAAGATGCAGAAGTTCTTCAAGGCATGGACAGATGTGATCACAAGATTAATTCGAAGAGTTTGGAAAAGAGCACCGTTTCCTCTTAGGATATCAACTGATTTTAACAAGAGCTGTTTTCTGACAGCCATCTGCCTACCACAACCATAAATCTGTAGAGATGGGTCAGCTTACTAACACCATTTGGATATCTGCAGAGACACAAGACTGGGCAGGAAGGATGGGGTTCACAAGAAGATCCCAGTTCACCAGATTCTCGGCTTGCAACAGGTAGGAGATCCAACCCTCAAACAGATCTACACTTAGCCATGTTATACAGGTTCTTAAAATCTGGTTTGTGTATTTGGTTCAGGGGGCTTCCCTGGTGGCTCAGATGGTAAAGAATCTGCCTGCAATGCGGGAGAACCAGGTTTGATCCATGGGGTTGGGGAAGATCTCCTGGAGAAGGAAATGCCACATTACACAGGTTCTTAAATTTTGGTTTGTGAATTTAGTTCAGGGTCAAACTAATTACCCAGGGGAAATACATCTTAAAATTTTTTAATTTTCTATGTCTCTACACACTGACAAATTAACTTATCTTTACCTTTTCATGGTGTTTTCAAATTGATTCACTGTAGCTTCAGATTTCATCTTCAGCTCATTCCCCTCCATAGTTAATCTTGCCACTTCATTTTTCAATCTGCAGTTTTCTTGTAAAACCTCTGAAACGTGGGAATCAGTAAAAGTATGTGGTTGGTAAAGCTTGCCCTCCAGAGTTCCGGAGGAGTCAGCATTTCCTTTGCCAGGGTGCAGACCATCTTTCTTCACCCTTTTGGCTGTCATCTCCTCTCGAGCCCTAGGGTGCTGGTTAGAGAGCATCTTTCTCCTCTCCTTCTGAAGCCGCTCCACAGTTTTGGAAAGGTCCTGTATCTCTCTCCCCTTTGCAGCCAGCTCCTCATTGAGCCTGACCAGTTTAGCTTTAGAGTGAGCCTGTTCCACCTGGAACTCTATGGACTGGAAATCTTTATCATCCTTCTCAGTCTTCTTGAGTTCCAATTCAGCATTCTGATGTTTAAGGACATCTATTTCAGCTTCAAGGTTTTTTACGGTGATTTGATGGGCTTCCTTAACATCATCCAGTTCCTTCTCCAGGGCTTTAGCCCTTGAGGAGTTGTCCTGTTGGTTCTGGGCTGCCTCCTTCAATTTGCAAGCAAGTAACTGCTCCTGTTCCTCCAGTCTCTGCTCATACTGAATCTGCAGAAAAGAATCCATGCAACAACAGACCACTGCTAAGTGCTTCATTAGTTACCGAAGCCCTGAACTCTCCCGGGCCCTGCCTTTTCCTTCATTCAGGGGCCCACCATATATTCTGATGCCTCCAAGGCCATGCTCCATGAGTCAGTCAAGTGTGTTGAAGTCCTAATCTTTGATAGGCATTCCATTCCATATTCTCAATTTATGTTATATAATTTCATAATGCTGTATGTTGTTTCACAACATTAAATTACACGTTTTTGTATACTAAAACTTATTTTAAGTCTCACCATTACTGTGTACCCCTCTCTATGCAAACTGACAAACTATTCTCCCTGAGGATAAATAGAGAAAGCAGTTGGGGATACTGACGTCTATAAGAAATAGCACATTTTCAACGGCTTAACATCAATTTAGAAATTTCATTGAAGTCAGACTGGAATTTGCACACTGGAGCTAAATTAACAAACATAACCTAACAGTCCAGGCCAAGGAGGGAGGAGGGTTTCGCTCATTCATTCAATGAGCATTTATTGAGTTACAACTGCCAGTACTGCATCAGACCCTACAGATAAATCCAGTTCCTGGGTTCCAACAGTTCACAGCCTGGTGAGAAGAGTGACATGGCAAGTTTCAATGTCCTGCGGTTAACGGCCTATGAACACACGGCAGAGGGGATGAGGCACCCAAGTGTGTCTGGAGGCCTTGAGGGAAGGGGAGACGATGGCAGCGAGAGAGCACATTCAAGTTCAGCCTTGAGAGGTGTGTATAAATTTGGGGATAAATGGAAACAGGGCTATTTCAGAAGAAGGAAGAGCACATGCAAAGGCAAATGAACACTTGATGTGCACTGGGAATCAGAAATGAAGAAGTGGCCAAAATACGAGCAGGGGCAAAAGTGGGATGAGAGAGGGACTAGAAAAAGGAAAAAGTTGGGAAAATTTAGACAGATCAAAACGGAGGGGTTGGAATTCATTCCTCTATTTGGTCTCTGCACTGCTCCCTACTGCCCCATCCCAAGACATCCTCTTCTGTCTCATTCTAAGACGCTCTAACTCCCATGGCGCACCTCAGAGCCCCACCTCCATGGCTAACCTGGCACTTACCTTCATTTTCTGAAACTGCTGTTCCATGGTACGAAGGCTTTTCTTTGCTTCTTCATCTCTGCCCTCCAGATCAGCTTCTAGTTTTTTTATCCTTTTTTCCATAAATTCCACTGTATTTCTATCTGCTATATCACCAGCTGCTGATGCAGCCAGTATTAAAGCTGGCAAAGAATTGGGGTATCGTCTCTTTAGAATTCCTTCCATTTCCTTAACCTAGTGAAATATTGTAGTAGGCATTTAAAGTCACAGCTATATTAAAATTAAGCAGTTTAATGTACACATTTAGATTATATTAGCCATGTTTAGATTTCAAAGAGATGTTTATATCACATCTCAAGACTAAATCAAACGTACAGTAGCACAAATTTCAAATTTTCTAATCTAGATTATCTGATTAAAAAACACTAGGAGTATAAGTCTAATTTAACTGATTAGTTTACAGAAACCCTCTTATATTTATTTGAAATAGATCTTGTGACTTCCTATTACACTCATCTAAATCTCTGCCTCACTGGTAAAACAGCAAGAAAACAATACTGATTTCATGGTGTTCATGCAATTAAGTGAGGATAAGATGACATTTATCTCAGTGAAGTGATTAGCAGAGTGGCCAGCATGTGATGAAGGCCTGATTATGGTTTTATCATGATCTGGTCTCAAAAACCACCTTTCCTAAGGCAAAATGGATTGCTCAAAATCCTGTTTCTAGACTATTAGTCCTAGTAGGTACCTAGAGGTAACACCATTTGCAAAGTTAACAGCAAGTATTTCCATTCCTGAAGACTGCTTCCACATTCATAAATGTACACAGATATGTACATTGATATGGACATAAATGTATACAGATGTCAAGTGGAATATATCCAGATACAAATACTGGTAATTTCATCTGCAAAATTTTCAGTTTTGCTTCCTCTGGTATTAAAAATCTAGATCAGATGTAAGCATATAAAGGTATATATATATATATATATATATATATATATATATATATATACATACACACATACATTCCATGTATATTAAAAAGAGACCATATTTGGCAGAAAATAACAACATTCTATAAAGCAATTATCCTTCAACTAAAAAATAAATTAAAAAAGAAACTAGTTTTTAAAAATGGATTTAACATGTCTATAATATATTCATTTAAATTTTAAGTCGTGTTTGCAATCTGATTTTGATATTTTAAAATGTATACTACATTTTTGGTGGAAAACTAATTTTTATCTTCTCTAATCTGGTTTTTTAATATTTTTATTTGGTCACTGTTATCAGTGTGGCTCTATCATACAATTTTTTTTTTAAAAATCTCACTGGAAATTAAACTACTGAATATATCATTAAATAAGAGCATGAATGAATGAACATAACCTGAAATTTTCACTATTAACATGCATACAATTAGCCCCACTTTTCCTTATGTACTTACTATTTAGAAAAAAGGATGTTTTATTCTATAATTTCAGAATACAGCTCAAAATGATTCTGAATATATTGATATACCTTGATTATAAAATATATATTAAGACTTACAATCACTAGGATAGAAACGTCTGCTCATGGAAAGAGAATAGGATTTGAAATGCACATGTAGCAAACTATACAAAATATTAATGAGTAATATTTTAGAAAGCTCTAATCCAATAAACCAATAAATTTTTAATGAAAGTGCTAGTAAAAGAGGGAGGTTACTTTTATAACATATTTCTGGTCAATATGGGTCACCATTTCAAACCTTAAGTTTGTTTTAAGCATGTTTTATTTTTTTACTCTTATACGTTTGGTTCCACAGTATTCTCTTAAAATTAAGTCGTCTAGTGCTGAAGTGGTTCCTTTGGTCTTTTGTTGCAATTCTGGATGGCTTCTTCTACATGGGCTAATCTAAGTCTTAAGCACTGGGGGGAAAAAAAGTCAAACAATCCTAGACTATAGTTATTTCAGAATATTTCTAGCTCTTCAAACCACCTCTTTCCTCTTCCTTCTGTGGCCACTGAACCAAACTACCAAATCATACCTTTTAATCTAACAGGTCCTGTAAAACTAACGAAGTTAATTTTTTGCCCAGTTTTCCTTCTTCTTCTAAAATGGGGATAATATTCAGCCCAGTGATGACCTCACAGTTTCAGGTCTGTGATGGAATAATAGCTGTACATCTAAGTGTCACAACTGTAGAATCATGTGCCCTTATGAACAGGGCTGGAAATTCTATTTTAATATTTAGTTATGAATACAAACACTATATTACAGAAGGTTGTAAAAACATAAGGAAAAAGTTTATTAGTATTTCTGCTTACAAAATAACTACTTCAATGAAAAAGAAAAAACTTGATCCTAATAAGTGTCACTATGCAGTTTTTGAAAAGTCTCCCAGCACACTGACCGTGACATGAGTATTTCTAAGTCTAAAGAGTGGCAGAGGAGCCTGGTGGGCTACGGTCCACAGGGTTGCAACGAGCTGGACACAACTGTGTGCACACACACAGTGTGAGCAAGGGCTCAAAATGAGGCCCGCTCTCTGGGAGGTGGGATGTTCGGTTTCCAGAGCATCCCACAAGATTTCCCAAGTGCTACTAACACACTCCCACCTGGAGGGTCTCCTACCCTACCTCCTCTCTCACCTATCCTTCAGGAGAAAGATCCTAGCTCTACACCCAGAGTGTCAAAGTTCTGTTTCTTTCTTCCTGGATGTCAAATAGAGTTGGGATGCAAACAACCTTCCATCAGTAGGTCTACCACCTAATGAGACACGTGGCTCTAAAAATTTCTTTATTCATAGAATCACAGATTATATAAAATGATTTTGTTTCCTGCTTTTATTGTTACTTTGAACACTGTATTCAAAGTTGAAAGCAGAAGCAGTTCTATATTAAAATGAATGAGTAACACCAAAAGCTTGCCAGTTGACTACATCATATAGGAACTTCTAAAATAAAAAACAAAAATGCACTGTATATAAAATATCTTAAAGAAAATTTACCCTGAACACATACCTGTCGCTCTAGATCCTGAATTTTTTTGGTATCAGCTGCTTTTTCTTTTAAACGTATCTTCTGCTGGATGGATGGATTTCCAGATTCAGCTTTCAGCTTCTCAACCTACCAATAAGGAAAGACGATGTTAAGAAACATACACTTGAAACACAGCAGACCTCAAGAGGAAAGCATGATGGGAGTTCATTTTAGAGCACTGTGCTGGAGACACAGAGCAAATAAGACAAGCCAGACCCCTGCTTTCATGGGGTTTATATCCTAATGGAAGGAGAGCTCTGATGAGCTGATGAAGTAAATAAGTAACTTCTGAGCATGACAAGTACTACAAAGAAAATAAAGTGAAAGAATGAGAAACAGTCAGAGGGGAGCAGGACTGGTAGCTACATTAGATAAAGAGGTCAGGAAGATCCTTCTGGGGAGGAGAAATCAGAGCTGAAACAAACGAAGAGACATGGGAAGGACGCAGGCCAGACCACTTCAGGCCAAAGTGACCAGTGGCCTGGGCTCAGCATGCTCAGGAACCAGAGGGAGGCCTGCTGTGCTTGGAGGAGCGTGACTGGGGAAGGGCATTACAGACGGGGCTGGAGAGGCAGGGCGCGTTCAGACCACGTGGGAACCTCACAGGCTGTGGTAAGGAGCTTGGATTTATAACCATGCCTTGATAATGGGAGGGGGTGGGCCAGGCACTGGTTCCCAAACTCCACAGATACTAACATCCAAGGATGCTCAAGCCCCTTGTATGAAATGGTGTAGAATTTGCATGTAACTCCTGTATACTTTAAATCATCTCTACACTGGGCTTCCCTGGTGGCTCAGATAGTAAAGAATCCGCCCACAATGCAGGAGATTGGGTTCGATCCCTGGGTCGGGAAGGTCCCTTGAAGGAAATGGCAAACTCCAGTATTTTTGCCTGGAGAATTCCATGGACAGAGGAGCCTGGCGGGCTACAGTCCATGGGGTCACAAAGAGTCAGACACGACTGAGCAACTTTCACTTTTTTCCTATATACTTTAAATCATCTCTAGATTATTTATAATACCTAAAACAACGTAAATGCTGTGAAAATAGTTGCCACTGCATAGCAAATTCTGCTTTTTGACATTCTGTTTTTTCTGATTATTTTTAATCCATGATTGGTTTTGATTGGTTTAATCTGCTGGATAGGGAACTTGTGGATACAGAGAGCTGCCTGTATTCTCAGTTTAATCTAAAATAGACTACACAAATAAACACAAACCAAAGTCAACCCGACCACTGTAATTAACAGAATTTCAAGTATACTGACTCAATGACACAGGCCTATGAAGGAGTGTTGAGGATAACAGGGTTCATCTATAGAACACATTCTGAACTGATCTGTTACCTCAAGTTTCAGCTTCTCAATTTCTTCATTTGCTTCTTTAAGCCGAACTGCATCTTTATCTAGAAGTTCCTGATTTTCGGCATACCACTGTAATCTTTTTTGCAGACGACTGATTTCTTGTTTATGGGTTTCTTCTATAATTTTTATTTCATATAATTTTTCACCTATAAGATCAAGTAATTCAATAACTCGATAATAATTTTTCAAAATGTGGAAATAAACTAAATTAAAACATTTTGAATGAAAACCAATGCCTCTCTAATGAAAGTGCTATTAAGAGGCAAAAAACTTGTTTTTTTGTAAGGTTGTGTCCACTTTAGTGTATTAGTGAAGCAGGATGAAGACTGTGCTCATAGTCCACATCATCAAACTTGCAGCAAAAATGGCATCTAGAAATTCTTGATTAATAGATTTTCCAATGACTTTCATTATAAAAGTAAAGTCATTTCTATGAAAACAAATGTCAGATTCTGGGCCTCTCCGTTTCTTTACCTATGAATCTCTCTGTCAGGACCCAGCTCAAATGCCACTCTTCTCTGAAATCCTCATTAGCATCCTCATGTTTATTTCTAATTTTTTTAATATTAAACTTTTCTGCTTCCTTATTTTACTCTCCTTTGTTTTCCCTGGTGAGATATGCCGTATCCATCTTTGTGTTTTCTACAACATAGTACAATGTTACTTGTTCATTTGGCAAATACTTGTCGGATTGCAAGGAGATCCAACCAGTCCATCCTAAAGGAGATCAGTCCTGGGTGTTCATTGGAAGGACTGATGCTGAAGCTGAAACTCCAATACTTTGGCCACCTCATGCGAAGAGACTGACTCATTGGAAAAGACCCTGATGCTGGGAGGGATTGGGGGCAGGAGGAGAAGGGGACGACAGAGGATGAGATGGCTGGATGGCATCACCGACTCGATGGGCATGAGTTTGAGTAAACTCTGGGAGCTGGTGATAGACAGGGAGGCCTGGCGTGCTGTGATTCATGGGGTCGCAAAGAGTAGGACATGACTGAGCGACTGAACTGAACTGAGAGCATGTTTCAGACTCAGAGATAAAAAGAGGGACTATACCCTGAAAAGTCACAGTCTACCTGAGATGACTATAAATAACTAAGTATGTGATGCCACAAATTCAAAATAATCCATGACTTTCTTTGATCTTGTAATCAGTGATGTGTTTGCACATACCTATTAATAGCTAATATTTTAAAAGCTTCTAAAATTATAATACACTTCAAGGAATAGCATTTTGATTATACTATCCAACTGCTATTACTTAACTCAAGATGAGAACAGTTAGGAGTATAAAGGTAAACCATTTCAGCTCAGACTTTTACCTGTAGCATAAGCAATCTGGTCCTTGGCTTGGTCTCTCTCTTTCTTCACTTTTTCCAAGTCTACTTCAAGAGCTTGTTTGTCCTGCTTCAGTCTTTTGATGTCTTCCAACAAACTGCTTTTTTCTTTCTTGATAGTCAGAAAAATACAAAGGCAAATTATTTCCAACCACAATCAATTGTAGAATAGTGTCTCTTTCAACCAATTCATCATCAGTTCAGGTCAGTTCAGTTGCTCAGTCGTATCCGACTGTTTGCAACCCCATGAATCGCAGCACACCAGGCCTCCCTGTCCATCACCAACTCCCGGAATCCACTCAAACTTATGTCGGTGATGCCATCCAGCCATCTCATCCTCTGTCGTCCCCTTCTCCTCCTGTCCCCAATTCATCATAAAGACTGCTAATTATTTTTCTTAAATTTCAGCTTGATTTTATCACCATTCCCCTTCCAGTGATACAAGCTCCTCAGAGCCTCCGAGAATCAGTTCTCATCACTTAATACAGCTTCCAGGCCCCTTCCAATCTCTTTTCTTACTGCTCCTGGGTTTCTCCACCCTCCTAACCAGGTTGCCTCTTCCACCCTCAGCACCTACAATCTGTTCTCCCAGGAGCCAGAGGAACTGTTTTCAGTTAATATCATTCCTTGGTCTGAAACTCTCTGTGGCCCCCACCTCTTTGAGGGGAAACCTACAGCTCTTACCGTGACCTTCAGTGTCACAGAACCCAGGCTTGCTCACTCCTCGGATGCGTGGCCTGCAAGTCTCCCCCTCCCACTGTCCGCCTGCAGAGACCTCCCAGCTGTTCTCTGAACCCGCCCGGCACGTCCCTGCCCCAAGGTACTGGCACTCAGTGCTCCCCTGCCCTCAGACAGCCAAGTGGCTCGTGTTCACTTTATCGGGATTTCTGCTCGAATGAGGCCCCAGGAAGGCCTTGTCTGGTCACTCGAAACTAGCAACCCCCACCCTGGCCCTGGGGTGTACAGCTTTACTTTCCTCTCACATGCTCATCACCCCCTGACATATTATATATTTACTTGAAAGCAGAACTTTATCTTTCTCTTCCTTGTATCACAAAGGCAAAAGCTATGCTTGACACAGCAAGTTAAATTCTCAATGTGCTGTACGTGCCATACTCAACAGCCCTTGTCATGTTTACCTTTCACAGTGTAGTTCAAATGAGGCTCTTCCTGGGAAACCCCACCCCTGCATTCCCACACACCTCCAGTGTACCTGGAAGTACAGAGTTTATTACTGTTTCATGTGACACTGGTCTGTATCACCTGCCTTTTCTCTTCATGAGGCTGAGAGCTCTCTGGGGACATCAAGGCTGATTTGACTGCTCGTTTACGTTTGGCAGTAAGCACACGGCAGGCATCAGTAAGTGCACACTCAGCTGACAACTGCTGGAGAAACTCCCGTGCTCAAGGCGGTACACTTTATAGTTCAGTGTCGAAGGAAAATCCTTAGAAACTCTGTATCACGCTACAATTTAAAATCCAGTCTCATAAAGAAAATAAATCCACCCATAAGGCCTTGTATTAATATAACCGTGGTTTTAGCGACATCATTTCACTGTTTAATCTTTTGTGGGATCTTCTGTGGATGCCTTTTCAGGAGAGCGCCGAGTTTCTTCAAGAATGTACTGTGGGACACTCGGAGGCCTCTGCCTATCTCTCTGGCCCTCTTTCCCACCACCCTGTCCTCACTCACCCACTCGTTCCTCAGAGGCTCCCGAGGCACCGTGTCCCCGTCTGGAAAGCTCGGTCTTTGCACAGTGAGTGGCCGCTGCTCCTCAGCTCCTGACGCAGACACTACTTTCTCAGGAGCGCCTCCTCGCTTGCTGACCCACACTGCTGAGAGCTGCCTCACCCCTGCCCTGCCTACCACCAGTCTCTGTTCTTGTTTTTCTCAAAGAGCTGAACCTCCATGTGCGCCTATTTCTTTCACTTACTATCTGTCTTCCCTGGTTGAATGCCTGCTCCAGTGAGCAAGGCACAGGCCTGTCTTCTTTGCCTGCATTTTTCCACAGCCAAGAGCTCCTAACGGACAGCTGAGCTGCAGTTGGCCTCCTCCTCCTCCTCCTCCTCCTCCGCCTCCTCCTCCTCCTGGGAAACTAGGAGCAACGGGCTCAAGATCTTTGTTTTCAGTATGTGCCCATGCATAGGTTACAAAGAACCGGCTCATATTTTACAACTACACTAATGGGTTTTAATTTTTAAGTAGGTTTGACATGAACATTATACTACAGATTTATCCCAGTATAAAGTTTTGCTCTGAAACTAAACTCAGAAAACCAGAGTGAATGAAAATAAAACACATAATGGTATTCCATCTTTTGGTATTTGCACAACTAACTACATCCCCAAATAACTTTTATCTTCAACTAACACATTTCTTTTAAGGTGTTCCTGCCTGTGATACTTTCACCACAATGGGCTTAGATGTAGATTTTTACTTATGTATCCTGAGCAGGACTCACTATATTTCCTGAATTTGAGAATTCATCTTTTATAATTTCTAGAAAATTCTTGGCCATTACTTTATAAAAATATTTAATTACATACTATAGCATCTCCTATTTCTGTTATTTTCTATTTCTCTATTTTGTGTGTTTCACTCTAAGTTTTCTTAGATCTATCTTCCAGTTGACTAATTTCTTCTTAGTTACATCTGATCATCTATTTAACTTTTCTACTTATTCTCTTTATTTTTCTCTGAACTTCCCTGGTCTGTTTTGTTCCTTCCTCACATTGAATTTCTCCCTTATTCTATATATTTTTTTCTTTTTAAAAACATTATTATTTTCCAATAGGAATATCAGTACATTTCCAAATTAAACTATCTCTTATTTATCTTTGAAGTGAAGTTGCTCAGTCGTGTCTGACTCTTTGCAACCCCATGGACTGTAGCCTACCAGGCTCCTCTGTCCATGGAATTTTCCAGGCAAGAGTACTGGAGTGGGTTGCCATTTCCTTCTCCATATTCTATATATTTAATCATTTTAAATCTATTTAATTTGTAGTCTACTCAATAATTCTACTGGGGTTTTAACCCTGTTTATTAAGTCACGCCATGCTTAATCATGGTGGGCTATTTCCCCGGATTTTGTAATTCTGCATTACAAGTGTACTGTCAACATGATTTAATCTGAAGGAATACTGCGTGAACTGAGTTAAGAGAAGACACCCTTAAAAGTGTTTTGCATTATGTTTCTTCAGACACACTTAAGATGACCGCTGACTGAAGATCACGTTTTTTTTTTTTCCAGATTGAACATGACCCACCCTTGAAAGTGAAAGTCCCCTAGTCATGTCCTACTCTTTGCGACCCCATGGACTGTACAGTCCATGGGATTCTCCAGGCCAGAATACTAGAGTGGGTAGCCTTTCCCTTCTCCAGGGGATCTTCCCAACCCAGGGATCGAACCCAGGTCTCCTGCGCTGCAGGCAGATTCTTTACCAGCTGAGCCACAAGGGAAGCCCACAGAATACTGGAGTGGGCAGCCTATCCCTTCTCCAGCAGATCTTCCCAACCCAGGAATCGAACTGGGGTCTCCTGCATTGCAGGTGGATTCTTTACCAACTGAGCTATGAGGGAAGCCCCACTACCCTTGAAGGTGGTCTCAATTCAAATACTAAAACACAAATGAAAGGAGAAGGGATGACAGCTATACTGAATAATCAATAAAGCACTGAGAAGATGAGATCTTTCCCCCCCTCTTTCTATAGATACCAAGTTAACAAAAAGAAGCTTTCTTGACATTTCAGTCCCTTCTGAAAGTGCATTTTTTTCCCCTAAAACACTGTTTTACTAAAGGATGTGGCCCTGTGAAGTTCTGAGGTCCTGTCTCTACTTTGTTGTTCAAGCTCAAGGCTCGTGGTTACTGGGCTGACAGCCTAGGACCAATGCTTACTGCTAGCTCTGTTCTATTCTGACCCCAGAAGTTCACTTTACTTTCTTGAGAGTAGGGTTATATAATTTACAAGATGTTAATTATATTTTAGCCAGCATGTTCTGGTGATTTCAGTGGCAGTTTTGGTTTACCATTTGTTCAAAAATGTGTCCAAAACCACACTTTTAAAAGGTCACTAATAACAGCCTTCAAATGAAGTTAATGCTGTGGTTGAAACCCTATCATGTCTTCCCAAGCCTTCATAAGCCACAGCAATTTCTCTCTTAACTTGCTAGTTTTGGGGGCCCACTGATAAGTGAAGGTGTCCAATCATTTATTCTATTTATCTGCTTACCTTTCTAATCATCTGTACCCACATGCATCTTAAGGAAGTTCTATAATGGGTTCATATTTGAAGCTGCACTTTATAT